>NC_134256.1:23303135-23610635 GCF_965152275.1 Natator depressus | reverse complement strand
CCATAGCGCGGAGGCGCAGGCCGCAGCCCCCTCGCGCTGCGCGGGGTCCCCCCTGCAAGGGCCCCACCCAGCCCGCGGGATTCAGTTTCCGGCGCCTCTCGCGGGATCCCCTGAGTGGCGGGATTTTCTCGTTCTCACCCCGCCCAGGTCTCGCGGTCTCTCCGCCATGGCCCAGCTCTCGCGGGACGTGTCGGAGTCAGGTCCGCCGCTCGCGCCCGACCCGCCTTCCTGCCGCGCTCCCTCGCTCCAAGATGGCGACGCTGTCCGGCTCCCCCTCGGCCACGGGCCCTGGCCCGCCCGGCTACCGGCCCTTCGAGCCCGAGGCGCTGGGCCTGGCCCCGGGCTGGCGGCTCACGGGCTTCGGGGAGCTGCGCGGCTGAGGCTGCAAAGTCCCGCAGGAGACGCTGCTCAGGCTCCTGGCGGGACTGGGGGGGCCGCGCGCGGGGCTGGCGGCGGCCGGGCTCGAGGCGGGGGGGCCCGAGGCCGGGGGGCCCTCGCTGGGTGAGCGCGGGGGGGCAGCAGCACGGAGTGTGGGGGCGGGGCGTTGCATGGGGAGCAATGGGGTCGGGGAAACACAGGGGCTGTGGCTAGAGGGGGGCACTGGGGCCTGTCGGAATGGGGAGGGGGCTGTGGGCGAGAGGGATGGGTTGGGGGCAGCAGGGGGCTGGGGTTGGAGTGGGGGCTGTGACCAGTGGGAGGGGCAGTGGGGAGGGGCTGTGAGCAGGAGTGGTGGGGAGTCTGCAGCCATGGGGGAATGATGGTGTAGAGGGAGCGGGGGGCTGTGGGTGAGGGAAAAGGGGCTGTTGGGTGGCAGCAAAACGAGGGGGTTGGGGCTGTGGGGGAAGTGTGGGTTGAGGGTCGTCGAGGCAGGGGGTGGTAGTAGGGTCTGGGAGCTGAGGGATAAGAGTCGTGGGCGGAGGTTGAGGTGGCAGCTTAGAGGGATTCGAGGTGGCAGTGGAGGGTTGGGGCAGTGGTTTTGGATGGATCGGGATGGTGGGTGAGGTAGGAGGGGGTTGAATTGGCTGTGGGGCCTGTGGCAGTGGAGGGATAAAGGCTCCAGGTGTTGGGACATCTGTGAAGAATGGGGATTATGGGTAGGGTAGTGGGCTAGAGGGCCGTTGCTGATGTGAAAGTCTCCATCTCCTGCTCATAGGCATAGGGATGGACTCCTGCGTCATCCCCCTCAGGCATGGGGGTCTCTCCCTTGTACAGACCACAGACTTCTTCTACCCACTGGTTGAGGATCCCTACATGATGGTACGAGTAGGGGTGGGTTCCAGAGTGGGCAGGAGAAGGGAACAAGTAATGCCAGAGCCAGAGACTGCGCTTGTGATGGCCAGTGGAAGGCGACTGTTGTGGGCATGCCATCTTCATGGGGGATGTGCTAGTGAGCTCAAAGCCCATGGGGGGGCATGGGTAGGGGATGCTCTCTGACTCAGAGCATGGGAAGTGGGCCCCCTGCAGGGGACATGCTCTGTGGTGCAGAGCCCACAGCGCAGGAGATGGGCCCAAGGAGGGGGGCGCGCCTTGAGTCTCAGAGCCCAGGAGAATGGGGTATGGGCTCTCAGGCTCAGAGCCTGAGGCATGGAAGGTAGGTCCTATGGGTGACCCTCACGCTCCTGTGTTCTAGGGCCGCATCGCATGTGCCAATGTGCTGAGTGATCTCTACGCCATGGGCATCACCGAGTGCGACAACATGCTGATGCTGCTGAGCGTCAGCCAGAAAATGACAGATGAGGTGAGGGGATGGGATGTCGGAGAGAAGGGTCTACCTATGTGCTGTGGTCACTGACCTTCACAGCTGGTATGGGTAGACTCAGCGTGTCCCTACACTGCTGGTGTGGGGGTATGTCGGATGTTCTGTGACAGGAGAGTTGGAAGTACTGCAGGTTTATAGAGAATGAAGCAGCTGCTGCCCCAGAGCTGGCAGCCTGATAGCTACTCTGCTCTGTAAAGCACAACTAAGATTTCCAGGCACTGAGTTACAATCCAGGGAGATGGTGGGGGAGGTCCTTGTCTCCCTACCAGAGCCCTGACTTTCCATCTAGGGCCCCTGAAATACCCTAGTGCTGGGGAAGGCAGAGACTGAGCCCTCTCATTGGTCTGATCCAGACTCAGCTCTCAGACATGGTTGGGACCAGGCACTCCCTCTGTCTCCCTTTCCCAGTTACCCAGGTAGGAAGCTTCCTGGCGGGCTACAGGGTGTCTCCTGGCATCTTAGTGGCCTAACTGGGCAGCACCTCCTGTCTCCATCAGTCCAAGGCTAACACTTGTGTCTGTGTGCTTTTGCCTGAGACCTTTGAGTGGGGTTCAGACTCCCCACTGACTTTATGCTAGTCCCTGCACTGGTCCTGCTTTCTCTCTTCAACTCTGCAACCTGAGGGGAGAGAACAAGGCTGTGTGGGACAGGCGGAGACTTAGGAGGTGAGATGATACCGGCGTAGTGAAGGGACTGTCATGCAGACAGTGAAAGGGGAGAGCAGGACTAGTACGTGGGCATGCTGAGAAATTATTATTTAAAGAAAACCAAAACAAGGAAATTAACTGCCCCCAACAGTTTGTTAATGCAGAGCAAAGGTTGCCCAGTGGTGTCTCATGCCCTTCCAGAACATGGAGATTGGCTAAACTGAAATCCCAGAAGTGGAAAGTGAAGGTACAGGCCACCCTCACAACACAGCCTTAACTCTACCATGTCCCAGCATGCCAAGAACACACATTCTGGCACTCTAGATATCACAGAGCATGGTAAAGTCCAATGCCACCTCTTTGCTAGGACAAAGGTCAGGTTTAGGTCTGGTGTATTGAACAGGTGCTGCCTGCCTCGCCTTACACTGAGAGGCGGAGCCAATGCCACCCAAACAATCCCATATTTGCTCTTTGCTGCCACCCCTTCACTCCTGCAGTAAGGATTCCATCTGAGACATTGATTTTACCTATCCCTCACTAAGCCCTGGAGACCACAGTAGTGTATGCCCCCAGGCTGATCATCCCTGTGGGATGGGAGGAAGAGGACACCCTCATGCACCTCTTCTGACTCAGCCTGCAGAATTCAGCACTGAACTGAGGCATTCCTCAAAGTTCATATGGAGCTGTTCTCATAGCATGGTGACAGCTCTGCCAACTTGCTCCAGCTGATTCACCCACCACTCAGTACAGCTATGTCTCACACAGGATTGCAGGTGGAGTGCAGGGAAATGCTTAAATTCAAATCTGGAACACAGCACAAACAGTGGCAGGTTTTTAGTGTCTGCCTATTATGGCTCCCTCTCTTACTTTAACCGTTTCCTGTGGCTATTGCCTGCTGTGGGGGGGGAGAAGACTTAAGATTGTGTTGTGGGAGTACCATGTACCTTTGTATTTCCTAGTTTTCAGAAGCTGTAGCCAGCAGCGCTGGGCAGCTTGGACTCAACATTAACAAAGTGTTGGGGGAGTTAATTGAAGAAAAGAGTCCACATGATGTGGCCCGTGCTATAGTGTCTCTCTCTCATCCCCCAGTACTTGGCACAGCTCAGTGAGGAGGCTCTTGTTATACTGAGCAGTAAAGCAAATACACCTGCAACCCGATATAATGCGGGTTCGCATACAATGCGGTAAAGCTCTGACACGCTGCTCTGAGCAGCATGTTAAGCGTGCCGGGCCAGGGCTGAGGGGTTGGATAAGGGGCAGAGGGTCTTGGGGGGCGGTCGGGGGCTCCCCCGCCAGGGTCTGGGGGGCAGGAGCTATGGGGGGGCACTTTTGGGGACCCCGCAGTCCCAGAGTGGCTCAGGAGATTTGGGGGGGTGGGGGGGCCGGGAGCAGCCCGCTCTGCTTCCCTCGCCCCGGCCCCAGATGTGTCGCTTGGGGGAGGGGGCTTGGGGGAAGGGATCCCCCCCGCACTCACCGGCAGTGGCGGAAGTGGAGCAGCCTGCTCCACTCCGCCAGCTCCCAGCCGTGGTGCTCCGCTTCCCGCTGCAGGTGAGTGTGGGACCTTTCCCCAACCCTGCCTCCAGCAACATGGCTGGGGCAAGGAAAGCGGAGCGGGCTGGGGCTGGGCTGCTCCGCTTCCCGCCGCCAGTGAGTGTGGAGGGCATCCTTTCACCAACTCCTACCCAACCTCCCTTCCGACCCCTATCCACACCCCCCCGCCCCCTGACAAGCACTCACCGGCAGCGGCGGGAAGTGGAGCAACACAGCCCCAGCGCGCTCTACTCCGCCAGCTCCCAGCCACAGCGCTCCGCTTCCTGCCATAGGTGAGTATGGGGGCTGTCCTTTCCCCAACCTCCTCGCACTCACCAGCGGTGGGAAGCGGAGTGCTGCGGCTGGGAGGTGGTGGAGTGGAGTGGGCTGGGGCCGCGTTGCTCCACTTCCCGCTGTTGCCGGTGAGTGCCTGTCAGGCGGCGGGGGGTGTGGATAGGGGTCGGAGCAGTCAGGGGACAGGGAGCAGGGAGGTTGGGTAGGGGGTGGGATCCTGGGGGCGATTAGGGAACAAGGAACTGGGGGGCCAAAGCAAGTTCGATATAATGCGGTGAGATTTTTTTGTCTCCCAAGGACCACGTTATATCGGGGTAGCGGTGTAACTTTAATTTCCCCTCTGGTCATCTTGTCAGTGACCAGCAGTCAGTGGCCCAGGGGCTCGGTACTCTGTGCCCCTAGACCCATTTGTCAAGCCCCAGTCAACAACTTGGTTCTCGTCAAAGGAGTTACCTTCATTCTGATAGGACACTGAACTATGTCAGCATCTCCACAAAGCACTGTTTGTTCCAGTGTGCTGTCGGGAGGCTCCATGCTGCGGAGAATGATTATTGTCCCTTCATTCTGAGGATGCCTCCTCGCCTCCCCAGCCTTGCTCTGGTAGAATGTCCTGCTGTCCTGGCATGTTTTCCAGCATTTCAAGTCCTTCTGATCTTCCTGAGTGGAGCTGATTAAAATCTGATATGTGACCTTTGGCTGTAGGTGTGAGGTCACCTGCAGTGTCAGTCTGTCGGGCCCTGTTGCATGTTATACGGTTGTTGTCCTTTTTTATTCCTCCTACTAATCCACTTTCTGAGAATTCTGAAGTGTTGGCAGAGCCCAGATCCTGGTCCTCAGCTGCTCTCTCCCTGCCGGTGCCTCTCAGTCCTGGCTTCCCTAAGGCACACCCTGCCCTCCTTGCATACAGGTCCCCTGAGCTGCCAGTAGCCAGCCCACCAGCTGTTTCCTGACCTGTGTTCTCACCTCCCCAGGAGCGTGAAAAGATTATGCCACTGATGATCAAAGGCTTCCGGGATGCCGCAGAGGATGGTGGAACATCAGTGACAGGCGGGCAGACTGTGTTGAATCCTTGGATCATTGTCGGGGGTGTTGCTACTGTGGTGTGCCAGCCCAACGAATTTATCATGTGAGTGAGGAGCAGTGAGGTCCTAGGGGCTGTACAGTTAGTACCAGGGTTAAAGGGCAAGGGGCAGCCCGAGGTGCCAGAAGCCTCCAGTGGGCAGGATAGCCTGAGGCATGCACAGCTCCTGGAGTGGCGGGAGGGAGGAAGTATGCAGGGGTTCCACATTTCTATGGTCTGGGCTGCGCGCTAGCCACTACACAATTTCCTGGAACCAGACCCCGAGGGACCATGCTTTTTACAAGGATGAGCGCGGCAGCTCTCCGACTCTGTTTGGGTTTTCAGGTTCCAGCTTCCTTATCTCTCACTGTGGTCTCTTACAGTGAGCCCACCTTAATTCAGTATCCTGGAGAGATTTCTGTACCTTCGGGGAGCAATGCAATCAGCGAGTCGTGATGCAGGGAGGCTGTTTCAAAACAGATAGCGTTAGTTAGTCAGTCACCCAGAATATGGCATTTGAGAGTTCTTTGGTCAGTATGGAAAAACCACGCTCCTCAGTCCGTATTGGTAGAAGCAGTGGCTGGAGGGCATAGCCAGGAATGACTCACCTGGGTGTGCACAGTTCACGGGTGTATCCGTTTCAGGCCAGACAGTGCAGTTCCCGGAGATGTGCTGGTGCTGACCAAGCCGCTGGGCACGCAGGTGGCTGTCAACGCTCACCAGTGGCTGGATAATGTACGTATTCACCTGCTGCTATTGTTGCCCTGTTATGCGTGCACAGCTTGCAGTCGGGGGAGGTGAGGGAGTCGGGATTGAGGAGCTGCCATGGGAGAGCCCCCATAGATCCTCGGGCCCAGGCGGTAGAACATCCACAAGATGGGCAACAGGCCTTGCTTTGGGACCCTCCAGAGGGTTTGGAGGAGACTGAGCCGCTGGGGGTGGCGGGGGAAGGGCGGGGGGGCAGGCCTGGGTGCCTTTTACCCTCTCCTGTTTCTTTTCCAGCCTGAGAGGTGGAATAAGATTAAGCTGGTGGTGTCCAAAGAGGACGTGGAGCTGGCCTACCAGGAAGCCATGTTCAGTATGGCCATGCTGAACAGGACAGGTAGGCACCTGGACATGTAGTTGGTGAGGAGCATGGGCTGCTCTGTTCTGCAGCTCCCAGCAGTAGCCTGACTGGGCTTGTGGCAACAGGACTTGCTTCCTGCCTCAGTGTCTGGAGCTGGTAGTCAGGGAGCAGCCAGAGCCTCTTGGCTTGTGAGCTCAAAGGTTAAACTAAGCAGCACGACATGAGATCTGTGCTTGGCAGGGAGTCTTCGGGGAGCACCCCTCATCTCCCGGCATTAATCTCCCAAAAGAGAAAGAGACGAAGCCCTGGCAAGTGAGAGGTGCATAAAGTCCCTTTTGGAATCCAACCCCTTGTCATGGAGTTAGCTCCTTCCTGACCGGCCCATAAGTGCCTCTCCTTCCCCGCCACAGCTGCCAGTTTGATGCACACTTTCAATGCTCATGCTGCCACCGACATCACGGGCTTTGGGATCCTGGGCCATGCACAAAACCTGGCCAAGCAGCAGCGCAGCGAGGTCTCTTTTGTCATCCACAATCTGCCTATCATTGCCAAGATGGCTGCCATCAGCAAGGCCTGCGGGAATCGTTTTGGGCTGCTGCAAGGGACATCCCCGGAGACATCAGGTAGGGCGGGGAGCCAGGGTCACCTGAATTAGAGGTGCCTCCTAATTCACCTACCCACAGGCAGGTGAGGACGGCTGTCTCATATCATCAAGCCTGGCCAGTTCCCTGGGGATTTCAGGGGAGGCAGCTGGGGTGGTTTGTGGCTCAGAAGCTTGATGCCTCTGAGATGAAGCTGGGGCAAGACAACATGGGATTGGAACCGGGGCTTCATGTGAGACAGCCAGTGACCAAATGGTGGGGCCTGGTGTGACAGGAGAGAGGGAGAGACTCACTGGGTTAACCTGGCAGAGTGGAATCTGATACCCTTTCGTTTCAATATTTATCGACTCCACCCTCCTGGGCTGGCTGCCAGGCCTTAGTCATCCTGCCTTGTAGTCCCTGCCCAGGGCAAGGAGAAATGCTAATCCCTGCACGTCACCCCAGGCCACTGCGTGTGCACCGGCTCTAGCTAGCGGCTGGGCGGCGGGACTCTGGTGGCATCTCCCCACAAGCTAACTGTGTGGGGCAGAGAAGAGTTTTCACCCCTTTCTGAGCTGCTCTGATTGGCCCATGGCAGAAGGTTTGAGGGGCCAATAGCAACCTTCCCCCCACGACTGCTGCTGACTGTCTACATGGCAGTGAGACTTGAGGGCGAATTGACACCCCTCCCCCCACAATGGGGACTGAGTAGCCCTGTCCCTCTTTGCAGGGGGGCTGCTAATCTGCTTGCCCCGGGAGCAGGCCGCCCGCTTCTGTGCTGAAATCAAGTCTCCCAAATACGGGGAGGGGCACCAGGCCTGGATCATTGGCATCGTGGAGAAGGGGAACCAGACTGCGCGCATCATCGACAAGCCGCGCATCATCGAAGTGACGCCCCGGGGCGCCACGGCCTCCCCCCAAGAGAATAACTCAAGTGCCAGCCCTGAAGCGGCCTCGTGAGATGGCAGATCTTCCTTCCTTTGGACACTGTAAGCTTCTGCCCGCAGATACAGGGCAGCAGGGCTGGCTGGGTGTCTTGGCTTTGGGAATGAGAATCACAGAATCATAGGACTGGAAGGGACCTCGAGAGGTCATCTAGTCCAGTCTCCTGCACTTTGGCAGGACTGCTCTATACCATCCTTCCCTTGAGAGCTATGCTTCTCTCACGGTGCAGCAGGTGCTGATCTTCCTCCCCAACTCAGAGCAGCACCGTGATCAAACGGCTCCCCTTCCCAAGATCAAGGTGGCCGAGGCAAGGCCCTTCCAGACTGTGCCTGAGCTGAGTGTCCGGTGATGCTGCCTTCCCCACAGGCTGATTCAGGGGGTTAACGTGGCTAATTAGTTCCTGCAGATTTAATGAATTAATTATTTATTAAGGATAAATGCAGGTGATGCAGAACAGCAGGTAGTTTCTATCTAGAATTATTTATTGGAATATTTCAACGACCTCTCGGGCTCCCCCAGCCTTTGTTCAGACTGAGCAGCTGGTATAAAGGCTGGGAGGGTTGGTATAAGCCATGTGGCTGGGCATGTGCCCTTCCTCTCTTTAATGAAGCTCTTCCTCTTAAACCCACCCTGGGGCTAGGAGGAGTCGAGGACCCCCAGAGGGCAGGGCACCAGCTCATCCAGGTGGATTGCTTCTTGGGTTGTAAATTCCTGATGATTGATTCAATAAATACCAATTTCTATATGTGCTGTGGTGGTCAATCCGCAGTGGGGGGGCTGGACGCACACTGCACTTCAGTTCAAGGAGACGCTGTACAAACGGCCTGCAACGAAGGCACTTCACAATTGGCACGATCAGAGTGGGATGGGATGGTGCAGGAAGGGTGGGGGCTGAATGTCAGCCAATAGATGTATCCGGTATCGAAGTTAATGTAGAATCACTGCTGCTAACATTTGCAGATGATGCAAAGATTCATGGAGTGGTCAGTGAGGAGGATAGGGCAGCCATAAAGAATGATCTGGCCCTAGCTTGGTAAGATGGTGCCATTCAAACAATGTATTTTAATACAAGGTCATACACCCAGGAACACTGAGTGCAGGTGAGAATGCCCAAGGGGCATGTGTGCGCAAAGGTGGGAGGGGAGCATGCAGTGAGTGGGTCTGGGGGTTGGGGTGGGGTGTGTTCAGGCCAGCTAGGAAAGCAAAGGGTAAGGAGGGCCTGGGGCTGTCACGTGACTTTATGGGATGCTCCTTGTTTTGGCCTTTTCAGTGCACTTTGCAAAATGGTTAATGGGAAAGGGCTGGAGGAGGGGAAAGAGGAAACCCCTCAAATGATCACTGAACCCAGGAGTCTGGCCCTGCCACCCCAGGGGAATGGCCTAGCCATCAGGATCATGGAGGGCAGTGTTGGGGGCAGGGGGATGGGGATAGTTGGCTGGTCCGTTCGGGCCAGGTGGTGGTGCCACCTGGTGTCTGTGAGGGAGGTTGGTGCTGCTGGAGCTGGGAGAAGAAATTACCCTAGTGTTCTCCCATACTGGCCTCTGGTTCTGCCTGAATTCAGCCTGGGACTGATAGCCAGGACTCCTGGGTTCTATGCACGGCTCTGGGAAGGGAGTGGGGTCTAGTGCAGTAATTCTCAACCTGTGTTCTGTGGACCCCTGGGGGTTTCCGCACCTTCATTCAAAATTTTTTAGGGCTCTGCAAATGAAAAAAGGTTGAGAACCACTGGGCTGGGGGAGTAGGGGACTGAGAACCAGGACTCCTGGGTTCTCTCCCTGGCTCTGGAAGTGGGGGGTGGGGTTCTGGTGGGTTAGAGGGAAGGGGGAGTTTGGTTCCCACATCTGCCAATCAGCTGGTGTGAGATCATAGACAAGTCCCTTCCCTGCTCTCTTTCCCCTTCTTGCCAAGTATCTATTCAAATTGAGCTGTTTGGGTCAAGGACTGTCTGTGCGGTGCCTGGCAAAATGAGATTCTGAGCTCAGCTACCCTAGTACTGCTAATAATGCATACTGTGTAATGGGGCCCAGTCGCAGTTGGGCAGGGCGTGAAGACTTGTCTGGCAGCCAAGAAACACCCAGAAATAGGGCATGACAGTCACCGGAGATGCTCAGGAGTTGTTTCTGAAGCTGCACAGGAAGTTTCCATTAAGGGCATGTAGTCTTGCAGGCGTCACCCATTCACCCTCAGAGCTGAGCCAGTCAGAGCATGGTGAAGATTACATGCATGGGAGTTAAAGCCAGCACTGTGGACTCTGCAGCCAGTCGACGTGGGTGATTGTTGTGTGGGCTGGTCCCAGCACCCAGATCATTTTGGATGCAGGTAAGTGCTATTCCAGCTGTACTGCTGGTGAAGGCACACAATAGGCTGTTGTGTCCTATGGATCTGGAGGGAGAGCTGGCAGCCCTAGAGGCTACAGAGCCTGTGGGACTTAGACCAAGACTCAGCCCCAGTTTAAACAAGGGAGCTCATAGCTCAGTGTAAGAGAAACCAGGGCACAGTCGAGTGTGGGGAGGGTTTGGCAGTCCTCACCTGCCCTAGCAGGGCACATGGAGAGAGGACAGTGCCCAGGCAATGGGGGTGTTATATGCTAGTCCCAGAGCCTGCACCACTTTAGATATAGGCTACAGATTTCCCCCCTCACCAGCATCTGAGCAGAACATGCAGTTGCTAACCCGAGGCTGGAACACTGCTAGTCATGAGGATCCTAGACTGTGCTCACTCACAAAACTCGGAAGGGTTTGGAAAAGCACAGAGACACTGCCGTTCTTCTCCAGCTCTGGAGCATCCTGGGACCCGTGCTGCACTTCAGGAAAGGCTGCAGAGTGAGAAGTTGAGCAGAGGGGATGTGTTCATATGCATGGGCTGAGGTATAGAAATGTAAATGTTTTGTTAGTCATGCATTGGACTGTGCATAATAGCAACAAAGTGGAGCAGTCTTTATGGGCAACAGCAGCACTGTTATTACCTAATAGATAGTAAACAGACGTTATCTATAAATGTTCCAAATGCTGTTGAGGGTGTTTGCTGTGTGTATTGTTTGTTTACTAAGGGGTTGACTGGGGCTCTGTCTTTGAAGCTGACTGGGAACTAGTTACACCAGCAATCCATGTTTTACACACAGTGGCCCTGAGTGTGACTCTGCAGAACCAAAGGCCAGAGTTTGGTCTTAGCTGAAAACTCTACAAGGAGCGTTAAACTAATGTGTAGGGGAGACTGTCATAGAATTCTACACAATATTAGCTCAGCTCTCTGTTCCTGGTGTGCATTTTCTGATGGGGCCCTCAACCCAGTTGGGACCTCTAGGTGCTACCAAACGTAAACTTAATAGTGGGGCCTTTACGTGCTCCTGTAATCCTGTAGTAATGTGGCCCTGATCTTGCTTGGAATGTTGATCTTTCATCCTGGTCTCCTTTTAACTCATTCCTCTCGTTGTAGGTTATGGTATCAGTGCCAGCCCATCATGAACTGGCACTCAAAAGTGGACTCACATATTTGTGCTCCATAATGCACCTTAGCTGGAGATGTCATCTCAGAGTGTTGCGATGCTGCTGTGGAACATTCTTGCTAGGGCTGTGCTCTGCTGTGGGGGAATTTTTGATCCTTGATGCTGGAATAGGGAAGCGTTGGTACCAAAATGCTGCCTTTCTCTCCCTTCCCTCCCCCAATGCATCTGTTGGCAAACTTTTGTTTCCACTTCAGTTGCTGAGATACTATCACCTGCCCCCACATCCTCCTGGCTGTAGAGAGAGGAAGCTGCACTCAGCTAGTCTGTTAAAATAGAAGTAAAAATCCCCTTCTCACACACATCTGTAAGAAAATAGTGCGCTGTTCCTTGCAGTCAGTTCTTCACACCGGGTGAGACTGCTGGGACAATGCAACAGGAGGTAAAAGGCCTTAAAAGGGAGCCAGCAATGATGCACCTGAATGTGCTGGAGGAGTTGGAATCACCTCAGCAGCAGAGCACACCCTGCTGCCCATGGGGGCCTTAGTGCTTCAGCAGCAGCCAAGGAAAGGTTGCTGTGGGGCTGTTGCACCTCCCAGAAGCTGTTCTGAATGTGGGCTGTATTTTGCTTTTGAGTCCCTCTGTGTAATCTCATTAACTCTAATTTAGTCTGATTTCTGTTCCCCTTGCCTCGCTGTGTTGGTGTCACCCTGATTTGGCATAAGAATGGCCAGGCTGGGTCAGACCAAAGGTCCATCTAGCCCAGTATCCTGTCTTCTGTCCGTGGCCAGTGCCAGGTGCCCCAGAGAGAATGAACAGAACAGGTCATTATCAAGTGATCCATTCCCTGTTGCTCATTCCCAGCTTCTGGCAAACAGAGGCTAGGGACACTATCCTGGCTAATAGCCATAGATGGACCTGTTCTGCATGAATTTATCTCGTTTTAAGTCTTGGCCATCACAACATCCTCTGACAAAGAGTCCTACATGTTGACTGTGTGTTGTGTGAAGAAATACTTCCTTTTGTTTTAAACCTGCTTTTAATTTGGTGGCCCCTAGTTCTTGTGTCATGAGGAGTAAATAACACTTATTTACTTTCTTCACCCTAGTCATGATTTTATAGACCTCTAGCATAACCCCCATTAGCTGTCTCTTTTCCAACCTGAAAAGTCCCACTTGTCTTATTTGCTCATCCTATAGAAGCTCTTCCATGCCCCTAATCAGATTGGAACAGCAGAGTCCCCTGCGCTGTAACCCGAGAGGCTGCTTGCAGGGTGATGTGCTTTGCAGAATGGGCCTGGCTTTTAAACATCAACATACAAACCAGACTTTTTATGTTAAATCTCCCAAGCCATAATGAGAGAGAGACTGGCCCCAAAGCTGGGGGGAATGTGGCTCTGTAACTTTAAAGGAGGGAACACTTACTGGGGGGTGTGGAGAGTGCTATGGTGGGGTTCACTTGCCCTCTTTATGCTTCAGAAATTTGGGAGGGGTGTGCCTGTAAAGGGCTGCATCAGCTGTACACAGTGGAGCTAGGTCCTTCCAGCCAGGGTCCAATGGGGGTGGGGTGAACAGTGCTAACTAAAGCTCAGCCCCCTCCGCGGGCTGCTAATAGAAGCGCCCACTGGGCTCCTGCCTCATGCGCCTCAGCCAATGAGCCGCAAGTGAAGAAAAGCGAGCTTCCTGATTGGTCTGCAATGTAGCCAATCGGTGGGGACGGGCCCACTCAGCCAGTCGCTCCCACCAGCCTTGAGTTCTGGTTACATAACACGCACCGCTCCCCCGCTAGAGTCAAACGGCCAAGGGCATGAGCCGTAAATGCTGCAAAGCAACGGGCTGGCGAAGAGCCGTGAAAAAGGCTGCGTGTGAGAAGCTGTTGAGCACTTTTCGCTAGCCCAGTACCCTCTATGTTAACTAGCCTAACTCCACAAGCTTGCACGCACGCACCAGGAGGCTATACGCAGGGGATTCAATACCCCCCCCACACATATTTGGTTAGTTTATAAGCAACTTGTTAGACCTATTTCAGAGTAACAGCCGTGTTAGTCTGTATTCGCAAAAAGAAAAGGAGGACTTGTGGCACCGTAGAGACTAAGGTGCTCAAATAAATTGGTTAGTGTCTAAGGTGCCACAAGTACTCCTTTCCTGGTTAGACATAAGACTCCACCAGGTGGTAGCTTCCTAATTTTACTTTTTTAAAGTTAATTTAGGAAAAAAAGTACTTCCAAAAGTGCCCAGTGTTCATACCCTTTACACAGAGAGCGATTAACCTGAGGAAAGCCTGTCTCCCAGAACAGGAGGCAGCGCTCCCCCTCAGGCCTCAACGTGGAGCACAGCTCATTTGCTATTTCAGAAGTACTGAAGGGTACTGGCTTAAGGACTGACACAAGTGACCCAGACCCCTACTGCCTGCCCTGGTGCTTATACAGTAAGGGGGCATAGTTGCCAGATGATCCATAAATGCAAACTAATGCACGCTGGAAAACACAGTCCTCACTACACACTGTGTGTTTGTGTAAAACAGCTGCTGTTGGGATTAACCAGTATTGAATTTTATTTGCCATCTTGTCTTCCCCCCTTCCCCTCAGTAGTGCCAGCACTTGCGTTTTGGACATTGTTATTCCATGGTAGAGGAGGGCAGACCTGGTGATTGTGTGAATCTAGCTCAGCATATAAGCACTTTCACAAGAAGAAAATACCAGGTACTTAGAAAAGAAGCAGATTCTTTTGTTGTAGATGCTTTAGCCAAACCAGGAAGGGGGCTCAATACAGCAAGGTCTGTAAACACTCAACTCCCCTCCCTCCACATTAAGTTTTAATAGACTTTACATTAAGGCAAGAGTCTGACTTTTAGAGCAGCACATGGACCATAATGTTAAATAACCAGAGCACAGTGTAGAAGGAAAGCAGAGAGATGCTGCGACAGCCTGAAACTGAGCAGGAGAATCTGTCTTCACCACCACACCCTGCAAATGGTTCAGGGTTAGCAATAAGGTGCTCAAAAAGGAGATGAACAGTGAAACCTTCCTGCCACCCCTCTTCCACCCCTGCCGAGTGCTGCTACAGCCCTGGCTTGAAGTGGTTTCCATTATATACAGGGTTTAAAGTTTGGTTCAGTAGCTCTCAGCACCCCTGCTCACCCTACAAATCTGTCAATCTCCACAGATTGTCAAATCCCTGAATTAAAGCAGATCAGGTACATTCAGTTTCACGTAAGGCAGAGACAATGGTGCAAACCCCATCCTCCCCCATGGTACCCGCAGACTGTCCATTCCAACTGGCTCAAGACAGCTGTGAACCCAGTTTGCAGCATTGTGTCGCAGAGCAGCAAGTGCCATGGGGGGGAAAGCAAAGAGTCGAGCAGGCCAGGCATGCCCCTTGCCCCCAGCCTCCTCCTCCTTCATGGGCATCACTTGATACAGTCCATCACATGGATCTGCAGTGTATCCATGTCAGGAGCCTGGTACTGGCACTTGGGACAGCAGAAATCCGGCTGCTCCTCGGAGATACTTCGCCTACGCCCTGCAGCTGGCAGGGCTTGGAAAGGTACTGGGGCCATGTTGTAAACTAGGGGGAGAGAGAAAGTTACTGTCCCGAAGATCAGCACCTTCCCGCGGTGCCCAGATAGTCTGCAAGTGCCCAGGCCCTGGCCATGAGCATGTCCCACCTAGGGAGAGTTTTAAGACTCACCTGGCTGGGGTACAGGCGGGCGCCCCTCCGAATGGCGGTTCCTCATCTCCTCCATCAGAGCCCTTTGCAAAACAGCAAGAGGTTGGGAGTGGGTGGGGGGGGGGGTCAAAGCAGAACTTCAGCATCCTTTTCCTCCTCCCTCCCCCTCCCCACAAGCATTAGAGTGGGGCTCAAACGCCCATGGGACCCAGGGCAGTGGGCATGGCTAGGGACACTGGCTCTCCACAGGAGCCCCAAGGGACAAAGCAGCTGTCTGCAGATTCGTCTAGCAAGACAGGAACTTACACTAAGCTCTGACCCACTGACAGGGCCCACAGGCCAAGTGTTTGGGGAGTGGACACAGACAAAGGGAACACTCACCAGGTGGCTCCATTAGCGTCTGCCTTCAGCTTGTCATAGTCCCGCCGTAGCTGCTCCAACTGCTCCTGCAGAGTTTCGCGTTGCTCGTGCAACTTCTCCCGGGCCTCTCGTTCCGCTAGGAAATCCGCCTTGTAGATATCGGCCTGCAGGAGAGGCACCAGCGACCCTGCCCTTCAGCAACCGTGCGCGCGCACACACACGGTTACCCCCCACCTCCTATCCCCCTGCACCCACCTGGGCCTTCAGCACCGGGATGGTCTCCAGCACAGCCTTGTGCTGCTCCATGTCCTCCTTCAGCTTGTCAATCAGCTCCTGCTTGGCCACCAGCGCCTCCTCGGCCTGCTGCAGCTGCTGCAGCAGCTCCTTCAGGTGCAGCTCCATGCCCTGGAGTGGGGGAGAGGCCCACATAACACTGAGCAGCAGGGCACCCAGGGGGCAGGGCTGGCCCAAGCCAGCCAAGCAGCCCTCCTCCCCCCCAAACCAACTCTAAACCCACCTGGCTCCTCTTCTCGCTCTCTAGGCTGGATTTCACATGCCCATCGTACTCCTGAAAGATCTGGTGATAGGCCGCCTGCAGCTGGGCCAGCTTCCTCCTGAGGGATAATTGCGAGGTCAGAAGCAGCTCCCCACCTCCCTCTGCTCCCATACCACCCCAACTCTCCCTCCCACTCATCTCCATGGCACACTCCCCCCGCCCCCCAGACAGACACAGACGCTCCTCTGCTCTGTGGCCCCCGTTCCCACGCCCACTCACTTCTCCTCTGTGGCGCCCTGCCTCTCCACCCGCAGCGCCGTCTCCAGGTTCTGGGCCTGCATGCGCAGCTGGTCCACCTGCACGCTGTGCTGCTTGTGCAGCGCCTCAGCCTCCCGCTCCAGCTTGCAGCACTGCTCGGCAGCAGCCTGTGCTCTGGCGCACCGGGCAGGGGAGAAATGCCAATGTCAGCAGGGGGGTCGGTCCCATGTGCCCCCTCGATAGTGTGAAAGTAGAATGAATTATATTGAAATTATAATTCATTAAAGAAATGATACTTGAAGGGTTTGTTGAAATATAGTTGTCAGGAAGAGAAACATTAAGGAGAGCGAAACAATGGGTCCTCAAACTAATTAACTTGGAGCTCCTACTGAGCTAGGAGATTGGTAAACATTAGAATGCAAATAAGATATGTATGTATATTTGTCAGTTTCTGCTTCCTTTTGTCTCATGTTAAATTGGCTTTGGCTTAGCTGTATAAATAAGTCATCTTGAGCCTCAGAGAGGGGCTCACATCTGGGTGCATTGGCAAAGCGCTTTGCTAATAAACAGAGTGGTCAGACAAATTATGAGAGTCCTGAATCTGACTTTGACAATTTGGAGGTTCCACCGAGATGGCAACCGTCTTCACTGGGGCCGTGTGACTCCTGACTGTTCTTAGGATGGCCATGGCAAGCCGGCACCTGGGCATTTGGCCCGAGTGGTCCTCCGCTAGAACGGAAGGGTGCATGACCACAGTGAAGTCTACGCCATCGAACCTGTTGGTTCCCACTCTGTTCTGGTAGGGATCCCGGGATCTGATATCAGGAATCTGGTCAGGTAATTATTTCTGTGTTTTGTCCGGACTGAGGACTGTCTTGTCTCTGTGTCTATCCGTCCTCCCTGTGGTGTGTTTGAGTCTGGGCGCCGTCTCCGTCTGGGGATCAGCTGACCAAAGGGTTCCTGTCCCCACGGTCTGAGTGAGTGAAATCTGCACAATCGCAGCCGCACCGCGCCTTGGGTAAAACCCTTGGTGTGAAAGCAAGGGTGATTGAGGCAGTGGCCTGTGGGCTCCTTTTGTGTGTTGCACCGGGCATCGCTCTGACGAACCCAACTTTCCTTCTTGTGTGATTGGTGTGTGAAGTCCTCCTGTATGGGTAACCAGGCGTCTCAGTCGGGACAGTTCCCTAAAGGAACGCCGGCTCATTTTATGTAAATTTCTGGAAAAATGGTCTAGGCTAAGGGGGTCAGGTAGAGTGGCTACTATCACCACTACGCTTTTGTCCCCAGAAGCCTTTACAGCTATTCTGAGGGAAAATGGGCCCTTTTCCCACAGAAATGGTCTATAAGGGGCTGCTGCAGGCAGCAGGCAGAGAGAGAACCTGATCAAAATTATTTGACTATTGGGTAATGTAATCAAAATCACTAAAGGATGTAAGGGGTTTCTATTGGAACTTAACTTGGCTGCTCCTGGTTGTGTCTAGTTGTACAAGATGGAAGTGTAATCGGGGTACAGTTGTGTAAAAGAGTAATCACAGTGCAAGGGATGTTAGGCAAAAGAGAATTTTGTGTGTGTGTATAGTGCTAAAATCTGAAGCTGTGTCTCAGCTATTACCTGAGAATAAACTTAAAACTTGGTACAGCAGAGAAACTATTGCAAACATGGTCTGTTGCACGAGAGGGGAAACTGAGGTACACCACCTCATGAATTTCATAAATGACCAGCGAGTGGGGTAATTCACTAGCCCGACTATAGAACAAAATAAGTACAGCCTGGAGGTAATTCTTCTGTTTTTCCTGCAATTAGCAAGGAAATTTGTAAAAGAAAGTGGTATTATTATTAAGCAATAATCTGTCCCCACCAGGGGGGTGGAAATTGTTTCTTTTGTTTTTAGACTCTACAAGCAAGCTGGCGCCAGCGGAAGAATAACTCAGAATACCATGGATCTATGTTTTGTGTTGTTTGTCTTGTTGCTAGCATTGTTGTGTTTTAATGAACAGAAAACCTCATGACATGGGTGGGGGATGGCTTCAAAAGGCTGACCTTTGGGGGGGGGGGGGGGAAGATGTGTATAGGAATGCAAAAGGCTAACTCAGGAGAATCCCAAAATTCAGTGGCCACTGTTAGGATCTTGGACAAAGACCGAGTAGACGTCTTAAAAGACAAACTCGGCCAACCTAAAACTAAATTGGCAAAAGGAGAGGTTGATTGTTTCATGCAGTGGTGGGAAGAGGTAAATCATAGGTGGACAGAATCAAAACTTGCCTCTCTCAAAGATTCTGGCTTCTATCCCACCAGATGCAACTCATTTTACTGTTGTTGATTTGTGCTCTGCTTTCTTTTCTGTCCCGGTTCACCCTGACTCCCAGTTCCTGTTTGCCTTTTCTTACAAGGGGCAATACTACACATGGACCACACTGCCCCGGGGTATACTGAAAGCCCGTCATATTTTTCCCAAGCATTAGCCCGAGACCTTGCTGACCTTGTTTTCCCGTCCAGGTCCACACTAGTCCAATATGTAGATGATCTACTCCTCTTTTCCCCTTCATTGTCTGCCTCTGAAACTGACTCTTTAGTGCTCCTTACTGCCCTAACAAATAAGGGTCACAAAGCTTCTCACTCTAAACTATCCTTGCAACAAAGCCCGTTGCCAACTGTGCCCACATATCTATTCAGGGGACACCATCACAGGGCCTAATAACAACATCAGCCACACTATCAGAGGCTTGTTCACCTGCACATCCACCAATGTGATATATGCCATCATGTGCCAGCAATGCCCCTCTGCCATGTACATTGGTCAAACTGGACAGTCTCTACGTAAAAGAATAAATGGACACAAATCAGATGTCAAGAATTATAACATTCATAAACCAGTCGGAGAACACTTCAATCTCTCTGGTCACGCAATCACAGACATGAAGGTCGCTATCTTACAACAAAAAAACTTCAAATCCAGACTCCAGCGAGAAACTGCTGAATTGGAATTCATTTGCAAATTGGATACTATTAATTTAGGCTTAAATAGAGACTGGGAGTGGCTAAGTCATTATGCAAGGTAGCCTATTTCCCCTTGTTTTTTCCTAACCCCCCCTCCCCAGACGTTCTGGTTAAACTTGGATTTATGCTGGAAATGGCCCACCTTGATTGTCATGCACATTGTGGGGAGAGTGGTCAGTTTGGATGAGCTATTGCCAGCAGGAGAGTGAGTTTGTGTGTGTGTTTGGGGGGGGGGGTGTGTGTGTGTGAGAGAACCTGGATTTGTGCAGGAAATGGCCCACCTTGATTATCATGCACATTGTGAAGAGAGTGGTCACTTTGGATAAGCTATTACCAGCAGGAGAGTGAGTTTGTGTGGGGGGGCGCGGAGGGTGAGAAAACCTGGATTTGTGCTGGAAATGGCCCAACTTGATGATCACTTTAGATAAGCTATTACCAGCAGGAGAGTGGGGTGGGAGGAGGTATTGTTTCATGGTCTCTGCAGTATGCATCCTATGAAGTGAGCTGTAGCTCACGAAAGCTCATGCTCAAATGAATTGGTTAGTCTCTAAGGTGCCACAAGTACTCCTTTTCTTTTCACTCTAAACTACAACTCTGTCAAGCTTCTGTCACATACCTTGGTTTTCTCCTCTCCTAGGGTTCCCGTGCACTTTCTCCCACCCGCGTCCAAGCTATCCTTAGCTTTCCCCGACCCCGCTCCCCACGCCAGGTCCAGAAGTTTTTCGGCATGGCTGGATTTTGCAGACAATGGATTCCCCAATATGCCTCCCTTGCACAACCTCTCCAGGAACTCACTCGATTCTCTGTGCCTGACCCCATCCCGTGGCCCCCTGAGGCCAATTCTGCCTTTGTTTCCCTCAAACAGGGTTTGGCTTCTGCCCCTGCCTTAGGGCTGCCTGACTATTCTAAGCCTTTTACCTTTTTCTGCCACGAACAATCTGGGTGTGCACTTGGAGCTCTCACTCAGATGCACGGAGAAAAGAACCGCCCAGTGGCTTATTTCTCTGCCACTTTAGACCCTGTTGCCCAAGGCTTACCCCCCTGCCTGCATGCTGTGGCTGCTGCAGCGCGCCTAGTCGAAATGTCTGATTCCCTTGTTCTCCGCTCTCCTCTTACCCTCCTGGTCCCTCACTGACCTCACCCTGCTCGAAGACTCTGCCCCAGAAACTAAGAAAGAATCCTGGGTTGCCCAAGGTTGCTCTCTACATCCCGATTCTTTTTGGCGCTCGCCTACTGGTGCCTTTGTAGCCCCCTTTTCACTCTACCCATCTCTGGCCGTCCTGCTACACGGTGTTCCACGTGTTGGAAAGGAGGGGATGGTCTCTGCTGTAACTAAGACAGGATGGTGGGCCCCCCCATTTTAGCTCTTTTGCAGCCTGCCACTGTGCAGCCTGTACCATTTGCCAAAGCCATAATATTGGTAAACCTGTAAAAGTGGCCCAGGGGTTCCGGGGCCTGCCTCAAGCACCGTTCTCGCACAGATGTCTAAGTGTCAACAATATGAATTTATATTGGTTATGGTATGTTTATTCTCTAGTTGGATTGAAGCCTTTCCTTGTTGCAAGGCTGACTCACTGTCTGTTGCCAAATGTTTGTTAAATCATATTATGCCTGCCAAGGGAATTCCTGCTACTCTGTCCAGTGATCGGGGTACATATTTTACTGGACAACTTGTTCAACACCTGGACCGTATATTGCATATCAAACACCTGTTGCACTGTCTCTACCACCACAGAGTGCAGGTGCAGTTGAAAGACGAAATGGTGTACTTAAGAATAAGCTTGCTAAAATTTGTGACTCTACAGGATTAAGCTGGCCAGTAGCCTTACCATTAGCCCTTATGGACATGAGATCCACTCCATCCCAAAGGCATAAATTAAGTCCCTTTGAAATTGTTAAGGGATGCCCTATGCAAGCTATGACTACCATTACTCCCGTTTCAGATTTGAACTTGACTCACAGTGCGCTCCTTCAGTATTGCAAGGAACTAATGCAAGCTGTAAGTCACTTCCATTCACAGGTTCGAGTCGCCTGGCCCACGGAACCCACCTCCGACGCTTGCCACAACCTCGAGCCAGGTGATTGGGTCTATGTATGGCGCCATCATCGAAAGCACGCCTTGGAGCCCCGGTGGAAGGGTCCTCATCAGGTACTGCTTACTACACAGACGGCTGTTAAACCATCTGGCATCGCAGCGTGGATACATGCTTCACAGTGTAAAAAGGCACCAACCCCAGAGAACCAATCACCACCTCAGGACAACGCAGAGTCAATTTTGACTCCAGAAGAAGACGTAGAGGAACAGTCTGCAATACCTTACAATCTACGCTCTCGTAAGGGTTGCCAGAAGCAGACGCTGTTCCTTGGCTGCTGGTATCTTACACTCTAAGGAGACCACGATGACAATTCTTTTATCCAGCAGCAGGTGTGGATAGCTCAGACCCTTAATATTTCTAATTGCTGGGTCTGCAGCCACATCCCAGCCCACTCTCAAACTGGTGTTCCTGTCCTGGCTATCCCATTCAAGTCCCCAGACCTCACTGGAGGGCCTCGTCCGTTTAATAAAATATGGAACAGCAATGACACTTGGGAAGCGGCGGGAATAAATGCATCTAAATGGATAAGTGTGGTGGAGGGAAAAGGTCATTGGTGTTGGGTGTATAATGGGACAGGGCTGGATCTGGGGAAAAGCCGTTGCTTTCAGCATATTGCAGCCAATGGTGTATGGGATTATTCAAACAAAACTAAAAAGTGGCGGGCCGGGTATGGAGATGTGAATTTTTTCTCAACCTGGGATCAAACAGAGAAATCAATCTCATGTTCCCCTTACAGTACACTTAGTGAAAACAATACAATCTTTCAATGTCATGCAAATAACACCACTCCTCATAAGGAGAATTACCCTGTACCCTTTGGGGGATACTACTCCTCCTTTGCAAACACCTATATGACAAATGGGTGCAACCGATCCTTCCCGGCCTTAATAGGCCATCACTGGGTGTGCGGGACCAGGGCTTATACCGCACTACCAGCTAATTGGTCAGGAATCTGTTATCCCGCCCGAATCTTCCCACAATTCCGAGTGCTAGGAACCTTCCCTCGAGAACGCCTCCGCAATTTCAGGCGAAAAAGAAGGGACTTAACAGATGCCCAATGGTATGTAAATAACATAAGCCCCTTAACCTGGGAAGAGGCCACTGGTGGTTCCTTCATATTGTTAGGGGGAGTAATACACCATGCAAAAAGGCTCCTAAGGTTACAAGGAGTAGTTGAAATAATGGCAAATGAAACCGGAGAAAGTTTAAGAGCCCTGGCCAAAGAAACAGGGGCAATCCGACAGATGGCCCTCCAAAACCGTCAGGCATTGGACATAGTGCTGGCGGCAAAAGGAGGGACTTGTGCTCTCATTGGAAAAGACTGCTGTGTGTATATACCAGACAACACCAATGAGGTAATAGATCGTGCTAGCCACTTAGAACAAATCGCATATCTTCCCCAAGAAGAGCCAAGTTCTTTATGGAAGTGGCTAAGTAACCTTTTCAATTTCTCTGGCATAGGAAACTGGTTGTTTCAGGGAGTCCTACCTCTCCTGTTTGGAATCCTAATATTTTTTGTATGTTTTCAGTTACTTTCCTATTGTATCCAAAATTGTGTCAGGCATGCTACACAGATAGCTGCCCCAAACCAGAGTGCTAATTTGATGATTTTAAATATCACTGATGAACAAAGAGATAAAGAACGATTGATATGTGCAACCCAGTCATTGTTGGTCATTGCATAGCTTGACCAAAAGGAGGGATTGTGAAAGTAGAATGAATTATATTAAAATTATAATTCATTAAAGAAATGATACTTGAAGGGTTTGTTGAAATATAGTTATCAGGACAATGGGTCCTCAAACTAATTAACTTGGAGCTCCTACTGAACTAGGAGATTGGTAAACGTTAGTATGCAAATAAGATATGTATGTATATTTGTCAATTTCTGCTTCCTTTTGTCTCTTATGTTAAATTGGCTTTGGCTTAGCTGTATAAATAAGTTATCTTGAGCCTCAGAGAGGGGCTCACATCTGGGTGCATTGGCAAAGCGCTTTGCTAATAAACAGAGTGGTCTGACAAATTATGTGAGTCCTGAATCTGACTTTGACAATTGTCAAGGCCTGCATCCCACTTCCAACCTCCCAGGACAGGTCAGTGGCTGCAGCCAAACTGACCTGCTGCCAGCCCCAGACCAGGAGGGAAATTCACGGGTGCGCATACTCACTTCTCCTCCAGATCCTGTTTCTCCAGCATACAGGCCTCCAGCCGGCTCTGGCTCTCCTGCAGCTCCCCCAGCAGTGAGGTCACCTGGGCTTTCACCGAGGCCCTGTCCTCCGTCAGCTGCTGCAGGGAGGGAAGGGTCCACACCTTAGCCCAGGCCACACCGCCTGGGAGATCTAGATTCAGAGAGAGGGTGAGGCTGCCGCAGGCTGGGATGGAGGCTTATGGAGGCCCCATCCTGCTCCCTTTCCCACTTCCCTGGAGGAGGGGCTGGCGTTGGATGTGTTTGCACATGTGGGGAGGGGTAAGAAAAAGGGAATATTCTGAAAATGTTTGTGACTGATATGCATGGCAGGGACTTACTGAACTAGAGATTGCTACCCACTGGGGGCAGAAGGGTTAAAAAGCTGCTTCTGGGTCCGAGCAGGGAACATGAGATGGTGGGGGGGGGGGGGGGAAAGGTGTCACATCTAGGGGTTGCTAGAGGACTGGCTGCAACTGACCCATGTCAATGGGAGCCCAAGGACTGAACAATTAACACCTAACAGTGCAAACTCCAGCAGGCAGAGCCTGGGGACTGAGGAGGTTCTGCAGGAAAGACAATGGGACTGGGGCATCAGGACTGGGTTAATAGCAGGTATCACCATTGGCTTCTCTCTGCTAACCAGAGGGCATCCAAAGCTGCACCCAAGTGACTACACCCAGCTCTGTTTGGAGAACGCCTGGCTGCCGGCCATCACTTGCTGGGGTGTATGGGTCCCTGCAGAGCGTAAAAGTCTCTCCCAGGAATTTGTCTGGGAGGGCCGGAGCCCGGGGGCTCTATCTCTGACTCAGTAAAGCTGCATAGCCTCCCCTGACAGAAGAGGGGGACCCCTTGGGGGCATGCTTACAGGGTTTCTCTGAGGGGCTGTTTAAAGGCTGGGGTCTAGCACCCATCCCATGGGGCCGTGACTTTGGCAGCCTTTACCTCCAGCTGTTTCCTCAGGGCCTGAAGCTGCTGCTCGGCCTGCTGCTCAGCCTCCTGCGCCCTGGCTCCCAGCCTGGCCACCTCCTCCCGCACCAATGCCAGTTGCTGCTTCAGCTCCACGCTCCTGCCAGGGAACCCACACAGTGAGTGGGTGATGGATCAGCGCCGAGAGCCCTGCCACCTGCCCCCGCTGCGTGTCTTGCATTCCCCTCCCATCCACCGCCCCCCCAAGTGTCCGCCAGCCTCTTGCACAAAACCTGACCCACTCCATCCCCCAAGCGCTGAGAGCACCCTGCATCCCCCTCCCCTCATGCCCACACACCACATCCCAGAGCCACCTGCAGCAGCCCCTAACACACACACAGGTGCCAGCACTGTCCCCAGGGGCACAAGTCCAAGCTGGGAAGCAACTTACTCCTCCTCCGTCTCCTTCAGCCGCCTCTGCAGCAGCTCGGCTGCGTCCTGCCTGCTGCTGGGTCTGAAAGGACATGCAGGGTGGTGAGGGGTGCCCGGCAGATCTGAGACTAGGGTGGCTGGTGCTCAAACCCTGGGGAGCTCTGCTCCCCTCAATCACAGCCCCCCCACCACAAAACTAATCAGTTGTTCCTGCCACGAAGGATGTGGCCCATGGTGTCCACACAGGAGAATACCTGTTGTTCCCTCCGCAGAACCTGCCCCCTCTTTCCCCCCCAGTGGGGTAGGGACGCCCAGCCTGGGGGATAAGGGGGGCCGGCACCAGCGGGGGTCTCCCAGCCTCACTGTATCACCGCCTCCAACGCACGAGCTGCTCTTACCCGCTGTCCCCGCTGCCCTGCAGGGCCTCCAGCTCCACCGGCCTCTCCAGCTGGACCCCATTCTCCTGTGAACGACACTGGCACCGCTGAGCCACAGCTGCCACCAGAACCAGCCCAACTCCCCCCACCCTCCCACACCCCACTTGGAAACGGTCCCAGGCTGAGCAGGGCCAGCCTGACACCACCAGGAACCCAGGTCTCCCTGCCTGGCACAGGGCACCCCAAGAAAGGGTGCACCTCTCCCAGCACCTCTATGGCTGGAGCCCTCAAACATCCCTGTGACCCCCACAGAACTCTTGATTCTGTGAGGACATAGGATTTTTTCTGACGCCTCGCTGTGCCTGTTTCCCCCCATACTTTTCATTGCTACCCAGTGGGGAGAAAAGGGTCAAGTTTGCTCTTGGGCTGTGCAGGATGGGGTGGTAGGAATGGTTCAGTAAGGAACCCACTGAAAGCAACCCAGATCAATGCAGCGCCTGAGAACACGGAAACCCCCTATGGCCAGACCATTGACACCTAGCATTCCATTGCCCAGAGGAAGGATGTCCCCACAGCCTGCACCCCTCAGTAGGGAAGCTGAGCAGAGAGCAACTGGAGAACAAAGGACTGGGATGTGGCAGGCAGGGGATAAAGTGCTGGCTGTGGGCAGAGTCTGGCAGCTCTCATCTGGGACTGAGAAAGGGGCAGAGACAGAACCGGAAGTGGGGCCCACTCCAGCTTGGCTGGCGAATTGTTCTGTCCTGGCCTGATGGACTACGTCTTAACCTTTGTGTCTCTGTGTGAACGTAAGGAGGCCCCGGGTTAGGTTACAGGTGACTAGTGAACCAAGCTTTGTTCTGCAAATCCTGCCTGGGTGCATTAGTCCCTGCCAGTGTGAGAGTCTCTGACCAGGAGTCTGTCTCTGCTGGACTTGCTGGGCAGAGCTCACAGCGGGAATCAGGCATGCTGGAGCCCCAAGGCTCAGCCTTGGAGGCGGTGAGGCTGCGGGGCCCGCCTCTGCAGGGGGTGAGGGAGGTCTGGCATGCTGAAGGGGTTCCTCCATGGAGCAGAGATCCTGCCAATTGGCAGCGGATACAGGGGGCATTACAGAGATCCCAAGTCTGGCCCTCACATTCTAGTTCACCAAAGAGCCTCCTGTCCAGTTTCCAGGGAAAGCCTATGTCACACTGGCCACCACAAGCTTTGTGAACTGCATGTGTAGATCATACAGATGATTGTGATGTTGCATTCCAGAGGATTCTATGAAAATATGCTAATGAGTGTGAATATAATGTAACTGGAATATGCTTCATGAAATGGCTCTGTTTACTTGTAAGTCTTCCTGTATGGGGGGAGCCGCCTGCGCGCTGGCAAGTGGGCAATGAAGTCTTACAGTGACGTGATCACGTCACCTGAACTGGAATCCATCTTTAACCTGGTGCTTTTCCATTTAGAAGAAGGGGTGAGAACCCAGAGGGAGATAAAGGATTCCCATCTTGTGCAAAAGATATATAAGGGAGTGGAACAGAGCAAAGGGGGCTGCAGTCATGAGAAATCTCCTAGCTACCACCCGAGCTGGAACAAGGACTGCACCAGGGGAAAGGATTGGGCCCAGAATAGAAAGACGTCTAGTCTGTGACAGAAGCTTATTCGAACATCTCTGAGTGTGAGGTTTCATCTGTAATCATATTCTTACTGTATTAGGCTTAGACTTGTGTGTTTTGTTTTATTTTGCTTGGTAATTTACTTTGTTCTGTCTGTTATTACTTGGAACCAAGTAAATCCTACTTTTTACATTTAATAAAAATCACTTATATTTACTAATTAACTGAGAGTAAGCAATTAATACCTGGGGAAGCAAACAGCTGTGCATCTCTCTCTACCAGTGTTATAGACTGGTAGAGAGAGATGCACAGCTGTTTGCTTCCCCAGGGGTCGGTCCTGGGGCCGGTTTTGTTCAATATCTTCATAAATGATCTGGAGGATGGTGTGGATTGCACTCTCAGCAAATTTGCAGATGATACTAAACTGGGAGGAGTGGTAGATACGCTGGAGGGGAGGGATAGGATACAGAAGGACCTAGACAAATTGGAGGATTGGGCCAAAAGAAATCCGATGAGGTTCAATAAGGATAAGTGCAGGGTCCTACACTTAGGATGGAAGAATCCAATGCACCGCTACAGACTAGGGACCGAATGGCTAGGCAGCAGTTCTGCAGAAAAGGACCTAGGGGTGACAGTGGACGAGAAGCTGGATATGAGTCAGCAGTGTGCCCTTGTTGCCAAGAAGGCCAATGGCATTTTGGGATGTATAAGTAGGGGCATAGCGAGCAGATCGAGGGACGTGATCGTTCCCCTCTATTCGACACTGGTGAGGCCTCGTCTGGAGTACTGTGTCCAGTTTTGGGCCCCACACTACAAGAAGGATGTGGATAAATTAGAGAGAGTCCAGTGAAGGGCAACAAAAATGATTAGGGGTCTAGAGCACATGACTTATGACGAGAGGCTGAGGGAGCTGGGATTGTTTAGTCTGCAGAAGAGAAGAATGAGGGGGGATTTGATAGCTGCTTTCAACTACCTGAAAGGGGGTTCCAAAGAGGATGGCTCTAGACTGTTCTCAATGGTAGCAGATGACAGAACGAGGAGTAATGGTCTCAAGTTGCAATGGGGGAGGTTTAGATTGGATATTAGGAAAAACTTTTTCACTAAGAGGGTGGTGAAACACTGGAATGCGTTACCGAGGGAGGTGGTAGAATCTCCTTCCTTAGAGGTTTTTAAGGTCAGGCTTGACAAAGCCCTGGCTGGGATGATTTAACTGGGAATTGGTCCTGCTTCGAGCAGGGGGTTGGACTAGATGACCTTCTGGGGTCCCTTCCAACCCTGATATTCTATGATTCTATGATTCTATAGAGGGCGGACAATTTATGAGTTTACCCTGTATACGCTTTATACAGAGTAAAACGGATTTGGGGGTTTGGATCCCATTGGGAAATGGGTATCTGGGTGCTAGAGACAGGAACACTTCTTAAGCTGTTTTCAGTTAAGTCTGCAGCTTTTGTGGGGGCGTGGTTCAGACTTGGGTCTATGTTTGCAACAGGCTAGCGTGCCTGGCTCTACAAGACAGGGTACTGAAGTCCCAAGCTGCCAGGGAAAACGAGCTCAGAGGTAGTCTCAGCACATCAGGTGGCAGTCCTAAAGGGGTTTCTGTGATCTGTATCCATGTTGGGAAATGATGTTCTTAAGGCCTCATTTTAAAGTAGGGGTGGGCAAACTTTTTGGCTCGGGGGGCCACATCTGGGTAGGGAAATTGTATGCAGGGTCATGAATGTAGGGCTGTGGCAGGGGTGAGGGAGGGGGTGCGGTGTGCAGGAGGGGGCTCAGGGCAGGGCATTGGGGTGCAGGAGGGGTGCAGCAAGGGGCTCAAGGCAGGGGGTTAGGGAGCGGGGTGCAGGAGGGGTTCGGACTCCGGCCCGGCGCTGCTTACCTCAAGTGGCTCCGGGGTGGCAGCGGCACGCAGCAGGGCTAAGGCAGGCTCCCTGCCTGCCCTGGTGCCGTGCCACTCCTAGAAGTGGCCAGCATGTCCAGCAGTGGCTCCTGGGGGTGGGGTGGGGCAGGGCAGACAGCTCAGCCATGCACTGCCCTCACCTGCACATACCACCCCTGAAGCTCCCATTGGCCGCGGTTCCCCATTCCCGGCCAATGGAAGCTGTGGGGGGCGGTGCCTGCAAGCAAGGGCAGTGCACTGAGCCATCTGCCCCCCCCACAGGGGCCGTAGGGAGCGGCGCAGGGCCAGGGCAGGCAGGGAGCCTGCCTTAGCCCCGCTGCACCACGGGACTGGCAATCCCGCAGGCCGGATTGAAAGCCCCGACGGGCCAGATTCAGCCCACGGGCCGTAGTTTACCTTCCCTGTTTTAAAGGCAAGTCGCTCAAAGGTAGTGTGGAGACTTTCTCCTCCTGGCTGGGGGGGCACTTCTGTCCATTTACATATTGAGGCAGGTGCTAATGGGAACAAGCAGACAGACACAGCAGGGGTTCTCCTGAGGGGGAAGAAAGCTACCAGTGGGCCTGGGGTAGGCCGCATCTTATTACACAGAAGGGCAGCTTGGAGGGTGAGTTTAGGCTTTAGAACACATGTGAGGATTTTACTTCCAATGTTTCTCTTGGAGTCTCCGTTCTTTGTGAGCCCTACCCTGGCTGTGTGAGAAGTGGCGCTGTGCTCAGTGTAGCCAGTCAGCGGCGCTGGGGGTTCCTTTGGGAACAGCTGGTCTGGTAATTCTGGGCGCATCCAGTGGATCAGGGGCTGGGCACTCAGGGGGATGCTGGGCCATTGCTAGCCTGCACGTGCTGAGGAGAGGCCTGGTGCTGCCTGTGGCCGAAGCCAGCAGGGAGCTGAACCTTGGCTGGTCCAGATAAGGCTCCCTCGCGTTAAGGGCAGGTGGGAGCGAGGTGCCTCGCAACCCTGGGTACCCCCGGGAAGAGATGGGGGCATTACGGGTAACATTCACATCCCCCTACCTGACCAGTCCCTTACCTTGACCCTCACACCAGCCTCTCCTGGGGGCTGCACCTGCTGCTGGATCTGGGCCTGCAGGGTCTGGTTGGCCTCCTGGAGCTGCTCCAGCTGCTCCTTCAGCAGCTGCAGAGTCTCTGGGCCAGGGGGAACGGGGAGAGCGAGGGACAGACACCACAGCCTGCTTCCCCCACAGCCAGCGCTCCCACCCTGCCCGCTGCTGGGAGAGGCCAGGGCTGGAGTAGCCAGGAGCTCCTCCCAGGCCAGAGGGCCCCTGATGGGCCTTTTTCCTTCTACTCTCTCGCTAGCACAGCTATGGATGAGGCAAAGCAGGGACATTTTGGGGTGGAGTATTCTGTTCCTCAGGGAATTGGGAGCTGGGTTAGGGGAGATCCCCGCCCCCCCGGCCAAGTGTCTCTCACCATCATGGGCTCAGCCAATTCCTGGGTCAGGGTCATAGTGTCCGCCTCCTCTGGCTCAGGAATCTCCTTCTCCAGGGTGGGCGGCTAGGAAGTTGCAAAAGAGTCAGACGTCTGAGAAGAGGCAGCTGTCCTGACCTACCTCCTGACTCCCCATGGCCCTGCTGCAGAAAGGAACTGGGCCAGGGGAACCGCGGAGAGATCAGTGCCAAGGTGAGACCTCCTCCTGGACTTAGTGTTGGGGGGGAAGGTGACACAGAATGCCCCTGCAAACCCCCTTTCCCCTTGGTGTGGGGGATAGGAAGCTCTCCTGATACCTGCTGCCTTCCCTTGAGCTGCTCCACCTCCCAGAGGGCCTGCTCCAGTTGGCACTTCATCTCAGTCCGCTCAGTGTTCAGCTTCTCTACCACATCCCGGGCCTCCCGGAAACGGAGCATCAGGAACTCCTTCTCCTCGCGCTGCGTGGCCTGGAAGCGCAGGAACTCCTGGTAGCGCTGCCGCAGCATCTGGTTACTCTGTCGAATGGCCTCTGCCCCAGGGACAGGGAGATTGTTAGCCTGGTGCTGGCTGAGTTCCTACCCTCCCTCTGTGGGGGGGCACACCCTTTATCCAGCTCTCCACCCCCCTATCCGGGAGACCTCTCTGGGATCAAGGGGGAAGTTTGGTAATGTGTATGATGCCCGGGTGTGCCTCAGTTTCCCTCTGTGCTTAGCATTGCTGTGTATGGCCTGGGGTGGCATGAATAGGTCGCTCAAGGACTGGCTGAAACCCACCCACTGCAATGGAGGATGTAGAAAGACAATGGGAGCCCCGATGTGTAGGATGTGCCAGGTCACATCTAGCAACAACCCAGTTTTTGCTCCCACCCCTAAGCCCATTGCTTCTTGTCCTGTCCTCAGAGGTTCAGGAGAACAAGTTTTCTCCCTCCCCCTTGTAACAACTTTTATGTAATTGAAAACTGTTCTCATGTCCCCCCCCTCAGTCTTCTCTTCTCCACACTAAACAAACCCAGTTTTTTCAGTCTTCCCTCATAGGTCCATGTTTTCTAGCCCTTTGATCAGTTTTGTTGCTCTTCTCTGGACCGTCTCCAAATTGTCAACATCCTTCCTAAAAGGTGGCCTTGTTTGAAAAGGCTCCTTGGTGTCACTGCAAATACTCCAGGGCCACATTGCCCACTGAAGGGGCCCAAGAAAAGCCTCCTGCAGGGGTCTTTCTTGGCAGGATTCCCTGCAGGGAGCCATGGACAGAGACAGGGATCACTGGAACCCAAAGGGCCACCCTGGGAGGCCAAGGGCCTGCCCCTGTAAACTGTGGGGGTGCTTAGGGCCCAGTCCATGGAAGGGGTGACTCCCAAGGGATTAGTTACAGGCTGGGTCATAGACCAGACCCTGTGGATCCATGATATTGTCCCAACCATCCCCCCCAGCAGCAGGGACTAGCCACAGCGCAGGGCTCCCCGGCCCTCGACCCACCCACCACGGGGAGCAGGGACTAGCCACAGCGCAGGGCTCCCCGGCCCTCGACCCACCCACCACGGGGAGCAGGGACTAGCCACAGCGCACCCCGGCCCTCGACCCACCCACCACAGCGCAGCGCACCCCGGCCGGAGACGAGGCCTCCAGGGGGCCCGGCTCTTCCTCACCCTTCAGGTCCTGGTTCTCGGCCAGGAAGCGCTGCAGGGCCTCGTGCCCGGCCAGGTCGGGGGGCAGCTGCCAGGCCGCCACCTTGCCCAGGGACGAGTCCTCGCCCAGGGCTCCGCAGTCGCCACCTGGGCCTGCGCTTGGTTGCACCATCTCGCAGCTCCGGCGCTGCCGGGTCCCGTTCATCCAGCCGGGCGGGTCCGGGCCTGCGGGGAGAGATTGCGGCGGATGAGACGGGCGGGGCGGGGGGGCGCCAGCCAGATGGGCCCGGACACCTGGGTTCAAATTCCCGGCGGGAGAAGAGGAAAGCACGGACACCTGGGTCCCTTACCCGGCAGCGCGGCGGAGCTCGGACGCCTGGGTCCCTCGGCCAGAAGTCCTAGTACCTGCGTCTCGCCCCGCCCAGCTCCCACTTCCCCCTTCCGGGATCGCGGCTCTGTCCCACCCCCCCGGAAGTGCTGCCAAAGGACCCGGAAGCAGACGGGACGCTCGGCGGCAGATGCGGACCCCGTTGGGAACCGGCCCGGAAGACGCAGCACCGCTTCCGCCTCGCTAGGTGTCATGGCGGGGTCGGGGTGAGGCCGCCGATTGGCTGGGCGGCCAGGGGGCGGGGCCGCGATGGGGAGCCGGGCGGCCAGGGGGCGGGGCCGCGATGGGGAGCCGGGCGAGCGTTGGACCGGCGGCAGAGCGGGAGCGAGACCTGGGGAGCGGTAGGAAGCGCCCGGGGCGGGGGGACGCATGTGGGGAGGCGGGGGGGGCATGTGGGAGCGGGGGGGCGCTGGGGGAAGGGGGAGGCGGGGGGCATGTGGGAGCGGGGGGGCGCTGGGGGAGGCGGGAGGCATGTGGGGACGGGGGGCGCTGGGGGGGGGCATGTGGGAGTGGGGGGGCGCTGGGGGAGGCGGGGGGGGCATGTGGGAGTGGAGGGGCGCTGGGGGAGGCGGGGGGGGCATGTGGGAGTGGAGGGGCGCTGGGGGAGGCGGGAGGCATGTGGGGAGCGGGGGGCGCTGGGGGAGGCGGGGGGGGCATGTGGGAGTGGAGGGGCGCTGGGGGAGGCGGGAGGCATGTGGGGAGCGGGGGGCGCTGGGGGAGGCGGGAGGCATGTGGGGAGGGGGGGCGCTGGGGGAGGCGGGGGGGGCATGTGGGAGCGGGGGGGCGCCCAGGGCGGGGGGACGCATGTGGGAGCGGGGGGGGCGCTGGGGGAAGGGGGAGGCGGGAGGCATGTGGGAGTGGGGGGGCGCTGGGGGAGGCGGGAGGCATGTGGGAGTGGGGGGGCGCTGGGGGAGGCGGGAGGCATGTGTGGGAGGTGGGGCGCTGGGGGATGTGGGAGCAGAGGGGCAGTGGGGGTGGGGGGCTCTGGGGAGGTAAGGAGCAAGCGGGGCATGGAGTAGTGGGAGGGGACCAGGAGTTAGAGGGCGCTAGGGGTAGGAATGGGGGGAGCAGGGGGACGCTGGACGGGAGTGAGGGCACTGGGAGGGCAGGAGGATGCTGGGGGATGAGGAGCAAGTGGGTGTGGTTCGCTGCGGGGGCAGCGGTTCTGGTGTCTGGGGCTGTACTTGGGGCAGGACCCAACAGTGACCCCTCCCCTCACTCCTATCCTGGGACTTCTCTTCACATCCCCACCAGGCCTCATTTCACCTCCGCCATGGGGCTTCTCTGCCCTGGGGCTTCTCTGCCCGGCAGCTCAGTATCCGCCCGTCCTGTTGGACAAGCAGAGACCTGTTGCCCTGCTCCCCAGGGTGCTGGTGGGGGAGCCACAAACTGGGCCAGCCCTCCCAGGGGCGGGGAGTCCAGCTCACACAAACCAGCCTGGTCTCTCTCTTGCTCTTAGGGAGCAGCAATTCAAGCACCATGACTCTTCAGCGGGAGCTGAGCCGCTCGCAGGTGTGTGGGATGATGCGCGAGGAGCTGTGCCAGGGCAAGGACTTCCTCCAGTCTGACACCCACATCTTCATCATCATGGGGGCCTCGGTGAGTACCCACAGCCCACCCTGGAGCCATTGAGGCAGGTGCCCCATGCCGGCGCCTTCTCCTGAGTCGCCTGGCCCATGCAGTGCCTCCAGCCTTAACCCAGATCACCCTGTACCAAAGTCTGCACAGGCAGCGCTGAGAGGTCACAAGGAGCTCCCTGTAGGTCTCTGTGGAGCGCTGAGGGAGGGGATGGATCTGGGCAGCGGGCCCCAGGGATGGACCCAGATCCCCCTCAAAGGGCTCTGTGTTTCTGTGGGCTGGGACCCTGAAATCCCTCTGGCCCATGGCTCTGGGGGCTGACAAGATTGATCTTCTCCTGGAGAGACAGCAGCCCTGAAGCACCAAGTGGCCGCAGGATTGTCCCTGGTCTCGAGCCTCCCTTGGGGCTACTCAGGTACTTCTGCACTGGGCTCGAAGGAGAGGGCAGGGATTGTACCAATTGAGATAAATAATGTTGATGGCTGCAGCCAGGCTGCCCGGCACTGGGTACAGAGTGACTCAACTTCCTGAACCATGTTGTGTAACACAGGCAGCGATTGCAGCTCATTGTGTAACCTGGCTCCCGCAGGAGCAGCTTGTGGGATGGGGGTGCGGGTGGGGAGTTAATCCCTGTAAGCACAGATCAGGTTTAGCTGTGTGCCCCGCCATGGGGAAACCAGAGGCCTGGGTGCACTGCTGGTGCTGGCCGTGGTGATGAGACGGTGCGGGGGGCAGGCCCTGGCTTGGCCAAACCCCCATTGTCTCGATCCTATGCACAGTAGCATGATTTCAGCAAGCAAATGTGTGTGACTGAGATCGTCCCGGTGCCCGCAAATTCACCCACCGCCCCAAATTTGCCCTGACACCCCCAGATGCCCCCAAAACTGCCCCATCCCACAGGCATGCTTTAGGCCCCTGAAACCACCCCATACTCACCTCAATGCCCCCCAAACTGCCCCAGTTCCCTCCCCAGGGCCTTCAGTTTAACCATTTTCTACCTCGATTTCCGGTTCCTGCTGCTCTCAGGGGGGCCGTGATGGTGACACTCATGCTGCAGGATCCATGGTGTTAGCACAAGGGGAAGTGCCAGGCACTGCTGAGTCACTGTGCCCAGAGGAGAGCGAGGCTGCTCTAGTCCCGGTGCCGGTGGTGGGTGTCCTTGTGCAGCAAGAAGTGTATGGTCACATGGAGGTGGCTATCGCTATAAGTCCTGGCGCAGATGAGCCCCAGGTAGCTCTTACCTCTACGTAGCTAGGTATGGTCAATGCTACACTGCTCACCTTTGCTAGCTTCATGGAAGTAAACCTACCTTAGCTTGCAGCAGTGTGGGACATCTAGTCTAACGCGTGTGTGTCCCAGGCCAGAGAATCTCACCTACTTCGGTCCCTGGTTAGCCAGTACCTTGTGTGAGGTTCCAGCATCTTCCATCAAGGCAGCCTGGCTGGACTCGGAGGCAGCAGAGACAGAGAAGTCCTCACTTCCCTTGGGAGTTGGTTCCGATGGCTAATCACCCCCACAGGTGCCGTATTGCTGGACTGAATTTCTCTGGCTTCGGCTTCCCTTTCCCAGTGCTGGGGCTGCCTTTCTCCCCAGCGCTGGAATCAGTCTTCCCTTTGAAGCAGAGAGAGCCATTTAGGGCTCTTGCATTTATCATATAATCATAGAATATCAGGGTTGGAAGGGACCCCAGAAGGTCATCTAGTCCAACCCCCTGCTCGAAGCAGGACCAATTCCCAGTTAAATCATCCCAGCCAGGGCTTTGTCAAGCCTGACCTTAAAAACCTCTAAGGAAGGAGATTCTACCACCTCCCTAGGTAACGCATTCCAGTGTTTCACCACCCTCTTAGTGAAAAAGTTTTTCCTAATATCCAATCTAAACCTCCCCCATTGCAACTTGAGACCATTACTCCTCGTTCTGTCATCTGCTACCATTGAGAACAGTCTAGAGCCATCCTCTTTGGAACCCCCTTTCAGGTAGTTGAAAGCAGCTATCAAATCCCCCCTCATTCTTCTCTTCTGCAGACTAAACAATCCCAGCTCCCTCAGCCTCTCGTCATAAGTCATGTGCTCTAGACCCCTAATCATTTTTGTTGCCCTTCGCTGGACTCTCTCCAATTTATCCACATCCTTCTTGTAGTGTGGGGCCCAAAACTGGACACAGTACTCCAGATGAGGCCTCACCAGTGTCGAATAGAGGGGAACGATCACGTCCCTCGATCTGCTCGCTATGCCCCTACTTATACACCCCAAAATGCCATTGGCCTTCTTGGCAACAAGGGCACACTGTTGACTCATATCCAGCTTCTCGTCCACTGTCACCCCTAGGTCCTTTTCTGCAGAACTGCTGCCTAGCCATTCGGTCCCTAGTCTGTAGCGGTGCATTGGATTCTTCCATCCTAAGTGCAGGACCCTGCACTTATCCTTATTGAACCTCATCAGATTTCTTTTGGCCCAATCCTCCAATTTGTCTAGGTCCTTCTGTATCCTATCTCTCCCCTCCAGCGTATCTACCACTCCTCCCAGTTTAGTATCATCCGCAAATTTGCTGAGAGTGCAATCCACACCATCCTCCAGATCATTTATGAAGATATTGAACAAAACCGGCCCCAGGACCGACCCCTGGGGCACACCACTTGACACCGGCTGCCAACTAGACATGGAGCCATTGATCACTACCCGTTGAGCCCGACAATCTAGCCAGCTTTCTACCCACTTTATAGTGCATTCATCCAGCCCATACTTCCTTAACTTGCTGACAAGAATACTGTGGGAGACCGTGTCAAAAGCTTTGCTAAAGTCAAGAAACAATACATCCACTGCTTTCCCTTCATCCACAGAACCAGTAATCTCATCATTTTTCTGCAGCTCTTGAATAATTTTTCTGGTTCTTTTCTCCGCCCTCTAGTTTTTCCATAGCCGTTTTAAAATGTGGCCACCAGAACTGGACACAATATCCCAAGGCCGTGTCTGGTGGTAAAATCCCCTCCCTGCTTCTGCTCACGGCTGCCCTGTTGCTACACCCCAGGATCCCACGAATCCCTTTGGCCACAGTGTGGCCCTGGGAGCTCAGGTTGTTCACTAAGGCCCGTAGGTCCTTCTCAGATTCACGGCTTTCCAGAGACCGCCCCCGTGCAGTGGGTTCCTTGTTCCTAGGTGTGTTAAGCACACCTCTCTTTGCAGAGATTGGGGCTGGGGCGGACAACACACGCGCTCCCACCACCCCACCCCGAGTGGGAGCAGAGCCCCTGTTACACTAGGCACTGCATGGACACTCAGTCCCTACGCTGTAGTGGGGAAACTGAGGCATGGAGCGATTCAGTGACTAGTCCAAGGTCACACAGGGCAATTGAACTCAGGAGCCCAGCTCCCTTTCTAGACAGGCATTCTTCCAGCTTCATGTGAAGTGGGTTAACCCCAAGCTAGTGGAGCCGATGCCCTCCATAGCCCCTCTCACATCAGGGAATCACGGGTAGGAGCTAGGCATCCCCACACTATGAGCCAGGCCTGGGCCAGCTGTGGTGGGGAGCTGCCCCTGCCATCGCTTGGGGTCTCTGTGGGTCAGGCAGGGATGGCCCAGGCTGAATCCCTGGCACCTGCCCCTCCCCAGCAGAGGGAGGGAGGAGAAAGCTGGCTTATTGTTTGTGATAGATAAGGAGCTTCCTTGGCTTCCTGTTCATTTCCCCAGGGTTTTGTGAGGGGAAATGGGCCAGGTTCTGGGGGAGCTGTTCATTTTCCCCAGGGCTTTGTGGGGGGGACCTGAGCCAGGTTCTGGCGGAGCAGAAATCTGGGACACGGAATGAGCAGAAGGTAGTTTCTGGCTCCTGGGCAGGGCGGGTGGCAAACATGAATGTCCTTGCTGTCGTGTGGCGGGGAGGGGAGCTGTGGACGTGCTGGTTCGGCTGGGCCGGACACCTGGCTCTCATTGGCATATTTTCCCCTAGCTGACCAGGGCCCTGCTCAGCCATTTCCTGGCCTCGGACTGACATCCCTGCTCTGTGGGTGTGTTTGTTTGTGTGTATGTACACTGACTTGCTACAAGCCCAGACACCTTCCGCCTGGGGCACTGCCCCTGCTGTGTCATGCAGGGGAGGAAGGCTGTGACTCACTGCTTTGTTTTGTCCCCATCTCCCTGAACTAGTTTGCATTGAAATGGGCTGGTGGGTGGAGCCAACATGGACTAGGTCAGACTGGGAGCCACACCCCCACCGCAACTCCCAGAGCAAACTTACATAACCCTCCACCAGGCTGGGCCTAGCTGAATAGGAGGCAGCTAAGCTGCTGCAGGTTCTGAACGGGGCAAGAGGGTGGGATGGGGGGCGGTGACCCTTTGCAGCCGGCAGAGAAGCCCTCTGAGCTAGACCTTTGGGGAATCAATCAACCCACCTAGTGTGATCCTCCCTGCCCCACCCCCTATGTCTAACTTGCCCCAGAGATCCTGCTGTGTCCGCACCCACCTCCCTGCCGCCCATGTCTGCATGTCTCCTGCTGCATCCACATCCACACCCACCCCATGGGTCTTGCTGTGTCCACACCCACCTCCCTGCCTCCCACCCCCATGTCTGACCCTCCCCAGAGCTCCTGCTGCACCTGCACCCACCTCCCTGCCCCCTGTATCTGACCCTCCCCAGAGCAGCATCCCAAGGCGACAGCCTGGCTCTACAGAACCCCCAAATCCCCAGGGTGAGACAGACGGACAGGGATCCATGCCCACACACAACATGTGGCCCCATCTGGGGGACGTCCCTGCCCAGTGCAGACAGGGGGCTGGCGTTTGTTTCCACTGGCTGCCGCAGACAATGAGCCTGTGTTGTCAGCCTGCGTGCACAGAGTTCACGGTCAGCAGGAGGTCAGATGGCATGGTCTGTGTGGCTCAGGCTGGGGAGTTGCCCTGTCACCCCTGTACTGAGCCAATAACTGGCTGGGTCCCGTCCCGTTCTCCCCACTGCCCCTTGCACCAAGAACCACCTTTCTTTTGGGTGCTGAGCCTCCATGACTCAGCAAATCCCTGTTGCTTGCAACTCAATCAGCGTGATCTCCCCCCCCCCCCCCCGAACAAACAGCACCGGTGCTCAGGCTGTGGGGTTTGCAAGTGGGGCCTGGCACAGAGCCCACGAGTTCACCTGCCTGCAGCGCTATGGCAGCTTAGTTTTGCTCCGCCCTCCCGCAGAGCCACACCCCACCCTGGGTAAAGGCCCGAAGCTGCAAAGAAAGGACGTGTGAGAGTATGGGTAGACCTGGGGGGACTGTGTCATGCAGAGAGCGTTGGGGAATTTACCCTCTAGGGGGCTCTGGCTGTGATCCAGCCCCAAGGTGAGGACTGGCTGGCTCAGGGGAGCAGGGAATGGGGCACTGGGCCTTTCCCCTGTAGGGGGTGCTGGCTCTGATATGGCTGCAGGGCAGGGACTGGCTGGCTCAGGAGGGCAGGGAATGGGGCACAAGGCCTTTCCCATCTAGGGGGTGCCAGCTCCCATCCAGCCCCAGGGCAGGGAGGTGGGAATGGGGCATGGGGCCTTTCCCTGCCTGTTTGCTGCTGTGACATCCCCTTTGTCTGTTCCAGGGCGACTTGGCCAAGAAGAAGATCTACCCGACCATCTGGTAAGTCCCTCTTTCTGCCCTCCGCCACCCCCACCAGGCCGGGGTAGTGTGGTGGTGACCCGGTGCCTTGGTGGCCTGGCATCGAGTGACCCAGCTGAACTCTCTTCCAGGTGGCTCTTCCGGGATGGTCTCCTGCCCGATGATACCTACGTGATGGGCTACGCCCGTTCCAAGATCACCGTGGCCGACATCCGCAAGCAGAGCCAGCCCTACTTCAAGGTGTGGCCCTTTCACCCCACCCACTGGCCCCTCTCCAGAGCAGGGGAGGGCCTGGGGTCCTCAGCCTTGGGGTGTGTGCGTCTGGGGTACAGCTCCCCTGAATAGCGGGGCGCAGGGCCTTTATCCCTGGGATTAGGTGGGGTGTGTGGCTAGGTGTCCCTCGGTGCCTTAGCTGACTGGGAAGGCTGTGTCCCTCAGCTGATGGCAGCCGCATCCCCTCCCCGCAGGTGGAGCCGGATGAGCAGAAGAAGCTGGAGGAGTTCTTCGCCCGGAACAGCTACATGTCGGGGACTTACGATGACAGCACCTCCTTCCGGCGGCTGAACGCCCACCTGGACGCACTGCACAATGGGGACAAGGCCAACCGGCTCTTCTACCTCGCACTACCCCCTAGTGTCTACGAGCACGTCACCCGCAACATCAAGGAGTGCTGCATGGGCCACGGGTGAGAGACAGGGGTGGGGCAGGGTCTAAGCATGAGCGCCCAGGGGAAGGGGTTAGGGCACAGGCCTGGGGTGTGTGAGAACCCCATGGGGTGGGGGCTCCGAGGTTCCCCTCTAGTTGCAGCCACATTTGACACCCTCTGTTCTCCCCTCCCACCAGGGGCTGGAACCGCATCATTGTGGAGAAGCCATTCGGGAAGGACCTGGAGAGCTCCAACAAACTGTCCAATCACATCGCGTCGCTCTTCCGGGAGGACCAGATCTACCGCATTGACCACTACCTGGGCAAGGAGATGGTGCAGAACCTCATGGTGCTGAGGTGGGGCTGGCTGGGAGATGGGGCAGAGCCTGGGGGAAAGCGTGGCTGGGCCCTTTCCCAAGGGAAGAACTGGGCGGGTGGCAGGGGAGCATTAAGGGTCCCTCACCGTCTGTCAGGGTGAGACCCCCCCCAAAGCCTGCCAGTATGGTAGCTCCCCCCTCAGACAGGCTCTGCGTCTCCCTGGCAGGTTCGGGAACCGGATCTTCGGCCCTGTGTGGAACCGGGACAATGTGGCCTGCGTCATCCTGACCTTCAAGGAGCCATTCGGCACAGAGGGGCGGGGCGGCTACTTCGATGAGTTTGGGATCATCCGGTGAGCGGGGAAGGGGGCCCTGTTCTTGGCATGGAGGCGGCAGGCAGAGCCGTGCTGGCTTGGCCGCTGGAGGGGTGGGTAAAGACGGTACCAGATGGGGAGAGCAAGGGGAATCCCAGACCGGCTGGCACGGACCCCCTCCTCCTGCTGGGAGGGAGGGATCCAGGGCAGAGGCTCTCAATCTTTCCAGAGGACTTTCAGGAGTCTGATTTGTGTCACGTACCCCAAGTTTTACCTCATTTAAAAACCATTTGTTTGCAAAGTCCGACATAAAACTACAAACGTGGCACAGCACAGGATTACTGGGAAATTGCTGACGTTCTCATTGTTACCATAGAATTATAAAAGACATCCATTGGAATATAAATATTGTACTTACATTTCGGTGGATAGTATACAGAGCTGTATAAACAAGTCATCGTCCATATGAAATTTTAGTTTGTACTGAAGTCGCGAGTGCTTTTTATGTAGCCTGTTGTGAAACTAGGCAAATATCTAGATGTACTGATGTACCCCCTGGAAGACCTCTGAGTAGCCCCGGGGGCACACATACCCCTGGTTGAGAACCATTGATCCCGGGCAGTGGGGGTGGATGGAGGAGAGGTGGGATCATCCTGGGGGGCTGGATGGGGGCCGTGCTGGGGTGGGGATTCCCGCACTGACCCCTCCCCCTTCTGGGAGGGAAGGACCCAGGGCACTGGGGGTAGATGGAGGAGATGGGATTGTGCTGGGGGACTGGACAAGGGTCGTGCTGGGGCAGTGATTCCCGCGCTGACTCCTCCCCCTCCCGGCAGTGATGTGATGCAGAACCACCTGCTGCAGATGCTCTGCCTGGTGGCCATGGAGAAACCAGCCTCCACCGACTCAGACGATGTGCGGGATGAGAAGGTGGGTCACTGCACAGGGACCAAGCACCCCAGGCCCTGCCCCAGGGGGCATCCTGCTTGGCAAGGAGTGCTGGGACCAAGGGCAGGGCCTGTCCCAGGAGGTGTTGTGCCCTCCCCACCCCTCCAGCTCTATGCTTAGCTGCTCCTGTCCTAATGGATTGGGTTGAGGTGCCCTCTTGTGGCCCAGAGCGAACAGGGGCAGCTAACAGGGAGTTATGAGAGGGAATTTTGAAGGGGAGTGGGAAGGGGGCAAGGTACACTTGCCATTCTTTAAAACCTTTACATTAAACTATAATCAAAACTTCTTGATTTAAACAAAAACCCTATCATTAACCTAGGTAACTGTAAGAGAAAATGCAGGCAGAAGTCCAGCAACAGAGTGGGGGCTATCCTGTTTATTGCACTTAGTGTAGCATGTATGATTACCTGCCCTGTGGGCAGGTGGCGTATGTGTGCTTTCCGTGCAAGGAGCTCCTGGCCCTCAGATACCATGTATGGGCTTTGGAGGCCAGGATGGTGGAACTTGAGCAGCTAAGGGAGGCAGAGAGGTATGTTGATGAGGCTTTCTGGGACACTATAGATTTGTCCCACCTCCAGTCAGAGAGCCCCTGCACTGTTAAGGAGGATGAAAGGCCCAGAGAAGGAGAGCAGTCAACGGGAAGAGAGGGAAACCTTCCCATAGTTGGGACCCTCCTTCCAGATCATATTGGGGTATCCTCTCACACTGCGGTTACCTCTCCGGGGGAGGGAACTTCAGTCATTAGGAAAAGGCAGGTTTTAGTAATGGGGGATTCTATCATTAGAAACATAGATAGCTGGGTTTGTGATGACCGGGAGAACCATATGGTGACTTGCCTGCCTGGTGCGAAGGTTGCAGATCTTTCGAGGCCTCTAGATACACTTATGTGTAGTGCTGGGGAGGAGCCGGTGGTCATGGTACATGTAGGTACCAATGACGTAGGGAAGGATAGGAGAGAAGTCCTGGAGGCCAAATTTAGGCTGCTAGGACAGAGACTGAAATCCAGGACCTCTACGCGCAGGGCCAGGTAAGCAGGCAAAGCTTCAGAGTCTCAATGCATGGATGAGATGATGGTGTAGAGAGGAGGGATTTAGATTTATTAGGAACTGGGGAAACTTTTGGGATGGGGGAGCCTATACAGGAAGAATGGGCTCCACCTAAACCAAAGTGGATCCAAACGGCTGGCACTTAACATTAAAAAGGTTGCAGATCAGTTTTTAAACTAAGAGATGGGGGAAAGCTGATTGCTGCAGAGGCGTACGTGGATAAGACAGAGACTTCTCTTAGAGGAGAGTCTATTGATAGAGATTCTCTAGGTTTTAGTCATCAGGTGGGGATGAAAGAGGACAAAGTATGGGCCAGATCAGACGAGAAACGTTCACATAAAGAATCTGACACATCAGAAGAGGGCAGACAAATAAACAGTGACAAGTTTTTAAAGTGCTTGTACACAAATGCTAGAAGTCTAAATAATAAGATGGGTGAACTAGAGTGCCTCATGGTAAAGGAGGATATTGATATAATAGACATCACAGAAACCTGGTGGAGGGAGGACAATCAATGGGACACAATCATAACAGTATAAAATATATCGGAGGGACAGAACAGGTCTTGCGGAGTGGCACTATATGTGAGAGAAAATGTAGAATCAAATGAAATAAAAATCTTAAATTAATCCACATGTTCCTTAAAATCTCTATGGATAGTAATTCCATGCTCTAATAAGAATATAACAGTAGGGATCTATTATTGACCACCTGACCAGGACAATGATAGTGATGATGAAATGCTAAGGGAGATTAGAGAAGCTATCAAAATAAAAAACTCAATAATAGTGGGGGATTTAAATTATCCCCATATTGACTGGGTACATGTCACCTCAGGACGAAATGCAGAGACAAAATTTCTCAATACTTTAAATGACTGCTTCTTGGAGCAGCTGGTACAGGAACCCACAAGGGGAGAGGCAACATCTAGTTCTGAGTGGAGCGCAGGATATGGTCCAAGAGGTAACTATAACAGGACCGCTTGGAAATAGTGACCATAATATAACAACATTTAACATTCCTGTGGTGGGAAGAACACCTCAACAGCCCAACACTGTGGCATTTAATTTTAGAAAGGGGAACTATGCAAAAATGAGGAGGTTAGTTAAACAGAAATTAAAAGGTACAGTGACTAGAGTGAAATCCCTGCAAGCTGCATGGACACGTTTCAAAGACACCATAATAGAGGCTCAACTTAAATGTATACCCCAAATTAAAAAACACAGTAAAAGAACTAAAAAAGAGCCACCGTGGCTTAACAACCATGTAAAAGAAGCAGTGAGAAATAAAAAGGCATCTTTTAAAAAGTGGAAGTCAAATCCTAGTGAGGTAAATAGAAAGGAGCATAAACACTGCCAAATTAAATGTAAAAATGTAATAAGAAAAGCCAAAAAGGAGTTTGAAGGAACAGCTAGCCAAAAACTCAAAAGGTAATAACAAAATGTTTAAGTACATCAGAAGCAGGAAGCCTGCTAAACAACCAGTGGGGCCCCTGGACGATCGAGATACAAAAGGAGCACTTAAAGACGGTAAAGTCATTGTGGAGAAACTAAATGAATTATTTGCTTCAGTCTTCACGGCTGAGGATGTTAGGGAGATTCCCAAACCTGAGCCTTCTTTTCTAGGTGACAAATCTGAGGAATTGTCACAGATTGAAGTGACACTAGAGGAGGTTTTGAAATTAATTGAGAAACTTAACAGTAACAAGTCACCGGGACCAGATGGCATTCCCCCAAGAGTTCTGAAAGAACTCAAATGTGAAATTGCGGAACTATTAACTATGGTTTGTAACCTGTCCTTTAAATCAGCTGCTGTACTCAATGACTGGAAGATAGCTAATATAACACCAATATTTAAGAAGGGCTCTAGAAGTGATCCTGGCAATTACAGACCAGTAAGTCTAACGTCAATACCGGGCAAATTAGTTGAAACAATAGTAAAGAATAAAATTGTCAGAGACATAAAAGAACATAAATTGTTGCACAAAAATCAACATGGTTTCTGTAAAGGGAGATCATGTCTTACTAATCTATTAGAGTTCTTTGAGGGGGTCAACAAACATGTGGACAAAGGGGATCCAGTGGACATAGTGTACTTAGATTTCCAGAAGGCCTTTGACAAGGTCCCTCACCAAAGGCTCGTACGTAAATTAAGTTGTCATGGGATAAGAGGGAAGATCCTTTCATGGACTGAGAACTGGTTAAAAGACAGGGAACAAAGGGTAGGAATAAACGGTAAATGTTCAGAATGGAGAGGAGTAACTAGTGGTGTTCCCCAAGGGTCAGTCCCAGGACCAATCCTATTCAACCTATTCATAAATGACCTGGAGAAAGGGGTAAACAGCGAGGTGGCAAAGTTTGCAGATGATACTAAACTGCTCAAGATAGTTAAGACCAAAGCAGACTGTGAAGAACTTCAAAAAGATCTCACAAAACTATGTGATTGAGCAACAAAATGGCAAATGAAATTTAATGTGGATAAATGTCAAGTAATGCACATTGGAAAAAATAACCTCAACTATAGATACAATATGATGGGGGCTAATTTAGCTACAACTAATCAGGAGAAAGATCTTGGAGTCATCATGGATAGTTCTCTGAAGATGTCCACGCAGTGTGTAGCGGCAGTCAAAAAAGCAAACAGGATGTTAGGAATCATTTAAAAAGGGATAGAGAATAAGACGGAGAATATTTTATTGCCCTTATATAAATCCATGGTACGCCCACATCTTGAATACTGCATACAGGGGTGGTTCCCTCATTTCAAAAAAGATATACTGGCATTAGAAAAGGTTCAGAAAAGGGCAACTAAAATGATTAGGGGTTTGGAATGGGCCCCATATGAGGAGAGATTAAAGAGGCTAGGATTTTTTATCTTGGAAAAGAGGAGACTAAGGGGGATATGATAGAGGTCTATAAAATCATGAGTGGTGTGGAGAAAGTGAATAAGGAAAAGTTATTTACTTGTTCCCATAATATAAGAACTAGGGGCCACCAAATGAAATTAATGGGCAGCAGGTTTAAAACAAATAAAAGGAAGTTCTTCTTCACTCAGCACACAGTCAACCTGTGGAACTCCTTGCCTGAGGAGGTTGTGAAGGTTAGGACTATAACAGTGTTTAAAAGAGAACTGGATAAATTCATGGAGGTTAAGTTCATTAATGGCTATTAGCCAGGATGGGTAAGGAATGGTGTCCCTAGCCTCTGTTTATCAGAGGGTGGAGATGGATGGCAGGAGAGAGATCACTAGATCTTTACCTGTTAGGTTCACTCCCTCTGGGGCACCTGGCATTGGCCACTGTTGGTAGACAGGACACTGGACTGGATGGACCTTTGGTCTGACCCCAGTATGCCCATTCTTATGTTGAACCGGACTGGCTACTTCCCTGGTGCAATGGCGCTGACCCTGTACTCCCCCGTCCGTCCCCTGCCACCCTCTGAGCCCCTTTACCCTGGGCTCCCCCACCCTGGGCTCCCCACGCCTCTTCCCCTTCCCCAGCACCCTGGTCCCCGTGGTGATGCTGGGGACCTAAGCCATTCATCCCCGCCGCAGGTGAAGGTGCTGAAGTGCATCTCGGAGTTGCAGCTGGGCAATGTGGTGCTGGGCCAGTACATGGGGAACCCTGACGGGGTGGGTGAGGCCCGGAAGAGCTACCTGGATGACCCCACCGTCCCCACTGGCTCGAACACAGCCACCTTCGCTATCGCCGTGCTGTACGTGGACAACGAGAGATGGGATGGTGAGCGAGCGCCGTGGGGGGGGTGACCAGCAGGGGTGCAAGCAAGCTCACAGGAAGGGGGGGTGAGCGAGCACTGTGGGGAGGTGAGTGAGTGCCGGGGGGGGAGGGACTGGGGTGATTGCCATGGGGGGCATGCTTGAGCGAGCGTGGTGGGGGGTGACCAGAGGGGATGTGAGCGAGCGCTGTGGGGGACATGAGCGGGCGCCTGGCAGTCAGTGTTGTGGTGGGGATGGCATGGGGGAGCAAGTGCCTGGGAGTCAATGCTGTGGGGAGGATGGGATGGGAGGCAAGCGCGGTTGGAGGTGTCAGCGAGCACCTGGGGGTGAGTGCTGTCGGGGCGCTGTTCCTGGGAAAGAATAGGACAGGATGGGACAGGGTGGCCCTGGACTGGACAGTCCTGAGCAGGGGGAGTGGAACAGGAAAATCTGATGTCCTCCCCTCTCTCGCGGTGTTGCATGCTGGGGAGTGTCTCTCTCTCCTACACACCCCGTCCCTGCCCCATGTGTGCTGTCGTGCTATTGGGGTGGGTGGCCCTAGCTCTGTCTCTAGCCCCTCCTCCCCAGGTGTCCCGTTCGTGCTACGCTGCGGGAAGGCCTTGAACGAACGCAAGGCCGAGGTGCGGCTGCAGTTCCGGGACGTGCCGGGTGACATCTTCCACCGGCAGTGCAAGCGCAACGAGCTGGTGATCCGGGTGCAGCCCAACGAGGCCGTCTACACCAAGATGATGACCAAGAAACCCGGCATGTTCTTCGACCCCGAGGAGTCAGAGCTGGACCTGACCTACGGCAACCGCTACAAGGTGCTGGCTCCCCCCCACAGCCGCCTTGCCCCCCATTCCCGTCTATCCCCCAGCCCACTGCCTGAGGAGTCGGAGCTGGACCTGACCTATGGCAACCACTACAAGGTGCTGACCCCAGGCCCCCCCCTTCCCTCCATCCCCCACCCCCACTGCCCTAGGAGTGAGAGCTGGAACTGACCTATGGCAACCGCTACAAGATGCTGGCTCCCCCCCACAGCCCCCCCTTCCCTCCATCTCCACTGCCATGAGGAGTGAGAGCTGGACCTAACCCATGGCTGCAAACCAGCCATTCTTACCCCCCATCCCAGCCTCCTCTTCCCAACACAACCGCTCCCTTCCTCACACCCCAGTTCATGTCTCCATCTCCCCAGGATGTGAAGCTGCCAGATGCCTACGAGCGACTCATCCTGGACGTCTTCTGTGGCAACCAGATGCACTTTGTGCGCAGGTGGGTGCTGGGCCTCTCCAGCCCTGATCCCCCAACCCCAAGGGCCCCAAGGCAGCCAGGTGCTGGGCCTGACTGGCCCTGATCCCTCATCCCCGAGGCAGCCAGGTGTTGGGCTCGGTTCCAGCCCAGACCCAGCCACTCCCACATGGTCCCCATGTGCTGGGCCTGTCCAGCCCTGATCCCCCATCCCTGAGAGCCCCAGGGCAGCTGGGCTTGGTTCCGGCCCTGATCCCCCATCCCCGAGGCAACCACGTGCTGGGCCTGACTGACCCTGATTCCCCATCCCTGAGGGCCCCGGGATGTCTGGGTGCTGGGCTCAGTCCCAGCCCTGATCCCTGTCCCCAGGGCAGCTGGGTGCTGGAGCTGGATCCATGCAGAGTGGGGTGGGTGCGTGCTGTCACCTGGGGACCATGGGGGAGCGGCTGGGTCTGGGCGGAGCGGGGCAGCTGGACCTGGGCAGGGCGGGTGGGTGCTAGCACCTGGGTACTGTGGGGGAGCAGCTGGGTCTCGGCCTGGGTGAGTGCTGGTACGTGGGGACCATGTGGGAGTGGCTGGGTCTGGGCTGGGTGGGTGCTGGCCCCCATCCCAGTGTGGGACAGACCCTCCCTTTCGCATGGGATTGCCTCTTCCCATCCAGCACTCACGGGTCGCATCCACCTGCTCAGCACATGACACTGGCTGTCGTTGCCCCCCATGCTGCGCCCCCCGGCTGCCATTGCAGGGGGCACCAGCACTGACGTTGCTCCCCTCACCCCCCAGTGATGAGCTGCGCGAAGCCTGGCGCATTTTCACGCCACTGCTGCACAAGATAGAGTCTGAGAGGATCAAACCCATCCCGTACTGCTATGGCAGGTGAGGCCCCAGGGCATTGTGCCAGACTCCCAGGCAGCAGGCACGGGGGGCACTGGGTGGGGGGTGCTGGGGGGCCTGGCAGGGGCACTGGGGAGGCATATGAGGTGCTCTGGGGCACTGGGCAGGGGGTGCTGGGGGGCTTGGCAGGGCACAGGGTGGGGGGTGGGGGTGGCGCTGATTTAGATGGGCATTAAGCTGCCAGAAAGACTTCTCCAGCTGGAGCTGCGGAGGAAGGAGGTGAATGATCGGGGGGGCAGGGGGGGCCTGCTCCACATCCCATAAGGACCCTGTGCCCCACACATGTTGGCAGGGCTGCCTGTGGGCTCTAACCCGGGGGTGTTGCTCTTTCCCAGCCGGGGCCCACCCGAGGCGGATGAGCTGATGAAGAGGGTCGGGTTCCAGTACGAGGGCACCTACCGCTGGGTGAATCCGCACAAGCTCTGAGTCAGGGGCCAGCTGCTGCCTCCCCAGAGCAGCCCTGCTTCTCGCCCTGGGAGGTCCATCTGCTCCGCTCACTGCTCCCCCAGTCCAGGGAAACCTGGGGTGGGGACGTGTGGCTGGAGGCCGAGAGGGAAGGGGAGAGTTGGATATGGGTGGGGAGGCTAGGACAGAAGGGCAAGGTGTGAGCAGCTGGGGTGGGGGAAGGCTAGCAGAGAAGGGCAAGGTGGGAGGAGCTGGACACCGGGGTTGGGGAGGCTGGCAGAGAAGGGCAGGGATGGGGTAGCTGGGCACTGGGGATATGTCCTGGACAGCCAAATGAGTTGCGATTTCCACCCCACCCCACCCCCCGCCCTCCCTGGTGGGCCCAGGTCCTGGTTCGCCCTGGTCGCCTGCAGCCCTGGCCCAGACACTAATCCCCCACCCATCCCATCTATAGCCTCCTCCAAACCCTTCAGTTCCCTGGGTCCGGATTCCCTGCCCCCTCCAGATGCACTCCAGCCAGATCCCTGCCCCGCATTGGGCCTAGATCCCCTTCCCCACCTGCATCCTGGGACCACAACTGGGCCTGGCACGGCCTGTCATGTTTACAGCCCATCTCGCTTCCCACCCGTGCCCTGGGCTCTGGCCTCACACTGGGCTTGAGGGAGGTTAGAGCCTCTGGCTCCAGTGGGGCTGGCTGCCGCCACCTTACCCTGGACTCTGTGCTTGCTTTGCTGCTGAGACATTCCAGCCCCACCACAGCCCTGGGGCTTCTGTAAATGGCACCGTTTTGTAAATGGCACCGTTTTGTAAACAGAGATTGTTGGAATCAGCCTCAGCACCGTGCTCTGTCTGTCCGGCTACTGCGTCCTGTGCCCCTTGGGGGTCTGACAGCTTGTTACCCGGAGCCTGGCCCTGCCGCCCAGCTCTGCTGGGAGTCGCCTAGTAACTTGGATGGCCCTAGTGATAGCCGCAGGGAAGGGAGCGGCACTAAATCAGAGGCCAGTCTCCATCCGTGCACAGTGCCCACCCCCCCACAGCCTGTCGAGGCATGTCTTGCTGCCCACCCCCACCACAAAGGCACCGGATGCCCCTGATACCCACCCCTGGTGGAAACCAAACACAGCCAAGCGGGACCCGTTCTCCCTTTATTTGTGACTGAGCTGCTTTTTCAGAAGCCCCCCCCAGAGTTCTCTACTTGCCCCCCACCGTGCCCACTCCCCCAGCTACATTATATCTGGCCCTGTTTACCCCCGGGGTCTGGGCTACACTACAGGGTTAGGTCGACCCAAGGCCACTTACATCGACCTAACTGAAAGTGTCAACACTGAACTTTGGCTCCTGCTGACGTAACCACCCCACTACACCGACTGTGATCACTGCAGCGGCTTCATGCAGGGTGGTGGCAGCCTGAGCCCCCAGGTTGCTGCAGAGGACTGTGGGTTCCGCTCCTGTCCGCACCCCACCTCGGAGCCAGCCAGGCAGGGATGGTTTAAGCCCCACAGCCGACCCAGCATGGCACAACTCCCTCTGGGGGTCAGGGAGCAAACAGAGGGCTCTGACATGCGGCTGTCCTGCAGACCACAGTGTCTGTCACCCTGCAGGGCTCTTGGTCTCCGCTGATGGGCGAGGGAACAGCCCTCTCACAGGACGCAGCTCCAGGCAGCCCCTAAACCAGGCCCATCTTCTGCTCGATGCCCCGGGCAAACAGGTGGATGAGCTGCCCATGCACCCTGTGGACAAAAGACGGCATCAGCAGGACAACCTGGAAAGTGGGAGTGTCAGAAATGGGAGGAAATGTAATAGTGCACAGGGACAGGTCCTGCACTCAGAGACAAGCACTGAGGCTTTTTGCTACAAGTTGGGGCCTGACCGGTTGGAAGCAGCAGGAGAGAAAGACCTGTTTTTCTTTACGTGGGAGATCACAAGATGACTATGAGCTGCCAATGTGACGTGGCTGTGAATGGCTAATGCGATCCTAGGCTGCAGAGAAGGGTAGCACTGGAAGGGACCTCAAGAGGTCACCTAGTCCCAGCCCCTGCACTCAAGGTAGCACTGTGTAATAGCTAGACAGGGGGTCATCTAACCTGTTCTCAAAACCCTCCAGTGAGAGGCCACAGCCTCCCTAGGCAATTTGTTCCCATGTTTAGCCACCCTGACCTTTTAGGAAAAACTTCCTAATGTCCAACCTAAACTGCCCTGGCTGTAATTTAAGCCCGTTGCTTCTTGTCCTACCCTCAGAGGTCCAGGAGAATCCCTCCCTCCCCCATGATAACTTTTTATGTAACTGAAAACTGTTCTCATGTCCCCCCCCTCAATCTTCTCTTCTCCATGCTAAACAAACCCAGGTTTTTCAGTCTTCCCTTATCAGGCCATGTTTTCTAGCCCTTGGATCAGTTCTGTTGCTCTCTGGACTGTCTCCACTTTGCCCACATCTCTCCTGAAACGTGAGGCCCAGCACTGGACACAGTCCTGCCGCGGAGGCCTTGTCAGCATGGAGTGGAAAGAAGAATTACTGCTTGTGTCTTGCTTACAACAATCCTAGAGGGCAGAAAGGGACCAAACTCCCACAATCCTTTGGGAAGCTCCCATAATGCTATGGGGGGAAGCCCTGCATGCTATTGTCAAGTGGCTTTCATACCATGTGGGGGAGGGCATGGACATGGCTGCTCTGGAGCATTTCCTCCTCCCCCTGCTGCAGGCCTTCCCTCCCTCCCTCCCATGGGGCTATGGACACTCACCTGACACTGATGTCGGCATGGGGCAGGGTTTCCCCATCACAGCTCCAGGAGCTCAGTGGCTGCTCCCCCCAGCACAGCCCCCGTAGAAGCCCTTTCCACCCCCTGCAGCCAGGCCGCTCCCTCTCCTCGCTGCCCTCCAGCTGCTTGGGGGTAAAGCGCAGGGCCCGCACCCGGTGTACGCTCACAAAGGGCAGGTCAAACTGCAGAGGGAAGAGGGGAGCTGGACTGAGTGAGAGGCCTGGGCAGGGACCTAGCTCCAGGGGCCCCTCCCTGTCCCTCCTGGGGGTCATGACCCAGCCTTGTTGGGAGGGACTGCCCCATGCCCCATCCCCCACAGTGGGGGTCAGCTGCTCCCCTGATGCTGGAGCCCCCGGGGGCTGGACCCAGAATGGATCCTGCAGTGACTGCTTGAGCCTGCCCTCCTCCCACTCAGCGTTCCCACACCCCAACCTGCTGCTTGCTGACCCCATGGACCCTGTTCCCACCATCTTCCTTCCCCATGGCTGTGACTCCAGGCCTGCTCATCCTCCTCGTGCCACCGGGCCTGGCCCATGACCCCTTCCTGGGCCCTGGGAGTCCACATATGTCCTGGGTCTGGCCCACCCCCCCACCTGGTCCCGATGGTCCGTGTGTCGACTCAGGTGACGCAGGAAGCCCAGAGCTGAGCACTCGCGCACCAGGATGAGGTCGGCTGTGCCGTCGGCCAGGTGGGCGCTGGGCGAAAGGCCGTCGGGGCTCTTGGGGCAGGCGCTGCTCATGCAGGTCAAGTTAATGGCCAGAAAACGGCCCTGCTCCCGCTGCCACTCACTGACTGGGGGAGAGATACCGTTACTCCCAGTCTCCCTGCCCCAACCCCCCCCCCCCCCAATCCCTCCATCACTTGCTGGCTGGGGGAGAGACACCGTTACCCTGGTCCCCCTGCCCCAAATCCCTTCCCCCTGCCACTTGCTGTTTTGGGGGCAGTTTAAATCCCAGACTGACACTCCCCCTCCTGGCCTTTTGGGTCTCATTTATTATAGCATGACTGCAGGGGAGTCTAGTGGGTGACAGCAGAGGAGGGAGGGAGTCAGAGCCAGGACTCCTGGGTTCTCCCCCGGCTCTGGGAAGGGAGTGGGGTCAGTTGGGTTAGGGTGGGGGGGGCTGGACACTAGGAGTCCTGGGTTCTCTCCCCAGCTCTGCTGGTGCCTGTGGCTCTGGGCCCATCTCAGCCTCCTTTTGTTGCATGTCATTGCAGGAGCCCCCAGGCTGAGCTGGGTTTACAAGAGCTAGTCAGGGTGTCCCTGGCTGCTCCTGTGGCCCCAGCTGGCTTGTTAGTGCAAGGGGCGGGGACACCTGTTCTGTGCTCAGCTCACCTGCAGCCCCAGTGCTTTCCTGCTGTGGTAGCTTCTCCTCCTCGCTCCGCCCCAGGAGCTGGTGACTGGACTCGGAGCAGACAAGGCAGCTGCAATGGAAGAGGTTGTTATAGCAAGTGTCCAGGGCCCCAGCCCCTCCACAGGGCTCAGAGCCATCCTGTAGGCACTGGGGGAGCTGCCTCAGGTGTGACCAATGCTGCCTGAGTCTGCAGAGAGCCTGAGCCCATCACTCTGAGTTTGTGGGGGGAAGCTGCTCCAAGTATGACTGACTGCCTGAGCCAATCACTGTAAGGAGGAAGGAGCTGCTTGAACATTTAATGAATGCAGACTGGTTTGTGGGTGGGATACAAAGTCACCCCCCCTCCCCCAACCTCCGAGCCTCAAAATGCTCTGGGCTGCCACTGCTGGCAGGAGCATAGGGTTCCACCCCCATGCACTGAGGGGCATGAGGCCCTGGATTGACAACCCCCCCCCCATGGGATCCAGTCCCTCCCCAATGGGCCAGCAGCCTACCTGCAGCCCCCCCCCACCTTGCAGCCCCTCCCACAGGACACCAGCCTCCCCACCCCATCCTGCAGCTCCCCCATGCTCCCTCTGCTCTGCAGACCCTAGGCCAGCAGCCCCCCCACCTACTGCCTGCAGCCCCTCCCACAGGCCAGCAGCCCCCACTTACCCTGCCCTGCAGCGCGTCTGGTCCCGGGGATTGGCCTCAGTGCCCCCTGCTGTCAGGAACTCCACGGTGCCCTCGTAGCTGCGGTTACACAGCACGGCCTTGAACCCTGTGTGGGGCGGGGGGGGGGAGGGTTCAAGGCCCCACGTGGCCTGCTCCAGTCAAAAGACTGTTTCCCACACACAAACCCATGGAGCCCTCCTTGAGGCTTGTTCCTTCCCTGCCCTCCAGACATGCCACCCCCTCCCCTCTGGCAGTCTTGGTCTGCCTAGGCCCTCCCAGTGCATTCCCTGTGGGCAGCGACCGCCCCATGGTGCATCTCAGGCCCGGCTCCTTCTGCCCCATCCCCTGGTCAGTCCCCAGGTTCCCAGATGGGTGAGGGGACCCCCTGAGCCTATCCTCCCCCATGTCCTTTCTGGGGCAGGGGCTCCCTCTCCAGTCCCCACCCTCTGTTTGGCTGGGGGACCCCTGGCCTCTCCCTCACTGGGGTCCCCACACTCCCCAGGGCTGGGGGGAGGGGACACCCCAGCTGGGGGCTCCCTGCCACACCCTCTGGGTCCCCTGGCACCTGAGAAGTCGTAGCGCATCGGGCCCATCCAGCGGTGCCGCTCACTGTCGCTCACCACATCCCCATAGAAGCCGTAGCCCACCAGCGAGACCGCATACCGCAGCAGCCGCTCATGGTGGTGGACACTGCACACGTCCAGGGGCTGGCTGTCTCCTGGGGCAGAGAGGGGCACGGGCACCTGAATACACAGAGTCCTGCCTCTCCTCCACCCCCACACCCCCGCCGCTCTACTCCACCAACCTCCCACTCCCTTCCCAGAGCTGGAGAGGGAACCCAGGAGTCCTGGCTCCCAGACACCTGCCCCCAGACCCACCAGCCCCCATTCCCCTCCCAGGGCCATCAGAGAACCCAGGAGTCCGGGCTCCCAGCCCACCCCTCCCCCCCCCGCTCTGACCCACCAGACCCCACTCCAATCCCAGGTGAACAAATAGGACCCAGGCATCCTGTACCGACGATGATGTGCAGGGCAGAGGTGACGGGGTCATTGGTCCCCACCGTGGCGAAGCAGATGCAGTCCGTGGAGCCTGGATTGGGAGAACGGAGTGAGTCATCCCCTGGGGCCTGCTGAGCTGTTATCCCTTGCAGGCTCCGCAGCCCCACACCCAGCCCCTCTTCCACCCCCCACCTGTCCCCAGTGCCCTCCCTCTGACCAGCTCCCCCCATCCTCCACCCCCACCCTGTTGCCCATCTCCCCCATGTCCCCTATCTCCACCAGTCCCTGCCCCCCAGAGCTTCCCCCACAACCCCTCCACTCCACCCCCTCTTCCACCCCCCACCTGTCCCCAGTGATCTCCCTCTGACCTGCTCCCCCCGTCCTCCACCCCCACCCTGCTGCCCACCTCCCCACTGTCCTCTAACTCCACTGGCCCCTGCCCCCTTGGACCTCTGCCCCCCACTTCCCTGCTCCCCCCCAGCCCCTCTCTCTCCTCCCATGCGCACCTGCAGGGATGATGCCGATGCGGAGTCTTGGGGGCAGGAGTGGGGCCGCAGGGTTGTCCTCAGGAATCCCAGCCTTCCTCTGTGTCCGGGAGATGAGTGCATGCATCAGCTCGTTAAACGTCCCATCACCCCCGACGCAAACCAGCCTGGGGGGCAGAGACCTAGGGGTTACTGGGGCTGGGGGGGGCTGCCCAGGGGGTACGTGAAGTGTGTGGGGGGGTTAATGGGACTGCCCCGTCCTAGGGTTGGGTGGTGGGGCAGGGTAAAGGGGTCTCTCACCCATCCAGGTCGCCCAGGTCTTGCTGCAGGATGAGCTCTCTGGCCTCGTGGGGTCGCTGGGTCTCTGAGGGGAGATGGGGGGGTGAGTGAGCAGAGAGGGTATTGGGTGGGGGTGGGAGTGGGAGGGAGTCAGGGGGCACTTGGAGGTGTTGCAGGGGTGGGAATTGCTCATGGGGCAGAGGTGGGAGGGGGCAGCAGAGCACGGTGGTGTGGGGTGGTCACTCAAGAGGGGGGATATGTAGGGGGTTTCAGAGGAAGGGGGCCACATGGTGGAGTTGGCCAAGGATGGGGAGGGAGGGGCTGTCATAAAATGGGAATTTTCTATATTATTTTTATGAACCCTATCCATGCCTCAGTTTCCCCTGTGCATGGTTGTGTTACCCGGTGGGTGGGAAAGGACTGTGAGGGCTCAGGGCAGATTCAGAGACATTGTGGTGAATGTCACCTTGCTGCCAGAGACTAAATGGGTCTGAGGCTGGCCACTGATCAATGTATAAATCCCTGAGGACACAAGCAAATTCTTGGAGCCTGGATCCATGGCTGGCTGTTAGCCAGGATGGCCATGGCCGCAGCCCCCTGCTCTGGGTGTCCCTGAGCCACTGACAGCCGGATGCCAGGACTGGATGTAGGGGATGGATCACACAATAAACCCCTGGCTCTGTCCATCCCTCTGGAGCACCTGGCACAGGCCACGGTCAGCAGACAGGACATGGGGCTAGCTGGACCATTGGTCTGACCCAGCCTGGACGTTGTTATGTTCTGTCCTCATCAGTCCCACTGTGCGGCCAAGTCTCTAGCAGGCGTCTGTCCTGGCAGCCTCACTGGGCCGAGCTCCCTGTGTGAATCCGGAAGGCTGGAGCCCCGAGGCTCGGTCCAAGCAGAGGAGGAGGCCATGTGTACCCCGAAGGAAGAGAGACCTCAGGAGGGTCTGGCACACTGAGGGGTCCTTCCCAGAGACTGTTCCCAAGCTGGGGGCATAGCATCAGCCCTGTGGGTCTGTGACTGGGGGTCACTCAGTGGGAGGGGGCAGCACAGGGTAATATGGGGAGATGTTGGGTGGGCACTCACCTATGACTTCTGTCTGGATCCCTGCCAGGGCAAAGAGCCCAGCCACCCGGTCCCGGTAAATCTCACCCGCGCGGCACCGCCCCCCCACGGGGTTCACGAAGACGAGAAGCTTCCTGGGGCGTGTGACACCTGCCGGGGGAGCAGAGAGAGTGTCACCTCAGGTCACAAGATCCTGGGGGGGTGCATGATGGAGTGGGGACGCTCCTGGGGCACAGATTCTTACCCCCCACCCCTCCGTAGGGATGCCCCAACCCACCATCCCCTCCAGGGACACCCTCCCCTGTCCCTGCTCACCCGGAGCGGCTGCTATGGGTCCAGCACAGGATGCTGGCACCCAGCACCAGGGAGAGGGTCACAGCTCCCTCTGCCCATCACAGGGGGGAGGGGTCCCCCAGCACTGCTGACCCCAGCAGTAGGAAATAACCAGAGTGCTGTGATCCCCAGGGACCCTCTGGCTCTACAGCCTGGTCTGGTGCCTCCTCCCCAAGGCTACTGACTAGTACCCCCCACTGCTGCCCTCCTTACTGACCGCCCCCCCAGTGCTGACCAGTCTCCCCTGCCTTACTGACCAGTGTCCCGCCAGTACTGACTGCCCCCCCCCAGTACTGACCATGCAGCTGGATGCTCCGCTGCAGGGCATCAACCCAGCGGGGGGCCAGCCCCGAGCCAGGGGCCACAGTGAACTCCAGGGAACCCAGGCTCCAGCGCTGTCGCTTCTCCCGCTGCACGAAGAAAACTGGGGGGAACCAGAGCCGGGGGGTCAGAGCCCAGGGGCAAGGCTGTGACCCCCACATAGCAGCTGTCGTGCGGATGGGGAGTCAGTCACTCCCATTAGTCTCTGATCCCCACACCCTCCCGTTTCCATTGCTCTGAACTGCCTCATCCCATCCTGTCCCACTGCCAGTACCTGCCCCCCAAACTCATTTCTGCTGCCCGGCCCTGCCCCCCAAACCCATCTGCCTGGAGCTGTCCCCCAAACCCATCTACGCTGCCCAACCCTGCCACCAAACCCATCTCCTCTGCTGGGTCCTGTCCCCCAAACCCATCTCCTCTGCCCAGCCCTGCCCCCCAAACCCATCTGCCTGGAGCTGTCCCCCAAACCCATCTACGCTGCCCAACCCTGCCACCAAACCCATCTCCTCTGCCCGGCCCTGCCCCCCAAACCCATCTGCCTGGAGCTGTCCCCCAAACCCATCTCCACTGCCCAACCCTGCCACCAAACCCATCTCCTCTGCTGGGTCCTGTCCCCCAAACCCATCTCCTCTGCCCGGCCCTGCCCCCCAAAACCATCTGCCTGGAGCTGTCCCCCAAACCCATCTCCACTGCCCAGCCCTGCCACCAAACCCATCTCCTCTGCTGGGTCCTGTCCCCCAAACCCATCTCCTCTGCCCAGCCCTGCCCCCCAAACCCATCTGCCTGGAGCTGTCCCCCAAACCCATCTCCACTGCCCAACCCTGCCACCAAACCCATCTCCTCTGCTGGGTCCTGTCCCCCAAACCCATCTGCCTGGAGCTGTCCCCCAAACCCATCTCCTCTGCCCAGCCCTGCCACCCAAACCCATCTCTGCTGCCTGTCCCTGTCCCCCAGTCCATCTCAGCTGCCCAACCCTGTCACCAAACCCATCTCCTCTGCCGGGTCCTGTCCCCCAAACCCATCTGCCTGGAGCTGTCCCCCAAACCCATCTCCTCTGCCCAGCCCTGCCCCCCAAACCCATCTGCCTGGAGCTGTCCCCCAAACCCATCTCCACTGCCCAACCCTGCCACCAAACCCATCTCCTCTGCCAGGTCCTGTCCCCCAAACCCATCTCTGCTGCCTGTCCCTGTCCCCCAAACCCACCTCGGCTGCCCAACCCTGCCACCAAACCCATCTCCTCTGCCCAGCCCTGCCCCCCAAACCCATCTCTGCTGCCTGTCCCTGTCCCCCAAACCCATCTCCTCTGCCGGGTCCTGTCCCCCAAACCCATCTTGGCTGCCCAACCCTGCCACCCAAACCCATCTCCGCTGCCTGGCACCGCCACCTCATCAGTTGCTGACATCTCAGATGCTTCAAATACAGCCTCTCCCCCACACCCTCAGCCCCTTCTCCAGAGGGTCCTGGGGCAGGGATGCCCCACAGCCCCCCCTCCCCCCGCCACCTGACTCACCTGTGAACTGGTTTCCCTCCACTGTGGGGGAGGAGCCAGACCCGCCCAGCTGCACCCCGACCATCTCGGTGATAGGGATGCAGAAGCTTTGGCCTGCGAGGGAACAGGAGAGGGGTTAGCACAGGACTCCTGGGTTCTATCCTGGTTCTGGGAGGGGAGTGGGGTCTGGTGGGTTAGAGCAGGGGGGGCTGGGAGCCAGGACTCCTGGGTTCCCTCCCTGGCTCTGGGTGGGGAGTGGGGTCTAGTGCTTAGGGCCCAGGGGTCAGTGATCCTCCCTCCCTCAGCCCAGGGAAGGGGGGAAAGGTGTGCCAGGCATCTGTGTGCAGGGTGTGCATGGAGCTGTTGCCAGACCAGGCCCTGGGGCAGCCCTGACCAGCCCAACCAGTTGCGCCACTTGCTGACCCAGCTCAGCTGCTGCGGGGCAGGAGGGGTGGTGGGACCGGATGTGCTCAGAAGCATGACGCTCTGTCAAATCTCCCTGGGCACATACTAATTGTGCTGTGCTGTCCCAGACGCTGCTGCTCTGGGGCCTTAGACCCCACAGCCCCAAGGCATTCCCACCTCAGCTGTCTGCCTGACTCAACAGGACACCTGGGTTCTCGCCCCAGCTCTGGGAGGGGAGTGGAGTCTGGTGGGTTAGAGCAGGGGTGGGGGTTTAGAAGCCAGGACTCCTGGGTGCTCCCCGGCTCTGGGAGGGGAGTGGGGTTCAGAAGGTTAGACAGAGGGGGCTGGGAACCAGGACTCCTGGGTTCTCCCCCCAGCTCTGGAAGGGAAGGGGAGTCTGGTGGGTCAGAGTGGCGAAGCTGGGTGTCAGGACTTCTGGGTTCTGTATGGACCCTCTCGCTGATAACATAATGCAAATTGAACCAAAATTCTGATCGTTAACAGACCCACGTCCTCCCCAGACCCTCGACCCCAGGAAAGACCCTCACCTGCTGGGAAATCAGAGGAAAGCTCAAATTCGCTCACCTCCCCAGAAACAAGTACTGTGTGAAAATCAGGACCAGCAGGGGCGGGAATAGGGTCCTGTATAGGACAAAACCCCTAATATCGGGATGGGGGGGTCACACTACTCAGGAACTCTTTCTGCAACCAGCATCCCATTTCCCCCCCAACCCCACCCCCATGCCCAACCCAACCTGACACAATTCAGGATGATTTGGCTTTCGGGTGGGTTGTTGCAGAAACTGCAGCTGCCGCTTCACTGGGTAATAAATGCCAGCCCATCCCTGGTGCTTGGGTTCCCTTGGGGAATCGCTTAATTACAGGAGTGTTTTAAAATATGCAGCTAGGCAATTAACCCCCAGTTCTCCTCGTTAGGCCTAAGGGAGAATTTGCGACACCCGGATGCACGCTCCGATACCAGCGCTGCTGCGTGAACCCCTGAGGTCAGAGCCAAACCCACAGGCATCGAAACTACAGTGCCAGAAATAGGAGACATGTTGATCCTGAGGTCACCAACTCCAGGCACAGGGAATGGGGCACTGGGCCTTTCCCAGCAATGTCACAGGGCTGGCCTCTCTCTGGGCTGGGCGGGGGATGCAGGAACTTTCCCCCCAGGGTCCCAGGCTAGGGAGAGAGAAGAGCATTGCTAGTACAACTAACAGCTGGCTGGATGTTTCAATGCAGCTGAACACCAGGTCAGTCATACAGGCTCAACAGATACAGACGCGCTTAGAACAGGAGGGAACAGATGTAAGATAGGCAGTGGGACTGTGATTCTGGAGAGGACTGGGGGGCGGTCCCGGCAGATACCAACTGAACCTGAGTGCCCGCTGTGCTCCCATGGTTAACCATGCAATGAATATCTACCTACACAAACTACCAGGGGAAGTGGCAGACCATGGCTTCGGATAACGACTGCTGCCTTTCTGGAAGCTGCTACACTTTTAACTAAACACAGGGCTGCTTCAGACACAGACAAGTCATTGGTCTAGCCCAGGGTGCTCTGAGCTGGGTGAACCCTTGGGATGGGCTGAGTTCACATGTGTTTGTGAGGTTTTAGCACACACCATAGCTGTAAGAAATGCTTCAGGGACCACTTCTAAAACAAGGCCTAATCTTCATTTAGGGATCTGGGGCAAAAATTGGGGATTGGTCCTGCTTTGAGCCAGGGGTTGGACTAGATGACCTCCTGAGGTCCCTCCCAACCCTGATATTCTATGATTCTGCCCCGAAACCTGCATCTTGTGAGGGGAGGGGGCTTGTTTTGCTGATGTGTGGCTGAGGGAAAGGAGAACCCGCTGATTCAAACTGGGAACGAAGAGAGGGGGACAGAGACAAACAGCAAGAAAGCCTGTGAGCAGAGCATGATGCTGGAAAAAGGGTCTGGTGGCTAACGAGGCTGGGGCTGCAAGCTAAGGAACAGCTCGCTTTGTTCCTGGTCTCTCCTGTGTTTGGAGAAGCAGGACTTTATTTACAAGGAATGAACAAACAAGACTGCTTGAAAGGCAATACGGACTCCAACAGGAACCTCCCCCAGGACCCAAACTGACCAGCCACTCAGGGCGAAAAGGAGTAACTGGGACCTGGGTCAAATGGGGCACTAGTGATAGGAGCGGGGGAAGTGGCAGCTCTGCAAGTGGCATTGGTGAGCCCGAGCCTGGATAGCACGCCCAGTTCTGGTGTCCACGCTTCAAAGGGCTGCTGATAAATTGGGAAGGGTTCAGGAAAGAGTGACAAGGATGGTCTGAGGGCTGGAAAAGCTGCTTTTCAGTGAGAAGCTGTTTTATCAAAGGGCAGGTCTCCCCTGAAAGCACGGCATCAGGAGAAAACATAGTTAATCTGCTCCCCGAGAGACACTCTGGTGACACAGCACTGACTGCAGGGGGTGAGGTGGGTGTCACAGCAGGCTTGTCAAACCCCTGAGCAACACAGTTATACCCATCTAGGGCTGTGGTGCTGACCAGGTCTCAGGCACTTTTTTCACCCCCGCCCCACCCCCACCCCCCAGTGTCCGAGCACCTCATGCTCTGTAATGTCACAGCACCCCAGGGTGCAGGTACACCTGTGCCCCCCAACAAACTCAGTGACATGGCCACGTCACACCAGCCACAGTCAGCAGAGCTCAGACACCCACAGGGCTGGCCCATCCTCCTCCTCTCACTGAAGGCTCCCTTTATACCAGGCCTTAGCCAAGAGACTAAGCGGTAACATGATCACCATCTGCAAGTACCTAACATGGCCCAAAGCTTCTGACAGCAGCAGCTGGCTCTTTGCTGACGGGCTGGGCGGTGGGGGCTGGAAGAACAGGAATGGAACATGAGCGAGGCTGGTCTGTCTGGATGAGGGGATACGGGGCCTTTCCCCCCAGGGTCAGGACCCTCTGAGTTAGGTGTCTGGCCTGGTTTAGACAATAACTAGGTCTCCCCTTCCCAAGGCAGTGCCCTGCTCACTGGCGTGGGGCTGGTTCAGTCTCTCCTACTGAAGCTGTTCCTCTTGCTACAAACAAATGTTCCTTGGCACACAGCTGGTCTGTGACTGGCTCTATGGCTTCTTGGGATTGGCCATAGAGCCAGGAGATCAGACCGGCTGGGTCTAGTCCCTGGGTCTAAAGACTGTTTTACTGCAGTTCACGCCATGGATCAGCTTCACCCAGAGACTGAAAACACCCTGCCCTAGTGTCCCTCAGAGCCAGGGAGTAGAGTGGGACCCCAGCTAGGCTCACAGCCCCCTCCTCAGAGGACTGTTTTATCATCGGGCTCAGCTTTGGCAGGGGAGACACACCCCAACCTCTCTTACAGCCTGGACGGGAGTGCGACTGTGCCAATCCTTGCACTGAGGCGGGCAGAGGTTTGACCCCCATTCTCCCACACCCCAGGGGAGTGCTCTGACCACTAGGCTGCTGGGCAGCTCTGGTGCCCAGCTCCGTTCTCTGGCCAAGGAGCTCGCGGGCCTATCTCCGGGCTGTGAAAAGGCTGCAGGCTACTGATGAGGCTAGATGGCTGCTTAGGAGACAGTGCTGAGCATGGGAGGGCGGTGTCTCGGTGCCCCTGCCCCGGAGGGCTGAGGGGCTTGCACTGTGGAGTTTGTTTACTGCTCATCATGGCTGATAGAATTGGTACCCCAATTCCCTGCAGAGGCTGCGGCACAGCCAAAGCCCCTGGTGCTTTTGTGACCCCGGTATGAAGGCATGAGCCCTGTCCACCCTGCTGCGTCTACATATTGTTATGATGAGTATTGTGGTGCCTCTCATGGACCACGGCCACATTGTGCTAGGCACTGCATAGAACAAAGAGGCATAATCTGAATTAACTCTCAGGTGCAGACAAACCTGTAGATTAAGATAGGGTGTGAATTTAAAGTACAACAGCTATTCCTGATTAACTCAGTGTGTGGACGCTGACATTCCAGAACAGGAGTGCCTAGTTTCTGTTTCCTCTTACTCCACCTTCAAACAGGAGAAGGAAGGCGCTGTCGGCTACACTTGTGAGCGCACTAAAGCAGCCCTGGGCGCCCTAGCTCACTCCCCGTCCACACTGGCAAGGCACATAGAGTGCTCTGGCTCCATGGCTAGAACGCTCCTTGTACTCCACCTGGCGAGATTAACTGATCAGCCTCCGGAAACGTCCCATAATCCCCTTAAGTCAAGTGGCCACTCTTCTCATTGTTTTTGAATCGCTGCAGGAATGTGTCTATGCCCCTGATAGCTGGCTGCTTGAAGCAAGCCGTTACTGTGGAATGCTGTGTGTGAGAGAAGGAGGCGGGGGGAGGGGGGTCTGCTGCTGTCTGAACTTACAAGACAGCATGCTGACATGCTCTCAGCCCCCCAAAAACCCACTCTCTCCCACCCCACATACACACAACACACCCCCTGTCACACTCCACACCCCCTCCCCCATTTGAAAAGCACGTTGCAGTCACTTGCATGCTGGAAAAGCTGCCCATAATGCACTGCTCCCAATGCCGCTGCAAGTGCTGCAAATGTGGCCACGCCGGTGTGCTTGAAGCTGTCCATGTGGACAGACTGCAGCACTTTCCCTACTGCGCTCTACGAAGGCTGGTTTAACTCAAAGCGCTCTACATCTGCAAGTGTAGCCATGCCCTTAGTGTCATGTACAGGGAGTAACTGCACTTTAAATTCACACCCTAGCTATGTTGTAGGATTGTGGAAGGGACTTCAAAAGGTCATCTAGTCCAGCCTCGCATGCTGAGGAAGGACCAGGGAAACCCAGATCATCCCTGACAGGGGTTTGTCCAGACTGTGCTGAAACCTCTCATGATGGGGATTCCTCAGCCTCCCTGGTAAGATGATTCTAGAGCTGAACAACTCTGAGAGTTAGAAAGTGTTTTCCTAAAATCTAACCTTCGTCTCCCTTGCTGCAGGTTAAGCCCATCACTTCTTGTCCCTGAGTCCACTGACGGTAAGAAACGTCTTACTAATTGCCCTGTGTAGACATGGCCTTACATTCACACCTGCCCTTAATTCGGATTAACCTTCAAGGCCATGTCTACACTAGCACTTTTGTTGGTATAACTTATGTGACTCAGGGGATGTGAAAAAAACAACCCCTCTGAACAACATAAATTGCACTGACAGAAGTGCTGGTGTGGACAATGCTATGTGGGCAGGAAACACTCTCCTGACAACACAGCTACTACCACTTGTTGGGGGTGGTTTGCTTGGGCCAACAGGAGAGCGCTCTCCCGCCAGCACAGAGCAGCTACAGGGGAGACCTTAGAGCAGTGCTGCTGAGCAGTACAGCTGCGCCGCTGTAAGGTCTCTAGTGCAGACATGGCCTCTGTGAAGAAGGGCGCAGTGGTTTGCAGATTTTGGTGCAGCTGGTTCAATTCTCATTGCTCTGTCATGGCCGCCCCAGCCTGTCTGCATCTCCACTGCCCTGCTAGGCAATGGAGCTGGTGGTGTTTCCCTCACAGAGGTGGGGGAGGATGGCAAACACTTTGAGAGATACTGATGCGAAGCGCTACACTAGTTTGTTCTGTGGGAATGGATTTGTCTGCGCGTGGGGTTAATCAGGAATGCTGATTCCAGAACAGCTTGTCCTGAGTAACCTAGCACAGGCCAGTCAACCCTAAGCCACAGTGTCTGACCCCGGCCTGACCTCCTTCGAGGCACAGGAAGGGTTCCTGCTCCGCAAACAAGCTGCCCTGGTTAATGGTTAATTACCAGAGGAAATCACACCCATGGAGAAGGAGGTCATTTATCTGCACTAAAGCACAGGGCAAATATTATCGAATAACTTGGGGTAGGAGGCAGTGGACCTGGCCTTTCCCTGGAGGCCTGTGGCCCCACTGATTAGATCCCAGTAGTGCCCAGTTGTTTTGCCCCAACCGCACACAGAATCTGGGCTGCACATCTGGCCTACAGGGCTCTCTCTGCCTAGCTGTACAGGGGAACATTGCCCTGGGAGAAGGGGCCCGACGCCCCATCCCAGACTCCCACACCAATGGGAGGGGGTGTTTCCGCACATGTGCTTGGCAGCGCTGGCCCTGTGTGATGGAAGGGGCATGGAGTGGGGCACAGACAAGCCCGACCCGGATCTCCTGTTCTCTGCCCGTGGCACACAGCAGCTAAGCCCCTGAGGACGGAATTGCTCGATTTAGGGAGATTTGGGGGACGTTCTCCAGCCTTGGTCACATTAGATAATAAATCACAACTGGCTCATTAGGGGCCCTCGCCATAGCTCCCCCTCCCCATGGTGCCAGGTGCTAGACACAGAATAATCTGTCCAATGCCCCACCAGCCTCTGCCCTCGGATGGGCACCCCTCTCAGCAAAGACTTCTGGGCGATGGGTGCAGACATAATATGCGTCATGGTGGGGTCTGATGGGTGATGGGGATCCTGGGTGAGGGGCACTCAGAAAACTGTCTCCCCCCACCCCTGGGTCCTATGGGATCTCCCCTGGTTCATCACCGGGTCAGCCCCCACCCCAGGGCCCGTGGCAGGTGCGGGGGGGAGCAGTTCCCAAGGACAATTCTCTCCTGGTGAGGCACCTGCCCCTGAGGAATTAAAGGACCCCGACTCAGCAGGACGATGGCAGCAAAACCTGGGGCAGGGATACACAGCGTCCCCTTGGCTAACCTCCCTCAGTGCACAAGGCATGAATGGAACCCAGGAGTCCTGAGTGCCCCTTCCCCCGACTTGAGAATAGAACCCAGGAGCCCTAGACACCTCCCCTCCCTCCTGGAGCTGCGGAAAGGACCTATCTCCCCCCGCCGCCGCCCCGAGGTCCCCGGACTCACCAGCGGCGCCCGGACGGCTCAGTGGCTCCGGGGTCCCCAGCAGGAACTCACCCCCTGGGGGCAGCGAGACGCGGAATCGGCCGCGCGGAGTGCGCAGCAGGGAGAGGTGGAAGGGGTCTCCCATGGCGGGGAGCGATCGGGCGGGGGTCGGAGTAGCCATCACGGGTCAATTCGGTTCTAGGAGGGTTCAGGGCTACAGCTGTCAGACAGGATCGGGTCCGGGTCCACGGGCAGGGGGGTCCGGTTCCGGGGGATCGGGTCCGGGTCCACGGGCAGGGGGGTCCGGTTCCGGGGGATCGGATCCGGGTCCGGGTCCGCGGGCACTAGAGGGTCTGGCGAAGGCGCTGCAGCTGGATCCCGGTTCCGGGTGTTTTAACCTGCGGGAGGTGCGGGCTGCTCCCGGGGCGGGGAAACCGGAGAGACCCGCCCTCGGCTACCCTTGGGACAGGACGGGAACCTCCAGGCTCCTCCAGCCCCCCCCCCGCCCGGACCCCCTAGGAGCCTACAGTCTCCACCCCCCCACACACACACCTCTAGGACCCCGCATGCCACATCATTCCCCAGGATCCTTCAGCCTCCCCGTATCACCCCTCACAGCCTCCAGCCCCTCACCCCCCAGGAACCTCCAGACCCCGACTCCACATTCCTGTGAGCCTCCAGTCCCGTCCCCCCAGTGCACACACTCCCCCCCCCCCCCGGAAGGATGGGGCAGCTGGGGGCAAGACGGGGGGGGGCGTTGTCCATGTGCAGCTTATTCATAGGCTGAGTTATCTTTGAAAACTCGTGGCGAACGGGGGAAGTCCCGGATGACTGGAAAAAGGCTAATGTAGTGCCAATCTTTAAAAAAGGGAAGAAGGAGGATCCTGGGAACTACAGGCCGGTCAGCCTCACCTCAGTCCCCGGAAAAATCATGGAGCAGGTCCTCAAGGAATCAATCCTGAAGCACTTACACGAGAGGAAAGTGATCAGGAACAGTCATCATGGATTCACCAAGGGAAGGTCATGCCTGACTAATCTAATCGCCTTCTATGATGACATTACTGATTCTGTGGATGAAGGGAAAGCAGTGGATGTATTGTTTCTTGACTTTAGCAAAGCTTTTGACACTGTCTCCCACAGTATTCTTGTCAGCAAGTTAAAGAAGTATGGGCTGGATGAATGGACTATAAGGTGGATAGAAAGTTGGCTAGATTGTCGGGCTCAACGGGTAGTGATCAATGGCTCCATGTCTAGTTGGCAGCCGGTGTCAAGTGGAGTGCCCCAGGGGTCGGTCCTGGGGCCGGTTTTGTTCAATATCTTCATAAATGATCTGGAGGATGGTGTGGATTGCACTCTTAGCAAATTTGCGGATGATACTAAACTGGGAGGAGTGGTAGATACGTTGGAGGGCAGAGATAGGATACAGAGGGACCTGGACAAATTGGAGGATTGGGCCAAAAGAAACCTGATGAGGTTCAATAAGGATAAATGCAGGGTCCTGCACTTAGGACGGAAGAACCCAATGCACAGCTACAGACTAGGGACCGAATGGCTAGGCAGCAGTTCTGCGGAAAAGGACCTAAGGGTTACAGTGGACGAGAAGCTGGATATGAGTCAGCAGTGTGCCCTTGTTGCCAAGAAGGCCAATGGCATTTTGGGATGTATAAGTAGGGGCATAGCGAGCAGATCGAGGGACGTGATCGTGATCGTTCCCCTCTATTTGACATTGGTGAGGCCTCATCTGGAGTACTGTGTCCAGTTTTGGGCCCCACACTACAAGAAGGATGTGGATAAATTGGAGAGAGTCCAGCGAAGGGCAACAAAAATGATTAGGGGTCTGGAACACATGACTTATGAGGAGAGGCTGAGGGAACTGGGATTGTTTAGTCTGCGGAAGAGAAGAATGAGGGGGGATTTGATAGCTGCTTTCAACTACCTGAGAGGTGGTTCCAAAGAGGATGGTTCTAGACTATTCTCAGTGGTAGAAGATGACAGGACAAGGAGTAATGGTCTCAAGTTGCAGTGGGGGAGGTTTAGGTTGGATATTAGGAAAAACTTTTTCACTAGGAGGGTGGTGAAACACTGGAATGCGTTACCTAGGGAGGTGGTAGAATCTCCTTCCTTAGAAGTTTTTAAGGTCAGGCTTGACAAAGCCCTGGCTGGGATGATTTAATTGGGGATTGTTCCTGCTTTGAGCAGGGGGTTGGACTAGATGACCTCCTGAGGTCCCTTCCAACCCTGATATTCTATGATTCTATGATCTATGATTCTCTGTTCTGCAGCCTGTACTTAGCCTATAAGCAGCCCCAGCACCCACCCCAGAGATGGCTACATCTGCGAGCCAAGTGTGAAGGGGGCCCTATGCATGTGTCCCCTCATGCCCCACCTGGAGGGGTCATGTCTGAGCACCGGGCAAGGGGTCCCTATGTAAACTGCCCCCCTGGGTCCCATGCCAGCGGGGCTGCATTTCAGTGCCAGGCATGGGATCCCTGTATAAACAGTCTCCCTGCCCCATCCCAGAGACAGCTGCATCTCAGTGCTGGACGAGACCTGTTTTGACTCTCTCTGCTCTCCCCTTGTTCCCTATGGCCACAGCCCTGTAGGTCCCTCAGGCCTGGCCAGGCCTGGGAGCGGCTGAGCCCTTAGATGACAAGGATAAAAGGAGGCCTGGAGCATTGTTTTCGTCTGGGAAATGAGCAGGGGAAGGGGCTTGATTTCAGGGCTGATCCCATAATGCCTGGGTTCATAAGGTGCCCATAAACCTGGCAGCCCCAGACGCTCAGTGAAAGAGCCGGGTCCCCAGGGGGAGCTGCCAGTGCTGCTGAGCCCAGGTTACAGACCCAGTGGGGCTGGGCTCAGACCCGTCTCCTGGTGGCACATTCACTGGGTTACTGCAAGGGCCAAGAGCCACTGCTCCACAGGGAGTGAGCGAGAGAGCTAGAGCTTAGTGGCTTGGGGCGGGAGGGGGCTCAGCCAGGAGGGACAGATTCCGAGATCCTGGGGACCATTATCCCTCAGTCTGACCACCTGAGACTCATCCACTTACCCTTGTACTAAGACCAATCCTTTGTGTTTGGATAAAGCAGCTTCTGGGAAGATAGCCGCTGCAGCCGGGGCTGGGTTTGGAGACATGGAGCCCTGGCGACACCACCACCGTTGGGAGTTAGATCAAGGGGGCGTGTATGGGGAGAGATAGCTGGGGATGTATGGCATTGAATAGGCCAGTGGTTCTCAAACTTATGTAGTGGTGACCCCTTTCACACAGCAAGCCTCTTAGTGCAACCCCCTTATAAATTAAAAGTAAATTTAATATATTTAACACCATTATAAATGCTGGAGGCAAAGCAGGGTTTGGGGTGGAGGCTGACAGCTCACGAGCCTCTATGTAATAACCTCACGACCGCCTCAGGGGTCCCAACCCCCAGTTTGAGAACACCTGGAATATACGCTATTTAACCACATACACCCCATCTCCATAGACCCCATAGAGGTCTATCTAGAGCTCCCCATTCATCTATCTATCCCCATATACCTGATCCCCCCTCTCGATCTCCATACACCCCATCATCATCCATCTATCTATCCCCACACACCTTTCTCTCTCTCTGACTCTCCATGGCAGTGTGTGTTTGGGCTTCCTTGTTGTTTTGTCTTCCTGGCCTTGGTCAGACAAACACACATGGCTTTATTCTTTTTAATCTCATTTCCTTATGCCTCCAGCACTCAGGTGTGTGGGTGTGCATGTGTGTATGGGGAGGGGGATATGTGTGTTCCCCCCACCTCTCTATTTTGCAATCTGTCACTTTCCCTGGTCTCTTACAACACATAGAAAAGCACCATCTTGCACATTGATTTCCCATCACTGCCTCCAGCGATGCCAGCAGCTCCGGCCATGGGACAGGCCCACCTGGTTCTGTAACTTGCTGGGCAGGCGTGCATGGGGCAGCATGCCGTGCCGGGGGCAGTGTGTCATAGCTGTTCGACCATGCATTTGCAGGTGGGAGCACATGGGGCATACGGTCTCACCCCTTCCTCTCTGCCCATTCAGATGCAGGTTACCCTAATTCAAGATGGCTGGCACTGGGGATCAGATCTACAAAAGGACTTAAGCCCTTGTGTCATGGGTTCCCAGGCTCTCATCAATGCCCCGTCCTTGGGAGTGACCCTTTTAGTGTGACAGAACCCTACAGGGGCTGGCATGTGGCCTCCATGACTCTGGCCTCGTGATGAGAGGCAGCAATCTTTGTCTCTCTCTGTGGCTCCGGCAGTGAATCCAGCCAAGCCATACTCCTGCGGGAGGCTCGTTCCATGGCCCTTCCGGGCACAAGGCTGGTCCTATTTGCGGTGACACCAGAAAACCATTTCTCTGTCCCCTGGCCTATGGCATCTGAAAGTGCTTAGGGCCGCGTGGAGAAGCGAAGGTTAAGTGAAGCGAAGAGCCGCGTCTCCCTTGAGCAACGCTGATGGAGGAACCATATTTGCTTCTTCCAGGCCTGGTTTTTCACACTCCTGAGTAACGTAGTTACACCGACTTACTTTCCTATTATAGAGCAGGCCTGAGACCCAGGTGGGAGAGCCCAGTCTCTCTCTCTGAACAGCTGATGTTATTCCAGCCATTTCACTCCTTTCTCCTTTGTTCTTCTGCCATTGAGGTCATACATTCTGCCTGCCCTGTTTCCTCATGTTAGGTGTTGTTTGTTCCGTCATTGGGAGTGACTCATGGGCTTTCCAGCTCCTCTGTTGATCTGAGTCAGTTTCACCCAGTTCTGTCATCCATTCATCCTAGGCCTGGTCCACACTAGAAAATGAAGTTGTTAACTCCATCACTCAGGGGTGTGAAAAAACTACGCTGCTGAGTGGTGTGGTTAAGCCACCTAACCCCTGGCGTAGACAACGCTGCATTGCTGGAAGATCTAATGGCTGCCTCTCAGGGGGTGGATTCGTTACGGCGGCAGGAGCCCCTCGCCTGTTGGCGTAGCTGGCGTCGACACAGGACCGCTACAGCGGCGTTCTAAGTGTAGACAAGCCCCTAGACGCACCTCATTTCACCGTGCTGCTCCAAGAGCAGCCTTAACCCTTCCCCCCTCCCTCAGGTGGTGATGAGAAGGAGAGAGGGGAAACTGAGGCACACCTTGTCTTTGTAAAGGTCTCAGCGGACGTTCTCCCTGCATCCCAGCGCTTGGCGCACTTGGCCACAGGCTCAGGAGGTCCCGGTTCGGGTGCCACAGAGGTGGCAGGCGGAGGCTGCGTGTCCATCCCTGTGGCTGGTGGCCCAGTGAGTGTGTTCTACATGAAGTGATGCAGATTTAACAGGAGAGGCTCCTGGTCTGGAGCACCCCAATAGCCCACAGGGCTTCCCCTAGGATCAGGGAGACCTGGCCTACCCATGGGGCGGGGGTGGGATTTGAACCCCTGACTCCCGTGTCCCAGGCGTGTGCTCTAACAACAAGGCTACGGGTTAAAGGGGTGGAGCCTCCCTCCCTTTACGCCTTTTCCCATACTTAAAATGGCTGTCAGCCTTCCCCCTATGGAACGTGAAGCCCCGCTGTGCCCTAAACAAAGATGGCTTCCGCAATCTGCCGCTCCCGAAAGCTTATGCTCCAATCAGTGTCTTCGTCTCTGAGGTGCCTCAAGGCCTCCCGGGGTGGACTAACACGGCGGCTACTCTGAAACCTAGCCAAGGTGGCGGCCCTTCAGTCTGAGCCGCCCCTATCAAACATGGCAATTTACGTTGCCCTCAGGTTGCCCTTTCAAACATGGCCGCCACGCAGCCCATGGCCCCGCTGATTGGTGCGAGAACCAGCCAATGACCCGCCAGCCTCTGCCCTCGCGCCGAGCCACTCTCCTGCTATGGGATTGGAGGAAGGGCGATGGGAAGTGATTGATGGCCCCTCTGCCAATAGGAATGGGACTTCTGGGGTCGCAGACCAATAGGAAGCCGAGAGGGGCGGGGTAGGGCAGTGCGTCCGGGTTGAGGAGTGAGTGGGGCTGGAGTCGGGGCTGAGAGCAGGTAACAGGGCGAACCGTCCCCGGACGCCTGGGTCCGCTCTGTGTCCGTGGGGGGCGGGGAGAGCCCGGATCGGACGCCTGGGTCCGCTCTGTGAGGGGCGGGGGGAGCCCGGACGCCTGGGTTCCGTTTCTGGCTGTGGGGCTGCGCGGGCTCCCGGTCGATCTGAGGGGCTGCCCCATGTCCCCTTGTAGGGCGGAGCCCCGAACCCGGCCCTGCCATGGAGACCCTGATCCCCGTTGTCAACAAACTGCAGGAGATTTTCAACACGGTGGGGGCCGAGGTGATCCAGCTGCCCCAGATCGTGGTGATCGGGGCCCAGGTGAGACCCGCTGACCCCGGCCCCCTTCCAGTCCCACCCTTCCCTCCCCGAGGGATCCAGCTGCCCCACATCGTGGTTAAGACCAAAGCAGACTGTGAAGAACTTCAAAAAGATCCCACGAAACTAAGTGACTGGGCAACAAAATGGCAAATGAAATGTAATGTGGATAAATGTCAAGTAATGCACATTGGAAAAAATAACCCCACCTATACATACAACATGATGGGGGCTAATTTAGCTACAGCTAATCAGGAGAAAGATCTTGGAGTCATCGTGGATAGTCCTCTGAAGACTTCCGTGCAGTGTGCAGCAGCAGTCAAAAAAGCAAACGGGATGTTAGGAATCATTAAAAAGGGATAGAGACTAGGACGGAGAATATCTTATTGCCCTTATATAAATCCATGGTACGCCCACATCTTGAATACTGCATACGGGGTGGTCCCCTCATCTCAAAAAAGATATACTGGCATTAGAAAAGGTTCAGAAAAGGGCAACTAAAATGATGAGGGGTTTGGAATGGACCCCATATGGGGAGAGATTAAAGGGGCTAGGATTTTTCATCTTGGAAAAGAGGAGACTAAGGGGGATATGACAGAGGTCTATAAAATCATGAGTGATGTGGAGAAAGTGAATAAGGAAAAGTTATTTACTTGTTCCCATAATATAAGAACTAGGGGCCACCAAATGAAATTAATGGGCAGCAGGTTTAAAACAAATAAAAGGAAGGTCTTCTTCACTCAGCACACAATCAACCTGTGGAACTCCTTGCCTGAGGAGGTTGTGAAGGCTAGGACTATAACAGGGTTTAAAAGAGAACTGGATAAATTCATGGAGGTTAAGTCCATTAATGACTGTTAGCCAGGATGGGTAAGGAATGGTGTCCCTAGCCTCTGTTTGTCAGAGGGTGGAGATGGATGGCAGGAGAGAGATCACTAGATCATTACCTGTTAGGTTCACTCCCTCTGGGGCACCTGGCATTGGCCACTGTCGGTAGACAGGATACTGGACTGGATGGACCTTTGGTCTGACCCAGTATGACCGTTCTTATATGGTGATCGGGGCCCAGGTGAGACCCCCTGACCCCTCCCCGCCAGTCCCGCCCTTCCCTCCCTGGGGAGATTCAGCTGCCCCATTGGGGTCCAGGTGAGACCCCCCCACCCCAACATCCTCGAGTCTCTGAAGCCCCAGGCTCCTCTTCTCCCTCTCTCCACCCAGTCTGGCTGCCCCTCACCTTCCTCTCCTCTCCAGCATTAACCCCGTCTCCTCTCCCCCACACAGAGCAGTGGGAAGAGCTCGGTTCTGGAGAGTATTGTGGGTCGTGACTTCCTGCCCCGGGGCTCAGGCATTGTCACCCGGCGGCCACTTGTCCTGCAGCTGGTGAATGTGCCGTCGCTGGAGGAGCGACAACGTGCAGCCAGTGGGGAGACAAGTAAGGGGGTGCTGGGAGCCAGGGTGGGCTCTCCCTGGGCTGAGGGGACAAAAGGCAGAAGGTTGTGGGAGGCCAGGACTCCTTGGTTGTAACCCAGCTCTGGGAGGGGGTGGGGTCTAGTGGTTAGAGTGGGGGTGGGGAGCTGGAAGACAGGACTCCTGGGTTCTCTCCCTTGCTCTGCAGTACCATTCACTGGGAGGCCGCCTTGACCCTCTCTCTCTCTCTCACACACACACACACACACACACATGTTGAGGATAGAGACCCCAAGGGCTGAGGTGGTGACATCCTGAGGAGTCTGGCTCACTGTGACCCCCTCTCTCCCTATTGCTGGGGAGCCCATGTCTGTGGGTTGCAGCCAGTGGTTCCTATGGGGAGCCAGGGTCCCAAACAGAGCTGCTTGGAGTGGGGCTGCGCAAGCCCCTGAAGCCCTGTCCACACCCTGGGAGGCTGAGTGTGACCCCGAATCGGCTCTCCTTGCAGGTACCCAGGCCGAGGAGTGGGCGACATTCCTGCATTGCAAGCACAAGGTAGGGGCCCTGCTTGGGATCTGGGGGTGGCCCCCTCAACCCCTGTCTGGGTCTTGTGGGAGAAATGATGGTAATCGGGTTGGGTGGGGGATGCCCCTCCCTGACCTGTCTGGCAAGGGGTAATGTGGGTGATATTCCCAGTGCCCATCCCTGTCCTTTGTTGGGGGGCAGGGGGACAGCCTCCCTTTCCCATCCTGGCTGTGGGTCGTTGCATGCCCCCTCTCCATGTATTGCCAGCTGCTGGGCAGAGGGAAGTGCCACCAGGGGCTGTGGAGCCTGTCTCAGGGCCGAGCCTATCTCGGGGCCAACCCTGTCTCTCTGTCCCCTCTCAGAGCTTCACCGACTTTGATGAGATCCGGCAGGAGATCGAGACTGAGACTGAGAGGACGACAGGAACCAACAAGGTAATGAACAACTGTGACATCGACCTCCCCGATGTGTGTGTGTGTGAACCCAGGAGTCCTGATCCCAGTCTCCCCTATTCTAACCCACCAGACCCCACTCCCCCTCCCAGAGCTGGGGAGAGAACCCAGGAGTCTTGGCTCCCAGCCCCCTCTGCTCTAACTCTGCTGGTTATTGCCCTGCAGGGGATCAGCCTGGAGCCCCTGTATCTGAAGATCTACTCCCCACATGTCCTGAACCTAACGCTGGTCGACCTACCGGGGATCACCAAGGTGTGAGGCGGGTGCCCCATGATGTTGGGGGATGGGATGGGGAGGGGCCCTTGGATAGAGTGGGAAGGGGTAATGCCCCACTGTGGGTGTCTGTCAAAGCTGCCGTTAGGGGGATATTTCCATAGTCTGTCTTATTCCTGTTTTCACTGAGAGATCTTCCCAACTACAGACCCTCAGCCAGCTGGTGTCTGTAACCACGAGTCCTGGCTCCCAGTCCCCCTGCTCTAACCACCAGACCCTGCTCCCATCCCAGAGCTGGGGAGAAAACCCAGCAGTCCGGACTCTCCTGTATCTTGTCTGGCAGGAGCCTACACTCACTCTTCTCTCCCCTCCCCAGGTGCCTGTGGGGGACCAACCCCCCGACATTGAGGGCCAGGTGCGGGAGATGATCCTATCCTACGTCTCCAACCCAAACTGCCTGATCCTGGCTGTGACGGCTGCCAACACAGACATGGCCACATCTGAGGCACTCAAGCTGGCCCGGGATGTTGACCCTGACGGTACCAATGTGGGGGGCTCCCCCAGGGGACCCAGGGTGTGGGTAGGGCTGAGAGCTGGGGGGCTGTGAGCCCTGCATGGGGGGAGTGGAGGCACATGGTGAGGGGGATGCAGTGGATTTACTGGGTGTTTGGTGCTGCAGCCTTCACAGACTCTCTTTAGGGAGTGACAGACTCTCTTTAGGGAGTGCCCCCCCCTTTAATGTATGAGGCTCTGGCTTTGTTCCCCCATAACCAGTGGTGAGCTGGAGCTGGTTCGCACCGGTTCACAAGAACCGGTTGTTAAATTTAGAAGCCCTTTTAGAACTGGTTGTTCCGCGAGGGACAACTGGTTCTAAAAGGGCTTCTAAATTTAACTGGCCAAAAGTGGCGCCTTAGGTGCCGACTCCATGGGTGCTCCAGGGCTGGAGCACCCAAGGGGAAAATTTGGTGGGTGCAGAGCACCCACCGGCAGCTCCCCGCTCTGGCCCCAGCTCACCTCCCCTCTACCTCCTCCCCTGAACGCGCCGCCCTGCTCTGCTTCTCTGCCCCCCTAGGCTTCCCGCAAATCAGCTGTTCGCACGGGAAGCTAGGGCAGGCTGAGAAGCAAGTGGTGGCTTCCCGCTCAGGCCCAGGGAGGCAGAGGTGAGTTCGGGCCGGGGGGCGTGCAAGGAGGGCTGCCTGCGCCGCAGCAGGTAACCCCAGGGGGGGGAAGGCATGCAGGGGAACCGCTCACAGCCCCAGCTCACCTCCGCCACCCTCGGCCTGAGTGGGAAGCCGCGACCTGCTTCTCAGCCCTCCCAGGCTTCACGTTGAACAGCTGATTCGCGGGAAGCCGGGGGGGGAAGCCGAGTGGGGCGGTGTGTTCAGAGGCGGAGCGGAGGTGAGGTGAGCTGAGGCCGGGTACGGGGTGAAGAGCTGCCGGTGGGTGCTCTGCACCCACCAATTTTCCCCGTGGGTGCTCCAGCCCCGGAGCACCCAGGGAGTTGGCGCCTAAGGGCCCCTGCTCCCCCCCTAGCTACGCTCCCCGTAGGAGCCAGAGGGACCTGCCAGATGCTTCCTGGGAGCTGCCCCAGGTAAGCACCGCCGGGACGCCCCACCTCGCCTCCCGGCTTGTGCCTCTGGCACCCACTACGGTGGCCCACGAGACCTCCTGCCCGGTTCTGGGGGCAGTCAGGGGACAGGGGACGGGGGTGGATGGGGCAGGGGTCCTGGGAGGCGGGGGTGGGCAACTACCCCCTTGTGGGGTGAGGAGGGAACCTGTTAAGATTTTGGCAGCTCATCACTGCCCATAACTCCCTTGGGCTCCAGCCCCCGCTTCCACTCCCGTTCCTCTCTGTGGCTCTCCACCCGTCCAAGGAAGTTTGTGTCTCTGGCAGAGACTTCACCCCTCATGGGAGCACTGCAGCCAGCAGGGACCAGGAGAGACTGGGAGCAGCTTTTGCAAAACCCGCTGGTGTTTGTTGGTCCCCTGCAGTCTGGGATCAGAGGGTCCAGGCTAGAGAGGAAAAGCCAGGCTTAGGTCAGAGTCTGTGTTGGCTGGACCACTAGCCCTGCTGCTCCAGAACCTCCTGGGGGTCTGCCTGCTGCCCTGGCAGCGCTACAGGGGCTCCAGTGGCCATGCCGGCCCAGACGTGGATACCCAATGGAGGGGCTTTCCTGGTGCTGTAGGAAAGTCACCTACCCTGGCGCCGGAAGCACTGGTCTGCTGCGCTGGGGTTAGGTCGCTGTGGGGGGTTTCATACCCTGACCCACGTCACTAGGTGGGTAAGTGTAGCCTGGGCCTGCCTAATCATCCCTACCCCCTCCCCTCCTGCAGGACGCCGCACACTGGCTGTGGTCACCAAGCTGGACCTGATGGACGCTGGGACTGATGCCATGGACGTCCTGATGGGCCGGGTCATCCCTGTCAAACTGGGCATCATTGGGGTGGTGAACAGGTGGGCAGTAGGGTGGCGGAGTCTGGGGCGGGCTGCATAGAGGGGGTGGAGGAGCTGTGGAGATGTAGGGCTGTGCACGTGGGAAGGTGGGGGGGGCTGCTGAGAGGTGGGAGGGGCAGGGCTTGATTGGAGTTTGGAGATGTGTGCATTGGAGGGTGGAGGGCTGTGGAGAAAGTCTGGAGATGGGATGGGGGTGCTGTGCTGGAGTTTGGGGGAATGGAGGGGTTACAGGGAGGCAGCAAACCCAACATTCCCCCCCCCAGCCTGGAATGGAGGGGGAGTGGGGACAGACAATGACTTTGTCCTGCCCCTCACAGGAGCCAGCATGACATCAACACCGGGAAGCGCATCGTGGAGTCGCTGCAGGACGAGCAGGGCTTCCTGCAGAAGCGGTACCCATCGCTGGCCAACCGCAACGGCACCCGGCACCTGGCCAAGACCCTCAACCGGTGGGTACCAGCTGGGGAGGGGAGGTGCCGGCTAGGACCTGCGCAGCTGGGGCTCTGCTCTCCCTAGCGAGGGGCACTGGTGGGGAATCAGGGCCAGAGGACTAGGGCTGGGGAGGGTGCAGTTAAGGGATCTGTTGCAGAGAAGGAAAAGGGCGGAGGGGTGCATGCCGCCCCAGCAGACGGAATAGAAGTGAGCCCATTTACAGCTGACCAGAAAGAGGTGTGTGGGTGAGTGTCACACCGGGCATTCTTCTGCAGAACTCAGTGCCGGTAGAGTGTGGCCAGGAGCATGGATGGGGGGCAGCTGGAGGAGCAGGGTAGCACATGGTGGCAGGAGGCCCTGGAGTCACCCCAGCGGAGGAGCTGAGCCCTGGCTGTCAGGGCTGGGGGCCAGAATGATCCCCCAGAAATTCAGCAGGCAGGAGGCCGGGGTAGTCGGGCTCATTTCTGTGCCCCTGTCCCAGGCTGCTGATGCACCACATCCGGGACTGCCTGCCGGAGCTGAAAACCCGGGTGAATGTGCTGACGGCCCAGTACCAGTCGGTGCTGCAGAGCTATGGGCAGCCCGTTGAGGACAAGAATGCCACGCTGCTGCAGATCATCACCAAGTTCGCCACCGAGTACTGCCACACCATTGAGGGCACGGCCCGGAACATCGAGACCTCAGAGCTGTGAGTGCTGGGGGTTGGGGGGCAGCGGGCCTGCCCCCTCGAGGGCAGGAACTGCAGCGCAGGTACCTGGGAGCTGAGAGGTCGGGGGGCATGAGGGGGGGCAGAGCTGAGAGGCAGGGCGGTGTGGACATTTTAGGGGGGCCTGTGCTTTGGCTATTGTTTCCCAACCCTTCAGTGTCTCTTCCCCCCCCCACTCCCAGCTGCGGGGGCGCCCGCATGTGCTACATCTTCCACGAGACATTCGGCCGGACGTTGGAGTCCATCGACCCGCTGGCTGGGCTCACGATGCTGGACATCCTGACGGCCATTCGCAATGCCACGGTATGGTACCCTCCCCCCGCACCCAGGGCTCCCCAGGGCAGTGTCCCCTCCACCGGCCCCTGTTCTATTAATTTAGATGGAATAAATATGCCACAGATGTTCCCATGGCCCAGTCACTATCTAACATTAAACAGTGCTAAGCGAGCTGCAGGGTTTGGTACCCAGAGACCTCGGCCACCCAGCACCATGGCAAACACCATCCGCTTGCCTCGTAAGCTGTCGTTAATGATACAGAGGAGACGGCAAAGCCATGGGCGGCGTGTAAACAGCTGGCTGCAGAATCATAGAATATCAGGGTTGGAAGGGACCTCAGGAGGTCATCTAGTTCAACCCCCTGCTCAAAGCAGGACCAATCCCCAATTAAATCATCCCAGCCAGGGCTTTGTCAAGCCTGACCTTAAAAACTTCTAAGGAAGGAGATTCTACCACCTCCCTAGGTAACGCATTCCAGTGTTTCACCACCCTCTTAGTGAAAAAGTTTTTCCTAATATCCAACCTAAACCTCCCCCACTGCAACTTGAGACCATTACTCCTTGTCCTGACATCCACTACCACTGAGAATAGTCTAGATCCATTCTCTTTGGAACCCCCTTTCAAGTAGTTGAAAGCAGCTATCAAATCTCCCCTCATTCTTCTCTTCTGTAGAATAAACAATCCCAGTTCCCTCAACCTCTCCTCATAAGTCATGTGTTCCAGTCCCCTAATCATTTTTGTTGCCCTCCGCTGGACTCTCTCCAATTTTTCCACATCCTTCTTGTAGTGTGGGGCCCAAAACTGGACACAGTACTCCAGATGAGGCCTCACCAATGTCGAATAGAGGGGAACGATCACGTCCCTCGATCTGCTGGCAATGCCCCTACTTATACATCCCAAAATGCCATTGGCCTTCTTGGCTACAAGGGCACACTGTTGACTCATATCCAGCTTCTCATCCACTGTCACCCCTAGGTCCTTTTCTGCAGAACTGCTGCCGAGCCATTCGGTCCCTAGTCTGTAGCAGTGCATTGGATTCTTCCGTCCTAAGTGCAGGACTCTGCACTTGTCCTTGTTGAACCTCATTAGATTTCTTTTGGCCCAATCCTCCAATTTGTCTAGGTCCCTCTGTATCCTATCCCTACCCTCCAACGTATCTCCCACTCCTCCCAGTTTAGTGTCGTCTGCAAACTTGCTGAGGGTGCAATCCACACCATCCTCCAGATCATTAATGAAGATATTGAACAAAACCGGCCCCAGGACTGACCCTTGGGGCACTCCTCTTGATACTGGCTGCCAACTAGACATGGAGCCATTGATCACTACCCGTTGAGCCCGACAATCTAGCCAATTTTCTACCCACCTTATAGTGCATTCATCCAGCCCATACTTCTTTAACTTGCTGACAAGAATACTGTGGGAGACAGTGTCAAAAGCTTTGCTGAAGTCAAGGAACACCACGTCCACTGCTTTCCCCTCATCCACAGAACCAGTTATCTCATCACAGAAGGCAATCAGATTAGTCAGGCATGACTTGCCCTTGGTGAATCCATGCTGACTGTTCCTGATCACTTTCCTCTCATCTAAGTGCTTCAGAATTGATTCCTTGAGGACCTGCTCCATGATTTTTCCGGGGACTGAGGTGAGGCTGACTGGCCTGTAGTTCCCAGGATCCTCCTCCTTCCCTTTTTTAAAGATGGGCACTACATTAGCCTTTTTCCAGTCGTCCGGGACTTCCCCGGATCACCATGAGTTTTCAAAGATAATGGCCAATGGCTCTGCAATCACATCCACCAACTCCTTTAGCACTCTCAGATGCAGCGCATCCGGCCCCATGGACTTGTGCTCATCCAGCTTTTCTAAATAGTCCCAAACCACTTCTTTCTTCACAGAGGGCTGGTCACCTCCTCCCCATGCTGTGCTGCCCAGTGCAGTAGTCTGGGAGCTGACCCTGTTCGTGAAGACAGAGGCAAAAAAAGCATTGAGTACATTAGCTTTTTCCACATCCTCCGTCATTAGGTTGCCTCCCTCATTCAGTAAGGGGCCCACACTTTCCTTGACTTTCTTCTTGTTGCCAACATACCTGAAGAAACCCTTCTTGTTACTCTTAACATCTCTTGCTAGCTGCAACTCCAGGAGTGATTTGGCCTTCCTGATTTCACTCCTGCATGCCCAAGCAATATTTTTATACTCATCCCTGATCATTTGTCCAATCTTCCACTTCTTGTAAGCTTCTTTTTTGTGTTTAAGATCAGCAAGGATTTCACTGTTAAGCCAAGCTGGCCGCCTGCCATATTTACTATTCTTTCTACACATCAGGATGGTTTGTCCCTGTAACCTCAATAAGGATTCTTTAAAATACAGCCAGGTCTCCTAGACTCCTTTCCTGCTCATGTTATTCTCCCAGGGGATCTTGCCCATCAGTTCCCTGAGGGAGTCAAAGTCTGCTTTTCTGAAGTCCAGGGTCCGTATTCTGCTGCTTTCCTTTCCTCCTTGTGTCAGGATCCTGAACTCAACCATCTCATGGTCACTGTCTCCCAGATTCCCATCCACTTTTGCTTCCCCTACTAATTCTTCCCGGTTTGTGAGCAGCAGGTCAAGAAGAGCTCTGCCCCTAGTTGGTTGCTCCAGCACTTGCACCAGGAAATTATCCCCTACATTTTCCAGAAACTTCCTGGATTGTCTGTGCACCGCTGTATTGCTCTCCCAGCAGATATCAGGGTGATTGAAGTCTCCCATGAGAACCAGGGCGTGCGATCTAGTAGCTTCTGCGAGTTGCCGGAAGAAAGCCTCGTCCACCTCATCCCCCTGGTCCGGTGGTCTATGGTAGACTCCCATCACGACATCACCCTTGGTGCTCACGCTTCTAAACTTAATCCAGAGACTCTCAGGTTTTTCTGCAGTTTCATCGGATCTCTGAGCTCTCTTACATACAGCAACTCCCCCACCTAGCCACTGGCTTGGCCTGCACCACCCTGCCCCTTCTGTCCCCCTTCCCCTGCCGGAGCCCAAGCACCCCTGCCACTGTGGCTGCCAGCCCCCTTACAACCCCCCATGGTTTCCCTTACCATGCCCCCGTTAAGGAAAAGTTAGCATATTTGACTCCATTTTGGTTGGGGCCCACCATTGTCTAAAAGCAAACACATCATGCACCAGGAGGAGTGTGTGTCGTCCCCCCCCACCCCGTTTCCAGCCTGTCTCGACTCCCGGTTTCTGTTCTTTGTCTGTTTTTAACTTTTTGCCTCCTGGCCTTAATGTGAGCCTCCCATCCTGATAAGAAAGGCTACTGGTGCATTGCTTTAGGACCATGTTGTGTAGTTGAAGTCATGGTTTAGCACGAGGAATGCACTTAGCAGGGATAGGTGGTAGATAAGGGAAGGGTTTGTCTATTGGCTAAGGTTTCCGATGCACAAGGGCAACGTGCTTTGCTAAAAGGTATATAATCTCTGTATAACCTGCATTCGGGGTCCCCTCCTAATTAGTAGGGGGGCACCACGCTCGAGCGTAATAAACTTAGTATCTTTGGGAACTCTGCAGTTGTGGACTTTGTTCGTGTGCCTCAGCCTAGACTCGAACTGTGCGTGACCTGTCGGGTATAATTCGCAGCAGTTCTTGTGCGTGACCTGTCGGGTATAATTCGTAACACCCCCAGCCCTGCATGGTATGGGAACACCGCCTGACTCTACATGGTATGGACCTCTTCCCTATTCTCCTCCTCCTCCCACCCCCACATACATACCATGTTGGGGATGGTACCGAGCCATGACAGGGGTAAGAGACCATAATGGAGTGTGGGGTGAGTGTGTGTATATGCCCCCTCTCCCAGTGCCCTGGAGTGGGATGTGCCCCTGGGGCTGGGGGTGCCCACCCTACGACATCCTCAGTCCCATCTCACTGCGGCTGCCTGGGACCAGCCATGCCCTTGTGTCCTGACTAGCCCCCTCCTGGCTTTCTGTGCCCCAGGGGAGTGGAGAATGGAGAGTGGAGGCTGGGTGGTGACTTGCGGGGGAGAGGTGGGTGTCTCTCTATCCCCACTGGAGAAGGCACTGCTCTGATGAGGTCCCTGCCTCCCTCCCCAGGGCCCCCGTCCCGCCCTCTTCGTGCCTGAGGTCTCTTTCGAGCTGCTGGTGAAACGTCAGATCAAGCGTCTGGAGGACCCGAGTCTGCGCTGCGTGGAGCTGGTGCACGAGGAGCTGCAGCGCATCATTCAGCACTGCTCCACCTACAACACGCAGGTACCTGGGACCCCCACCCCCCGCCCCAGGGACTCCCACCCCCCATCATCCAGCCCCATTCCACCTACAACATGCAGGTACACATGCAGGTGCCTGGGACCCCCCACCCCCACCTTGGGGATCTCCACTGCCCCCCATCATCCAGCCCTGCTCCACCGTCCACCAGTAACACTCAGGTGCCCCCCATGGGGGTGTCTGACCTTAGGCCAGTGCCTGTGCTTTGTCCCATGTTTTCTCCAAGAGGCTCTGCCGGGACTAGCAGAGCCCAGCTAGCTTCCCTGCCGCGCAGTGCGTTCATCTCAGATAAAAGCATTACAGTGAAAACACAGCGTGAAACCATCCCCTGTCGCCAGACCTGCTGTGCCCCTGGTGTCCCCCATCTTCTCCCTAAGCCCCCCCAAGTGCCTCACGCCCTGCCTGCTTGCTTTGCCCCCTGGTTACGGTCTTGTGTCTGTTTCTGGGTTACACTCACTCTTGATACCAAAGCCCCTTCTCTGTCTCCTGGGCCTCTCAAGCCTGCTCTGACCCAGTCTGTGCACTCCCCCTGGGATGTGTGTGATGGTTTAGGGGTGCACCCGGACCAGTGAGGTCCTGTGACCCGACCCCTGCCCTGTAACCTGGATGCTGCACAACTGGGGTTGGATTCCCTGACCCCCATGGGCTCTGACAGTTAAATAACACAGCATGCAATCAGGTGATGTAACTGCTTATTTTTTGCGGGGAGGGGTATTAAACTATCTGTTCTCCCCTGGCTGGGGAGGCTGGACCCTGCCTGTCCAAGGTGGTACTTTTACCTGCCACAGAGCCTGCAACGGGACCCAAATCCACCAGGACCCAACTCTGAGTGTTGGGCTGTGAAAAGCACTGCCGCCAGGGGGAAGTGTTGGGTTTAGGGCCAGATTAGGCTTTAAAAGTGGGCCCAAGCAGACCTCTGGCCTGCAGTAATCAGACACAGCTGAAGCAGTCTCTGGCTAAGTCGTGGGCCCATGGTGTCTGGCACATCTCAGTAGCCATCTTTTGAAGTTTCAACGTTTCCAAATTCTTTCCTCTTTTCCCTTCCTCCACCCCAGGAGCTGCTGCGCTTCCCCAAACTGCATGAGGCGATTGTGGAGGTGGTGACAGGCGTCCTGCGGCAGAGGCTGCCCATCACGAACGAGATGGTAACACCCCAGGGGAGGGGGCTGCTATGGGACATCTGGGATGACAGCAGGGTAGGGGCTGATATGGGTGTGGGGGTTGAAGTCTGCGTCCCAGGGTGGATTGATTTAAATCAGCAAGTGGGAAAATGCACTTTAAATCACCAACTTTAATCATATTTTGCATTTGTACTTTTTAGGAAGATAACTTAAAAGGTGGATTCTCACTGGCTGATAACCATTAAACCATATTACTTTGCAACTGACCATGGTCTTTACACGAAGCGTCTGTCTGCGGTGCAGGCGGGTGTGCCAGATCTGTACAGATTTATTTAAACCTCTCTGTAGTTGGACCTACATTTATTCAGAGTTTAATTTTATGATGTTAGAAAATCGTGAATGATGCATTTTTATTTACTAGATAATTAATAAAAACCATGAAATGCTGTTTCTGGGCATTTTTAGTGGAATTCTAGTTTCCATCCAAATAGAGTTGGACACAAATTACAAGTAAGAAAATTAAATTACCTTAAATGTGCTGGTCCATAAGAACAAATGTAAATCAAAACATGTTTTGTATTTAAAACTAACTGATATATTCAACATAGGCCTTTCACCATGTCCTTTGAATGAAAGCTAAGTGTAAGAGCACGAGATCTACTAGTTGTTTCCCTCTTCTAGTCTGAGATTTTACAAGGATTCCAGCTTGTCCAACTCCTGGTTGGGTTTTGAACTTTGAACAAACTGAAATGAAGGAAGTATTCTCTCTGCTATCGAAACCTGCTTTAACCTTCCACAAACTCTGGTTCCCAGGGCTGAGCCAGTGACTTCCGCGGTTTGATGTTCTTTAAGATGTCAGCAGCAAACATGTACTGCTTAAAATCCATTACCATTCTGGCGACCTGTGTTAAGGGCTAAGCTCACAATACTCTCAATATTATTTTAAACAGCTTCACAACAAAAATCACATTTATTGAGTTTAAATTAAATACTTTTTTGTGTTGTTTTTGAAGCTCATAGGGTTTTTTGTTTTTAATCCACTATTCTGGGCCCCAGTGCAGGGAGCCCGGATTCCTGGGCTCCCTCACCGGGCTCCATCCCATCCCTGTCCCCTGCAGGTTCATAATCTGGTTGCAATCGAGCTCGCCTATATCAACACCAAGCACCCGGACTTCATTGACACAGCGCTGGTGTCTGCCTCTGTCAGCAGCAGCAAGGTAATGTCTCTCTGCTCCCCTCCCCCATGTCCTACTGCTGAGCCTCTTCCCCCCACGGGGCACCAGTGTCGCCCCCCACCTCCCCACATGACATGCTGATGGCCAGCTGGTCTCTGCTCTCCCCAGAATGACCCCCCTGCGGAGGGGATCCGGCGCTGGAAGAGTGACAAAGTGGAGGATGCTGGCATGGAGGAGAAGCCCAAGGGGAACCCCCAGCCCCCCATGTATTCCAGCCCCAGTCGCTCCCATGCTGTCAATCTGCTGGACACGGTGAGTCGTCCCCCCCCCCCCACCGGCAGGTGATGGTGGGGTAGTGACAGCAGGAGACCTGTGTCTGGGCCAATCTCGCTGCTCCGGCTCCCTTTGCGCCTTTTCAGAGCTGCTTCGCTGCCAAGGCCAGCGGGGACCATTTTGATCATCCAGTCTGACACCCCTTCCCCCCACCCCCCCAAACACCCACAGGCCAGAGAACTGCCCCAAAATCATTCTTAGGGAAAAACTGGCCACCACAATCTGTTCTTTCACTCTTAATGATTTTTGCCTTATTTCCAGTCTCAATGTTTCTAGCTTCAGCTTCGACCCATCTCTTTGTTGGAGAATTTTCTGACCTTTGTGTGTGATCCCAGCGTTGTGCTACTGGAGATTGCCTGGTTTTATAACCTTACTACTGTTATCCCTGGGGGAAGGCCCTGCATGGCGGGACCCCCATTTCCCTCGAAGTCCCGTGCCCTGTCTCTCTCCCCACAGCCTATGCCGGCCACACGGAAGCTGAGCCAGCGGGAGCAGCGGGATTGCGAGGTGATCCGCAGACTCATCAAATCCTATTTCCTCATTGTGCGCAAAAGCATACAGGACAGGTAAGACGTGAGGGGAACGGGGGCGAGGCTGCAGCCCCTCTCCTGGACCCCTAAGGGCCTCGGGGAGTTGGAAGGGCTCTAGATGGGTGCCCTTGTGACCTTTGCCCCACCCCCCAGCGTCCCCAAGACGGTCATGCATTTCCTGGTGAACTATGTCAAGGACCACCTGCAGAGCCAGCTGGTTGGGCAGCTATACAAGCAGCAGCTGCTGGACATGCTGCTCACGGAGTCCGAGGACATGGCACAGCAGCGCAAGGAGGCTGCTGGGCTGCTCCAGGTGAGGGGAGGACTGTGTTTGGGGGCGGTCTCTCTGCCCCCTGCCTAGGCTAATGTCTTCTGTCTCCCGTCAGGCCTTGCAGCGAGCCAGCCAGACCATTTCTGAAATCCGGGAGACGCAACTGTGGTGAGGGGAGGCTGTGCCTACAAACCAAGCCCTGGGCCCTGCTCTCCCAGCATGACTCCAGGGAGACACCCCTACCTGCCCAGAGCCTGACTTACTCGGTGTCACACACACCCCTGCTTGACCTGTGGGTGTGTGTCCTGAGAAGCTTCGGGGGGCGAGGGGGTAGAGAGACAGGGACAGGGGCAGAGACACCGCACACACCCTCCCCCTGTTCTTTGCTGCCTGTGTATCTGAGCCACTCCAAGGGTGGGTTGGTGTTATGGAATAAAACCTGTTTGTGCAAGGACCTGGCTTGGACTGTTACCTGGGGTGACACCTACAGCCTAAAGAATTTCAAGGAGGAAGGGAAGTGATGGGTGCACTAAGTGGCTAATGCAGTGTGGGCACCAGCCTGGCTCCCCGTCACAGGCCACAGTTAGCAGGCCACGCTGCCATTTTGTTCTGTCCCTTGGCGCACAGGTGGTAGTTGCGGAGCGTAGATCTCACCCACGACTGGTACTTCCTCCACCACTGGCAGCTCTTCCTGGAGCCCTGGGCTGCTGCTCTGCTCCAGCTGCAGAGGCTGCTTCTCAGCAGGGAAGAGATCTTGTGTTTTGCTGCATCCAGGCTCTACTTCTCAGCCAGGAACCAGTTCAGCGGCGCTGTTTTTCTTGGCCCAGCCCTTGGAGAAAGACAGCGATGGCGTTAATGGCCTTACAGACCAGCCCTGACACCTAGGGAAACGCACCCCGCAACAACCTGGACACGCACAATTTTTCCCCCCCTTAAACTTTCGTTCTGGCTGGGGTATCTGCCCTGACTTTGGCAACCAGTCGTCTTCGTCAGTATGACTCGCAAGCCCAGTCAGGGTCCAGGTCTCGGCCAGGGGGCCCTAACTACAAAAATTAGCCAAAATCATACCCCACTGTCCCCAAATTATCCACAGTTAATATGTAAATGAGGCATTGCACTGAGTCAACAGCCCCTGCTCTCCCCAGTAGATAGCTCCCTTCTTCTCTCAGGGGCTTCACACAGGGTTTCTAGTCCCTGGGAGAAGAGTATGCCTGGGGTGTGGGGGAGATCAGGCTCCTAGCCCAAGGGGAGATGGGCAGGCCAGCTGAGAGCAACTCTGGGGTGTGCCCCAGAAGACCAAGGTGTGTTGGATGATGCATGGGGTGAAGGAGACGGGGTGGGCGGGGCGGGGGGGGGGGGGAAGGAGAGATTTTGGTAGCTACACTTTTGTATATTAGAATAAAGGATGGAAAATTTCCCCAGCACAGAGCAATGTTCCAGTCACAGCAGCACAGCATTGCAACACCTTTCAGGTGTCAGCTCTGGCTGAAATGCAAGGATCATAACTAGGCAAGAGGATCTGGGTTGCAGCCTGGTCCCTGGTGCCTCAAGAACTGGACCTCCCTCAGCTAGAGGTGGAGGTTGTGGGTCTGATCTGAGAGGAAAGAGTTTAAAAAAAATGAGTGGAAGAACAGGAAAGATTAATATAAACCAGAACCTAGGAAATGTAGAAAATTGATAAGGGAAGCAAAAGGGCATAAGGAAAAAAAATCTATGTCCAGCACAGTTAAGGACAACATGAAGATGATTTTTTAAAACTCAGGAACAAAGAAAATCTTAACAATGGTATTGCTCCATTACTAGATAGAAATGATAGAACTCTCAGTACTAATGCAGAGAAGGTTCTGTATTTGGGAAAAGAAAAGCAGATGATGCAGTCCAGGGCTCACCTCATGTCAAAATGAGCCAGGAGGCCATTCTGGTACTTCTGACCATGGTGATGCAGCACCATAAGGCAGGTGTATGTCCCTCTCTGTGTGACGGTAGATGACCTCGGCACGAGACCCACCTCATCTCTGATAAACCCGGGTGTCTTGCAGTGGCTCCATCTTAAGGGGGCAGGTGTAGGTGAAGGAGCAGAGCAGAACAACTACCCGCCCACCCCTAGAGGGAGTTGAACAGCAAAAACCATAAATCCTGGGCAGGAACCGCAGAGAGATGTTCCTGTTACCATGATCCAAGGCTCTGGAATGGGACCCAGCCCCATACCCCCTGCTGCAGCAAATGGGGGTTCAGCTGGTTCCCCCTGGATCCCTGCAAACTGGGGTTCACAAGGGACTTTTCCCCACTGCACCACCCCTATCACTAGCCTCACATTGCTCCCTGTGCCGCACAGGCCCATCTCACTGCCCACACCCCCAGACCTGGGATGGATCCAGGTGGCAAAAGAGGGTACAATCTTCTGTGCCCTTTCATGGTCTCTTTCATACCTCCTCACTGCTTCCCCATCCACTCCCCTCTTCAGGCCCCAGCACCCCACCCACTGTTCGGGTGTTACCAGTAAAAGTGGGACCACGAGCCCCTGGTACTGTGAGCTCCCCCGGACACTCCCAGGGCACTCACCCCTGTCAAGGTCAGTAGCAGCAGCAGCAGCTCCTGGTCGTGTTGCAGCAGATGTTGGCTCCACTGGGTCAAGGGTAAGGTCTTCTTGTTGAAATTGTGCGTTATTTTTTTAGGACTCCGGCACTGATGCAGTCATAACCTATGATGAAACTCTTTCAGTTCCAGTTGTACCTCATGGGGATGTTACACAGCAACTACTAAAGTTAGACATTTTTAAATCAGGTGGTATGGATAACTTGCATCCAAGAGTTTTGAAAGAGTTGTCTGAAGAAGTTGCAGCACTGTGAAAGAACGCTAATGTTCCAATATTTTAAAAAGGTAAATGGTAACCTCGGTAATGATAGGTCTGTCAGCCTGACATCAACCCCAGGCAAAATAATGGAGTAACGGACGTGGGACATGATTATATAAAGAACTAAAGGAGGATAATATAATTAATGCCAATCAACATGGGCTTCTGGAATGTAGGTCCAGTCACACTAGCTTGATTTTTTAAAATGAGATTACAAGGTTGATTGTTAAAGTAATCATGTTGCTGTCATGTACTTAGACTTTGGTAAGGTCTTTGACTTGGTACCACACAACATTTGGATTAAAAAAAAATTACCCTAAAACCAGACTGATTGGTTCCAATGGCTTTACAGGGCAAATTCCTTAGTGTATGCACCGTATGCCTCAGATGGACATGACCAGGTTTCATCACTGAATTTGGGCTGCTGGTTGGCTCATTCCTTCCCTGGTTCGGTTTGCACACTGACAGGGTGCACAGTGTGACAAATGGACTCACCTTCAAGTGGGTGTGTTTCTAGTGGGATCCTTCAGGGACTGGTTCTTGGTCCTACGCTATTGTCTATAGGGTCTACACGGGCAGGAGAGGGTGAGGTTGGTGTAACAACGTCGCTCAGGGGTGGGAGTGGATTTTTCACACCCCTGAGTGACATAGTTCTCCTGATCTAGGGCTGTCGTTTAGGCCTGGCCCGAGTGAGGTACCAGCTCACCTCAGCTAGGGATAGTTTGGGGGGGTATAATCAGGCTAAATGTTGTACTTGGGGCCCGTATGTTGGGGAGGCCCCAGCTGGGAGCCGTCTGGGAAAAGTGGCTTGGCTGGCCAGTGGGCAGGGACAGAGCCCCCACCACAGCCCCCAGTGGGTTGCTCCCCTCTGGGTCAGACATTTATCGCAGGCTCACATGCACCTGCTTATCCACCCCCATGTCTGCTTCCCACAAACCCCCTCACCCTCCAACCCCCACACCTGTGAGCACAGCCAAGGCTCTTGGCTGGATCCGTCGACATTCAGCTGCACTAAAACTGCCCCGTCCTCACTTGGGCCAGGTTACCCTGCGATCCCACTCACTCTGCAGCAGGGACCTGCCCCCTGCATTACTTACCTCCCCCTGTTTCTAGGCCTTCTGCCAAGGTTCCCCTCACTGGCTGCATGTTTCCTTCCAGCTACCTAACAAGATGGTCACTAGCCCAGGGCCTCTGGGTTTCCCCAGACTGTCTCCTGCCCCTCAGGGCTTTCCCATTTCCCTTGGGCTGTGGTTACAGAGACCCCCCCTTCTCTGGGCTCCTAGTACTTAGTTAGTCTCAGGGAGTTTCTAGGTCACCCCAATTCCTTGGCCCTCCCTCAGGGGGCCACCCTACAGCCCTGGCTGCAGAGGGATGTCTATGGGACAGACCCCACAGTATGGACAGAGACTGCACTGATGGAAGGGGGCTTTCCAGCAGCATAGGAACACATACACCCAGGGGGGTCCAGACCCCACCCCCACCACAACCCTCTGTCTCTGCCTTCCAGCCAGTGCACTCTAGTCCTCTTCCTGTATAGGAACCAAACCACCAAGCCTGCACCTCCCCAGCTGCTTCTAATCCTTAATTAGCTGCCTTCCGCCCCTCTCCAGAATGGGCTAATTGGGCTGCTCTGCTGCTGTTAACCCTTCACCTGCCAGCATGGGGCACATTTCCCATGGGGGGGAGGGGGGATTGTAGGCTGTAGAGGTGGATTCTGGGAGACACTGTTTGTGGGTCTTTGGGAGGGTCCCATCTCCAATGTTGGGGGGAGGAGGATCCCAGGGAAGGCTGCGTAGGGGGCAGCAGGGCTCATTAATCAAACAGAGGGGAGAGTTCCTGGGAGGGAGGCTGTATATGGGGGATCCCAGGAGAAAGTCAATCCCCGAGGGGTATCCTACAGAGGTTCCTGGCAGGGGGGGCTGGGGGAGGATCCCAGGGAGCTGTGCTGGGAGGGGTTCCAGTGGGGGCTAGCGCCAAGGGGCTAATCATAGAATAACAGAGTTGGAAGGGACCTCTGGAGGCCATCTAGTCCAACCCCCTGCCCAGAGCAGGACCAATCCCAACTAAATCATCCCAGCCAGGACTTTGTCAAGCCTGACCTTAAAAACTTCTAAGGAAGGGGATTCCACCAACTCCCTAAGTAACACATTCCAGTGTTTCACCACCCTCCTAGTGAAAAAGTTTTTCCTAATATCCAACCTAAACCTCCCCCACTGCAACTTGAGACCATTACTCCTTGTCCTTGTCCTGTCATCTGCTATCACTGAGAATAGTCTAGATCCATCCCGGGGATGGATCCCACCACGGGGAGGGGAGGGTCTTTTTCCCACTCATATTCAGACAGACACAGCGGGTTCCACTGCAGCATTTATTGCAGAGTCCAGCATGACATGGGTGGGGTCTATACAGAGCCCCCTGCACAGAGTCCCACAGCCCCCCCACCGCAACACCCCCCCATCAGTGTACCCCCAAATCCCCCTCCCCACAGGATCTTCTAGCCTCAGAGCTGAAACCAGTCCAAGGTGCTGGCCAGATGCAGGGACCGTCTCTGTCACCCCCCAACTCTGCCCCCCCCCAACCAGGACAGTCCAGCTGATGCCTGGCCTGCACCCCCAGCAGCACCAGCTCCAGCATCTCAGCCCCCACTGCCTTGAAGAGGACGTCTTCCCACACTCTTGCCCCTCCCCTGGCTCCCCAGAGTGCCAGAAGGCAGGTGCTATCGGGGTACCGGGGGCCCAAACATCTCCATGGTCTGTATCACCAGGGAGAGATGGTCCAGGAAGGAGCTGATGGAAACACGCAGGATCCGGGCCTCATCTGCTTTCCAGCACCTGGTAGGAGGAGATGGGGTGAGGTGGGAGCCACCCCTAAGCCCGGCTTAGCCAGTGCCCCTCATGACCCGCAGCCCCTGCTAGCCCGGCCCTGGGCTCCCCCCAGCTCTGCCGGTGCTCCTCACTCCCGACCCACAGCCCCTGCTAGCCCGGCCCTGGGCTCCCCCCAGCCCTGCCGGTGCCCCTCACTCCCAACCCGCAGCCCCTGCTAGCCCGGCCCTGGGCTCCCCCCAGCCCTGCCGGTGCCCCTCACTCCCGACCTGCAGCCCCTGGTGGGGGTTGGTCTCCATGGGGGGGATCACTCACACGTGCAGGAAGTTCTCGGTCACCGTCAGTTCTTTGCTGATCCCCCCCTTGCGGGGCTCAGGGTCGGGGGCCAGGGAGCCATGAGCAATTTGGGCCTCCAGGGGGGATGGAAATGGGACACTCAAGGTGCTGGGGGGAGCGAGGTTAAGGAAAAAGGGAGTGGGAAAAACTTGGGTGGGGCAGGAGAGAGACATGGACAGTCCCATGGGGCATGGGGGAGACCCCCGTGGGCCCCTTTTTCCCCCACAGCCCCTTCTGCACCCCCCAGATCCCCCCACAGCCCCGTCTGCACCCCCCAGATCCCCTCACAGCCCCCAGATCTCCCCACAGTCCCTTCTGAGCCCCCCCAGCCCCCCGAGCGCCTTCTGCACCCCCCAGATTCCCCCCATAGCCCCTTCTGCACCCCCCAGTCCCTTCTGAGGCCCACAGGCCCCCGGATACAAGCCCAGGCAGCCCAGCCTAGCCCGATCTGCTCCAGCTTCTTCCATCCCGGCCACGGCTCCGCCCCACGTGCCGCGAGGGGGCGGAGTTTGCGGCCAGGCCCCGCCCCCGGAACTTGCCGTCCCTGAGACCCGCCCGCAGGGATCCCCCGCCCTCCACAGCAGGAGGGGCGACCCCCAGCTGAGACCCCCTTGCACCCCCTCCCCCATGCCCAAGAGCCCCCCCAGCATCACCCCTCTCCCATGAGGGGCCCCAGGCATCCACTGCCCTCACCCCACCGCGGCAGGGAAGTACCCCAGAGCCCCCCTTCCTAGGAGCCCCCCAGCCTCCCACACCTGGCAGGGGGCAGAGACCTTCCCTTTTGTGCGAGGGCCCCTGCACCGGAACCTCCTCTGGGACACAGGCAGGGTGACCAGACAGCAAATGTGGAAAATCGGGACGGGGGGGCAGTGTAATTCGAGGGTGTGTAAGAAAAAGCCCCGAATAGCGGGACTGTCCCTATAAAATCAGGACCTCTGGTCAACCTAGACACAGGTGACCCCCCAATGGGGGATCCAGACCCCCCCAGAGGAAGTCACAACCCCCTCACAGGGGCCTTCAGCAGCACCCCCTTCCCCAGTCAGAGTCCCCTCCCAAATGCCAGCCCTATTCTCCATGTTCCCCCCCCCAGCCCAGCCCCCAAGGTCTGCAAGGCAAATTCACCCTCCAGCATCAGCCCTGCTGAAAATCAGCTTCTTCCTTCTCACACTCAGCGGGGGGGTGCTACGGGGGGCAAAGACCTAGAGGACACAGGTGCCCCATGGGGACAGAGATAGGAGTGTCAGTAGGCAAGGGGCCCCTGCATAACCAGCCCCATGCCCCACACCAGAGGGGCCCATGTCCCAATGCTGGGCAAGAGGTCCCTGAGTAACCGGACCCTGCCCAGCCCCAGAGGGGCCATGTCTCATCGCCAGGCGAGGGATGCCTGGATAACCAGCCCCCTACCCCCACCCCAGAGATAGCCCCAAGCAAGGTGTCCCCAGATAACCAGCCCCCTGTCCCACCCTAGAGGCGGGTCCCTGTATAACCAGCCCCTGTCCCACCCCAGTTAACACATCAGGCAGAACTGGGCAGGTCTCACACCTACCATCACCTTTAATGGGGAATGGGAGACACAGACAGGCTCCTTAGCAGCAGTTCAGAGGCGTGAGGAGGGGGCAGAGGGACCCCAAGCCCCCTACTGGGCCCTGCCTGCAGGCGCCTTGTTCCAGGTGCAGGGAGGGCCAGGCTGAAGTCTTTCCCCCAGGCCCACGGCTGTCTGGGTGCTAGTCCAGGAATCCCATCTCCACCGCATCAGCCACCTCTGGGTGCAGCAGCCGCGTGGCCAGCCGCTCAATGTCATCCAGGCTCAGCAGGCGAAGGCTCCGCTCATAATCCTGGAGGGAGAGGGTGGCTTAGCAAGGCAACCCCCAGGGTGTAAGGGAAGGGGGGGCGTTGGAATCCCTGTAGCCCTCTGCCCCACCCTCATTGCTGGGTCCCCAGATAACCAGCCCCTGCCCTACCACAGAGGGGCTGCATCTCAGTACTGGGTCCCCGGATAACCAGCCCCTGCCCCAGGCCAGAGGGGGCACATCTCAGTGCTGGGTCCCAGATAACCAGTATCCTCATGCCAGGCGGGTTTTAAGGACGCAATGACCCATCCAGGAATCCCCCCAGCTGTACAACTGATCAATTAAATTGCTTTTAATTGTTCACTTTATTAATATAACTTCATAAGCAAAGTTTTATGAATGAAACAACATTCATTCATAAAACCGGTTACCCCAATAACTGGCTAATTCAGTTTCACTTTCAATCCAATTGCTGCTTAAATCACTGAAACTTGCACTATTTCAACATTGTAACTTCTGCTCACTGTTTGCCATTCATTATACTTGTCCATATTGTAACTCAAACTCCATTTTAAAATGCTCACTCCATTTTGTAAAAGCCTGCTGCAACCCTCATTTTGCAAAACCCTGATGTAATCTTATTAGTTTAGATGTGTGAATGAAGTATGGACGGATGATGGAATCAACCTCCAGCCCCAGCCCGTCCTGATGAAATAAAGTGTAAACACCTAAAGGCTGAAGATGCAGACAACAGCCCTGACAAAGTAAGAGGAGTCCACCCTCAAAAGAACAGAAGTACAATTGAAGAAACATCAAAGCCAGGTCCTAGTCTGAAAGTCATGTCTGTAGTTGACGGGTGATCACTCACTCCGGACCCAGAGGCAGCCTGACTCAGCAAGACCTATAGACTCCGGATTCAGACTAAAGCCTACGAAAAGGATGGGGGAGATGGAAGATTTTGGAGGGGAACATTCTGCTGCCAACATGGAAGGGCATCAGTGCACGCCCAACAGAGACCCAGCCCTTCCTTGTGCCCGGCTTTCCTGGCCAGTGAGCCGCCACAAGCCACGAACTCAAGCTACATTCAGGACTGGTAACTATACAGCAGCTGCAGAACGTACGTACGTGTGTGTGTGTGTGTGCGCGCACATAGGTATTAGATATTAGTTATTGGTCATAAATCAAACTGTTATAATAAACGTGACGTCTTGTCCCCTAAAACGATCCTGTGTAGTTTTGTCTGCTTAACACAGCCTGCAGCTCCCTCCGCACCAGGGCATTACCTTCTGCAGCTGCTCCAGCACCTTCTCCGCGTCAGCTGTGCTGAAATGCCGAGTCAGGACCTGGCCCAGTGGGTGCCAGATGGTCGGGAATGGTGGCGGGGGTCCCCTGAGCCCCGGCTCCTCGGGGGAAGCCTTCTCCGGCGGCTTGATCACCAGGTTCAGCTTGGACTCGGGGCCGATGGAATAGTCCGAGAGCCGGTGCTCATCTGTGGGGGTGGCAGAGGGGCCATGAGCTCCTGCCCTCCCCAGCTCACAAGGACCCCTGGGACCGTGAGACCCCAAGATAAAGGCACCCCCCCACACACACCACTGAAAAACGGAAGTTCTGGAGCATTACAACTCTTACCCTACCCCATCTCAGCACTGGTGAAGGGTCCCTGAATAACCAGTCCCTGCGCCCTGCCATGGGTGGAGGGCAGGCATGTCTCAGCACTGGGCAAGGGGTCCCTGTATAAACACCCCCTGCCCCACCCCAGAGGGGCCACGTCTCAGTACGGGAGTCTCCGTGTAATCAACTCCCTGCATCTTCAAACACAACGAGGAGTCCGGTGGCACCCTAAAGACTAACAGATTTATTTGAGCATAAGCTTCCATGGGTAAAAAAGTGGGGTTTTTTACCCATTGAAGCTTATGCCCAAATAAATCTGTTAGTCTTTAAGGTGCCACCGGTCTCCTCACTGTTTTTGTGGATACAGACTAACACGGCTACCACTCTGATACTTGGCTCCCTGCATCTTGGCACCAGGTGAGGAGTTCCCATATAAATATCCCCTACCCCACGCCAGAGGGGTCCTGTCTCAGTACTGGGCAAGGGGTCTCTCTGTAAACAACTCCCTGCATCTTAGCCCCGGGCGAGGGGTCCCCATATAAACACCCCCTGCCCCACCCCAGAGGCAGCCGCACTGAATGAGATTAGATGAAGTGGGTGGGCGATGAAATGGCTGGTGTTAGTAATGATATGCGTTGTCTTGACGTTTCAGGGTAACGAGGCGTATGAGGAGCAGTCGTGCCCCTCTGGGGGCTGCCTGTCTGCAGACTCCTGTGCCCCAGGAACAGGCACCCACCTGCCAGGGCCTTGCCCTTGAAAAGCAGCCGCTGCTGAGAGACTGGGACGTTCAACTTCTCTGAGACCAGACGCTTCAGGGTGCTGACGCGCTCGTCTGGGGAGACCTGGGGAAAATGGGGGGGCTGCAGTGGGGAGCTACACCCCCCCCCAGGACTGACAAACCCCACCAGTGCCCCCCCATCGATCCCCCAGGAACCTCCCCCACAAACCCTCCCCAACTTACACCCCCCAGGTTCCTGGCACCTGCCAGGAACCTGCCACACACCCGCCCCACTGGTGCCCCACCACCCCTCCCCGGATCTTCCCTATCTCCCCACCCAGCATCACTCCCCAGCCCCCCCCACACCTCTCCCACCTGCTTCACCCCCTGGGGTGGAGACGCAGGCACAGGGCCCCCCATAAACACCCCCCAGCCAGCCCCCCCCGGCACAGCCCCTCCCCCAAGCCAGCCCCTCCGGTCCCCCCCAGGCACAGCCCCCCCCGGGCACAGCCAGCCAGCCCCTCCGCCCCCCAGACACAGCCCCCCCGGGCACAGCCCCTCCCCCGAGCCAGCCCCTCCGCCCCCCCCAGGCACAGCCCCCCCTCAGCCAGCCCCTCCGGGCACAACCCCCCGAGCACCTGCAGGCTGCAGCCCCGGCCCTGCAGCGCCTTCACCGTGAGCAGCATCGCGGGATCGCGGCCGCGCAGCCCGGAGCGGCCCCTTTAACGGCCCCATAGACATCCGGGAGGACACCGGGATAGAGCGGCCGACTCTGGGAAGCATAGAGTCGTAAGGAGGCCAGCTAGACCAGCCGGAAGGAGGCCATAGAGTACCGCGAGTCCGCAGATAGAGCGGCCGGTGTTATGCCATAGAGTCTGAGCGGACGGGTGCCCAGAGTGACCATAACCATAGAGACCAAAGGGGGCGGGGAGACTGGGCGATGTCATACCATAGAGATGCGGTGGGGAGTCAGGGCAGAGCGGCTGGTTCCATACCATAGATAACCAGCAGGCGTCAGGACTAGAGTAGCAGGATTATACCATAGAGATCCAACGGAACGGACAGAGCGACACACTCTGTTCCGCACTGGCCCGGGGGACCAAAGGCTAGTCTGGACAGCCTCCAGTACCATAGAGACGCAACGAGGGCCAGATCCGCTCTCGGGCTACATCGACCCTGGCGCGAGAGCAGCGCAGTGGGGAGGGGGCGCGGGGGGGCAGCCAAAGCCCGGACCTCCCAGTGCCCCCCCCCACAGGAACTCCCGGCCCGCAGCCCCTGCCCCCCCAGCCCACTGGTGCCCCTCACTCCCGACCCACGGCCCCTGCCCCCCACAGCCCGCCGGTGCCCCTCCCTCCCGACCTGCAGCCCCTGCTAGCCCAGCCCTGGGCTCCCCGCATCACAGCGGGAATAAGGAAGTGGTGAGGAGGCTGAGTTTCCCCATTTCTTCGCTGTTGTCATGAGGGTGTGGTTGGGAGAGGCATTAAGCTTGGAAGTGGCACGGCAGAGAGGGGCAGGGCAGACAGCCTGGCATGGGCTCCTAGCTTCCCCACTCTCCATGCCAGGGGTCAGGCACAGAGCAGCCTGCACTGGGGCCAGCACCCATGTTTGCTCTCAGGGTGGCATCAGGGTTGTGCCCGTCCTGGCTGAGCAAAGGGAGCCCAGCTGCCTACAGCCCCCTCCTTTGCTATCTCCCACACCCCCAGTAACAGCTCCATCCACAAACGGTGTTGCGCTCTCTCCTTTATTCAAACCCTCACCCTGGGTGCTCCCCCCTCCTGTAAACAGCCTAGGCCCCACATCCTGGGGGGCCACCGCCAGCAGCATAGAAAATACATCATATAAAAATAATGCTGGGTATTTAGGGCCCAATGTGAAAGACTTTGGTTTCTAACTGCCCCCGCGGGGAAGGGCCCTGGGCCCAGAGTTCCTTGTACAGCAGGTCCCTGAATCCTCCCATCTCTGCCCCCAGCAGGAGGCACTCAGCGGCTGGGGAAGCACAGCCCTCTTTGCAGCTGCCTCCAGCAGGGGGCCCAGTCCCTCTCAGGGCAGGGGGTGCTCAGGGGCTGGCTGGCGGCCGCAGCTTCTTATAGAGGAGATGGCCCAGCACCAGCAGCAGCATCTCAGCCGTGCTGCTCAGTGCCACCACGAAGGGGGCCTGGGAGGCGTAGTCGGCCTGCCGGCGGCGGAAGGAGAGCTGCAAGACCGCCAGGGCCAGCAGACTGTTCTGCACCCCCACCTCAATGCTGACCGTCCGGCGGTGTGGGCCCGGCAGCCGCAGGCAGGCAGCCAGGAGGTAGCCCAGCAGGAGGCCGAAGAGGGGCACGCTCAGTCCAGCCAGCACCACAGGGGGCCGCACGTCAGCCAGGATGAACGCCCCCATGTGGTAGGCCATGAAGAGCCCGCCCAGGATGAGGGCGAAGCTGAAGGGCTTGATGAGCAGCAGCAGCAGGCGGGCAACCCTAGGCAGCTTGCACTTCACGAGCAGGCCGGCCGAGATGGGCACCGCGATGAAGAGCAGCGTGGCCAGGATCTTGGCGAAGGGCACGTGCAGACTCTGGTGGGCGCTCAGCAGCCGCCCGTAGAGCGCTGAGGAGAGCGGCATCAGCCCGGCGGCCGCCACCGTGGACAGCAGCGTCATGGAGATGGCCAGGGTGACGTCCCCGCCCAGCAGGAGGCTGTAGAGGTATCCACCGCCCCCACCTGGCGAGGAGCAGGTGACGACCAGCCCTAGCGCCAGCGCCTTGGGCAGGGCGAAGGCCAGCGACATGAGGTAGCCGTAGAGGGGCATGGCCACAAACTGGCCCAGGATGCCCAGAAGGACGGGGTGGGGCTGGCGCGCAAGATCCCGCAGTGCCTCCAGCTCCACCTTGCAGCCAAAGGCGCACTTGTTGACGAAGATGAGGGGCAGGAGAGCGTAGAGCAGCGGGTTCTCCGAGAAGTGGCCCAACCCCGGGTGCTCCGGCTCCTCACCTGGCAGCACTCGCACCCGGAACTCGCCTCGCTCCTCTACCAGCTGGTGCTGGTCCAGCAGGCGCAGCCGGAGCGGTGCCAGCCCAGCCAGGCCCGACCGGATGGCCACCAGGAAGCCCCTCGCCCCACAGCACAGGGTGCTGATGTTTTCCACCGTCAGCACAGTGGGCGCCAGCGAGGCTGCGCTGAGCCGGGTACCGCCTGCCGTCCCGTTGGCACCCGGGTAGCGGCTGGACACCACCATGATGCCCCGGCTCCTCTCGGGGAAGTCGAACTCCAGGGTGCTGCCGTCGCCCATGCTCAGGTATGTGCCGGCCGGCTGCCCCCTGGCTGGCCGGGCCCAGCAGCCCAGCAGCAGCAGGAGCGGCAGGGCCTGTGCCATGCCAGGGGGTCTCACGGCCCACGGGCGCCTGGTCTCCAGCGACTCTGGCACATGGGGACGTCCTTCAGCCAGGACGCGTCCGAGGCTTCTTTGCTCTGTCGCCAGGTGTCCCTGCCAACCTAGGGGGAGGGAATGGGGAGAGGAGGAGCCTGAGGGGGGATAGATGGGGGTGGGGGTGGGGTCTTGGCTGAGGCTGCCAGCTCCTGGCCACCCACCCTGGAGCAGGGAACTGGCCGATCTGGACTGGGGGAAGGGGCAGCCCAGAGCCAGGCTGTGGGGGGAGTGCATGGGGTGGGGGTTATGGGGCAGGGGTTGTGGGGCAGGGCTGGCCATTCCCTCTCTCTTCAGCTGTGCTACAAAGTTAGTAAGAGACAGGTAGGGAAGCTGATCACAGTCACCCCCCCAAGACACCCCATATGCATCCCTCTTCCCATAGGTAGCCCCCCTTTACACACGTGTCCTCAATATCACCCACACCTTGCACCCTCCATCAACAAGGCACACAGGGGGCAGGGCAGCCCCAAATGCTGCCCCACCCTGTAGGATCAGAGGTCACACAGAGTCAGGGGAGAAAGTCAAACTCCTTCAGGACCCAGCCCCAGGCTTCCCCCCACCTCCACCCATGTTCCAGGCAGGCCTCTGCCCTCCAACCCGTCCTGCTACCCCCTGCAACACCCCCACCCCAAATCCTAGCTGGACCCGTGGCCCTACAGCCCCCCCACTGCGACCACCCCCAGCCCTGCCAGCGAGGGGACACAACCCCCCCACTCCTGTCCCCCAAAAACTCCCCGTTCCAAGTGCTAGCCCTTGTAACCCTTGTACGCCCCCATCTCCTTATCCCCATCCCACCCCTGCTGCCCCATCCCCTCTCCCATCTGCCCCTGCTGCCCCCCGGTCCCTGCTGCCCCCATCCCCCTCCTGCTGCTCCCCGGCCCCTCTCTCATCCCCCCAGCCCCCTGCTGCCCCCCATCCCTCCGGCCCCTCTCCCATCCCCCCCTGCTTCCCCCTGGCTCCTCTCCCATCCCTCCGGCCCCTCTCCCCCCCCCGCTACCCCCCATCCCTCCGGCCCCTCTCCCATCCCCCCTGCTTCCCCCTGGCCCCTCTCCCATCCCCCCCCCTCTCCCCCCATCCCTCCGGCCCCTCTGCCATCCCCCCCCGCTACCTCCCATCCCTCCGGCCCTTCTCCCATCCCCCCCTCCCGCTACCCCCCATCCCTCCGACCCCTCTCCAATCCTCCCCCCCGCTACCCCCATCCCTCCGGCCCTTCTCCCATCCCCCCCCCGCTACCCCCCATCCCTCCGGCCCCTCTCCAATCCTCCCCCCCGCTACCCCCATCCCTCCGGCCCTTCTCCCATCCCCCCCCCGCTACCCCCCATCCCTCCGGCCCCTCTCCAATCCTCCCCCCCGCTACCCCCCATCCCTCCGACCCCTCTCCCATCCTCCCCCCCGCTACCCCCCATCCCTCCGACCCCTCTCCCATCCCCACCCCTGCTGCCCCCCGCACCTGGCACCGCCCCGCGGGCCCCACTTGACTTGGCAGCGTCCGGATCCCTTCGGTCCCGCCCCTCTGTTGCGTCACAGCCCTGGCCCCGCCCCGCGGGACACGATCTCACAATGGTTCCACCCACCACGGAAGCGGCTGCGGACCGTGGGGGATGGGCCTGGGGACCGGAAGTACGTTGAAAAGACAGGGCAGGACTGAGGACTCGGTGTTCTCTGATTGGTTGGGAGTCTGCGACCTCGTGTATTCTGATTGGTGGAGCTAGGGACATTCGGACTGCTGATTGGTGAGCCTCTGCAGCCCTGTCTTCTAATTGGTGGAACTACGGCTCCCTGTGCTCTGCGTAGCTGTCCCCCTGCATCCCCCACCCGCCAGGCTCTGATTGGTGTGACGTGAGTACCCTGGCTGCTGAGTGGTGGGACCTGGCCTTTCCCCACCCTGTGATTGGTAGGATTAGGGCCCCCCCCCCAAAAGCGTGTGTCAGTCACAGGGGCGGGGCGGGCGCGCCCCAGCAAACCCCAGGGCCCCAAACTCCCCCCAGTGCCCGGCCCCGGCCAAACCCGGCCCGGTGGGGCCCCCCCCCACACCCGGCCTCCCCCCAGGGCCCGGCCCCGGCCAAACCCGGCCCGGCGGGCCCCCCCCCCCCCGGCCTCCCCCCAGGGCCCGGCCCCGGCCAAACCCGGCCCGGCGGGCCCCCCCCCCCACCCGGCCTCCCCCCAGGGCCCGGCCCCGGCCAAACCCGGCCCGGCGGGGCCTCCCCCACCCGGCCTCCCCCCAGGGCCCGGCGCCGCCCCTGCTGCTCGTTCTTTCTCCTTTCCTCTCCCTGGCGCTGGGGAACGTGTCACCATCCCGCAGGCACCTGCGGCTTGTCTTTCTGCCAGGCCCAGTCGCTGCCCAGGAGCAGCCAGCGGGCGCTTTGTTCCCACCCTTCACTCCTGGAGCTTGGCCTAGAGCCTCCCGGGCGGCGGCCTCCCTCGCCCCGGCCCCACGTATTATCCTGATTGCTGCGCATGATTTGTTTGACTCCCGCCTCGCAGCCCTCGCCGGGGTCAGGCAGCCATGGGGCTCAACCCTGGTCGGACACAGAAAAGGCCAGTCCCAGAGCCCCAGCGCTGACCAACCGTGCAGGTCCACAGGCGCAGACAGACCCGTGGCCGGGGAGAATGACTGGCAGAACATCCCACCGTGTGTGTGGGGGAGAGCCACCCCACAGGCCAGAGTTTTAGACTCATCTCAACACGCTGGTCCCACCCCCTGGAGCCCCCGCAAGGACGAAGCCCCGCATACTCTGAGAAGACTCTTGCTCATGTGATTGCCAGCTGGGGCGCAGGGGAGGATGGCGATCAAAGGCAGAGGGCTCAGGGAAGAGCCCCAAGAATGATCAAGGGCTACAAAACCTGCCTTCCAGCAAGAGACACCAGAACATAAGAACGGCCATACTGAGTCAGCCCAAAGGTCCATCTCCCCCCATCTCCCAACAGTGGCCAAAGCCAGGTGCCCCAGAGGGAATGAACAGAACAGGTAATCCCCAAGTGATCCATCCCATCACCCACTCCCAGCTTCTGGCAAACAGAGGCTAGAGACACATCGCTGCCATCCTGGCTAATAGCCATTGATGGACCTATCCTCCATGAATTTATCTAGTTCTTTATTGAACCCTGTTATAGTCCTGGCCTTCACAACATCCTCTGGCAAGGAGTTCCACAGGCTGACTGAGCCTTGTGTGAAGAAACACTTCCTCTTGTTTGTTTTAAACCTGCTGCCTATTCATTTCATTTGGCGACCCCTAGTTCTTGTGTTATGAGAAGGAGTAAATAACACTTCCTTATTTACTTTCTCCACACCAATCATGATTTTATAGACCTCTATCATATCCCCCCTTAGTCATCCCTTTTCCAAGCTGAAAAGTCCCAGTCTTATGAATCTCTCCTCATACGGCAGGCTGTTACTCTGAAACATCTCCTCATACGGTAGCCGTTCCATGCCCCAAATCATTTTTGTTGCCCTTTGCTGAACCTTTTCCTATATATCTTTTTTGAGATGGAGCGACCACATCTGCACACAATATTCAAGATGTAGGCATCCCAGGGTTTTAATATAGAGGCAACATGATATTTTCTGTCTTATTATCTATCCCTTTCCTAATGATTCCCAACAGTCTGTTTGCTTTTTTGACTGCTGCTGCACATTGAGTTGATGTGTTCAGAGAACTAGCCACAGTGACTCCAAGATTTCTTTCTTGAGTGGTAATAGCTAATTTAGCCCCCATCATTTTATATAGACAGTTGGAATTATGTTTCCCAATGTGCATTACTTTGTATTTATCAACATTGAATTTCCTCTGCCAGTAGGTTGCCCAGACCCCCCTTTATTTAGCTTCACACAGAGTTTAAGGGTTGACGATCTCCCTCTCTCAGGACCTCATGGGGCACAAACATTAGGCGAGAGGCTCTTCAGTCTAGCAGAAGAAAGGCCACAACCCCCTCCACCTCTGCCCCCCATCGCACCAGCCCCCAAGGATGGACAACAGCCTCTGCTCTCTCTGCACTGCATTTATTCAGACCCCATGGAGGGCCCAGGCCGTGGGAGGTTACAGACCCCTCTGCCCTCGAGCTAGAAAACCCCCTGCGGTTTCCCCTCTCAGCAGAGGGGAACACTACTGAATCACCACACCAGGGAGGGGACTGGCACAAGCAGACCCCCACCCCTGCCAGGCTAGAATTGAGGGCATCGCTCTTCATGGAGTGGTGATAATTTCAGGGTAGAGAGCAGGGAACAAGCCCCCCCTCCGAGACCATCAGTAAGGCAAGGAATGCACCTGGGCTTAACGCCTGCCTGGGGGAATAAGGCACTTAGAAGGGACGGGGCCTGCAATCCCCAGCCGCCCAGTGAGAAAATCAGTGCAGCAGGCACCCCACCAGAAACAGCCTGGCCCATCCTTGGGGGAGCTGGAGAAAGGGTGCCCCCTGCCAGACCTGCCCACAGACTCAAGGAGCAAGCCCCCCTCCCTGGCATGGTGCAGTGTCCCTGCGCCTCAGGTTCCAGGGGTTGGGGGGGGGGGGGGGTCACTGGCCATCGGCCTTTTTTTGCGGGATGCAGCCCTCGATCTCCAGTGCCTCCGGCCAGCCCTCATACTTGTTGGTGCTCTTGCTGTTCTTGGTGTGCTGGGGGAGGGGACAACCCGCGTTAAGGCAGAGAAGGGGCCTCCTGGCTTCTCTACCCCCCCCTTCAGTCCCAGGGGCCCCCAGCCTCTTCCTGCCCCCCACAAACTGTGACCAACACACATCCCCAGCTTCTCTACTCCCCTAAGTCCCAGGATCCCCCAACCTCTCCCCCTGAAGCTGTGACCCATCCCACCCCCAGCCCCCTCAGCTTCTCCACCTCCCTCAGTCCCAGGGTCCCCCAGACTCTTCCCCCATCTGAAGCTGTGACCCATTCCCCACCCCCCCAGGCCTCCACTCATGGGAGTCTCTGCGGGCATGACAGGACACCCGCTGGCTGACCTCAGGTCTGCCCTTGGGAAGGCAATCAGCTGGGGACAGGGAGAGGAGTGGGGCTGGGCCCCTGGCGAGGGGGAAACAGGAGGGTGGAGGGGGCTCACCTGCTCGAAGGGGCTTTTGTCCTGCACCCCTTTGGCCCCCACGAAGACCCAGCTGTCACGGAAGCCGAGCTCCTTGGCCACGCTGCTGCCGAGCTCGCTGAAAATCCTCCGTGTCTCTTCGTTCATCCTGGGGGCAGAGCCCTGGCTCAGCGGGAGGATCTGGGACCCGCACCGAGCCAGCCAGGGCCCCCACCTTGGGGCTGGATGGGAGCTGGCACCCGCCAGATGGGAAAGACCCCAGGCCACATTCCCCTGAGCCAGCGAGTCCCTGCCCTGGGGCCAGATGGAAGCTGGTGCCCCCTAGAGGGGACAGGTCCCATATCCTTCCCTCTGAGCCAGCCAGGGCCCCCACCACTGGCCTGGAGTCTGGATGGTAGCCAGCATCCTTAGAGGGGTGAGGCCCCAGGCCCCATTCCCTTCCCCACAAGCCAGCCAGTACCCGCCCTGGGGACAGATTGGAGCTGGCGCCCCCCCAGAAGGGAAAGGCCCCACTGGGCCCGCATCCCACACCCACTTTGTGGCTGGGTCGTCGTATGAGGCCACGAACACCAGGGTCCCCTCGTGCAGCGGTCGAATGAACTTCAGCAGCTCGTTGACATCTGGGGTGAAAGATGCAGGGGTGAGCGCAGGCCTGGGCCCCCCGACCCACAGGGTTCCCCTGAGCCTCCCACCTTGTTCCTGCCTGTCACACAGACCTCCCGTGCCAGGGTCTCCCAGCTGGAGCCCCCATGGACTCTTCCCCCCCCCCCCCCAACATCCTCAGGGGCTGCCCCACGATCCCCAGCCCTCCTGCTCCACAGGGTTCCCGAGCCTCTCCCCCCACCCACCCACACATTCCTGCCTCTCACACAGACTCACCACCCCCTGCACCAGGGTCTCCTGCCTGGAGCCCCCTCAGATCCTCTGCCTCCGCCCCAAGTCCCCCCACAACATCTTCAGGTGCTGGCCCCCCTCACCTCCAGCCCACATGTCGAAGAACCTGGCATCAATGAGCTCCCCATTGACCCCTGGAACCAGAGAGAGAGAGTCAGAGCTCACCCTGCTGCAGCCACACCCCCCCCCCCCCGTTCCCCAGGCCAGCCCCTCTTTCCCAGCCCCCGTGCCCCCTCTGCAGTCCCCTCTTCCTCAGCCCCACACCCAGGCCACAACAATGTTCCCCCCTCCTGCCCCCACCACTCACCATTCACTAGGGCGATGTTCAGGCCCCGCCCTACATTGTTCTTCACACTGCTCATTAGCCTGGAATGAAAGTGAGGTGAGAACAGCCCCCACAGCGGAGCCTGGGCTCTCTCCCTGGCTCTGGGAGGGACATGCAGTCTGGTGGGTTGGAGAGGGGCTGGGAGCCCGGACTCCTGGGTTCTCCCCACAGTTCTGTCCCTAATTAGCATGCTGCCTTCTCTCACCTCCCCATGCTGAGCCCTGAACCCCACGACTCACATTTTATCCTCCAGGCAGATCTTGGGCCCGATGACGTTGGCGGCGCCGCTGACCAGGCGAAAGGCGAGATGCAGCTCGGGGCAGGGCTGTGGGAGGCCGCACTTGTACCTCCTGGGTCGCGGCTCTGGGCAGGGGGTGGGGAGATGTGGGGAGGTCGCCAAGACACCCTAATGTCAACCCCCCCCCCCATGGTCTCCTGGGCTAGGCAGCTCCCACACCAGTCAAGGGTGCCATGTCCCTGCCATGGGGGGCGGGGGGGGAAGGGGCTCCTAGGAGGGGGATGCTGGTGCAGGGACGTGAGCTGAGGGATAGGGGACCAAGGGAGTCACCTGTGAAATGAGGGGGTACTCCAACCTCACCCTGTGGGACGACGACACCCTCCACCCCAGCCAGTAGGGACACCTGGGGTGATGCACTGGAGTCCCCGCCCCTGTATCTGGGACCCAGCCCCCTGCTACCACAGGCCCCCATGGGGTCCCTGCTTCCGGCCTGGGACCCAGCCCCCCGCTGCCCCCCCTCCCCCCACCGCAGGGTCCCTGCTCCCAGCCTGGGACCCAGCCCTCTGCTACCGCTGCCCCCGACCCCACAGGCCAGAGACTCACTGTTGTGTCTGCTTCTGGCTCCCGCCCTGCCTGAGGGGGCAGCGCTGGCCCGAAGGGGCACAGCCGAGCTGCCCCAGCCTGACACTGGGGGCAAGAAGAGAGGGGGCTGGTGAGGGGAGGGGGGAGCACCCTGGAGCCCTGCCCCCCTCCTCTCCCCAGACTGGGCCTCCAGCCAGGACCCCCTGTCCCCCGCATGGCACAGATCCAGGGGGGAGCAGGACAAGCCCCCGCTCTGGTGTAGCAGCCCCTCCACCAGTCACTCACCTGCTGTGGAGGGGTTGTCAGGGCCTGTGGGGAGAGAAAGAACAGCTGCAGTGACCCACAGCGCAGTGTTCCCGCCCCCCGGGGCGGGTCCAGAACTTGGTCCCAACATTCTTTCCCCCGCTGCTTGGGGGTCAGGAGTCTGCCCCAGGGGAAGATCCTCCCCCCAAACCTGCCAGGATTCAGGGCCTTGTACCACAGCACTGGGCAGGGTCATCCCCTGTGAAACTCCCGGCCACAAGGCAATCGAGCATCCTTGCTGGGGAAGGGGGACACTACAGCCCCTGCCCCCCCATCCCAGGGGCAGATCCCTCCAGGGGGCACCCCTGCTCCTGCCACTATAGCCATGGATGATGTTGCCTTGTGAAACTGCCTGCCACAAGGTGCCTGGCTATCATGGCTGGGGGTGCGGGGCCCAGCTCTTACTGCTGAGGAGCTGCTGGAGGCGAGAGAAGCCACTCTGGGTGCCCAGCAGAAGGCTGACGAGGATCCAGGTGAGCCCAGCGGTGAGGACGATCACCACCACGCGCAGGGGGCCTGGGGGGAGGGAAGGAGGGGATCAGAGCCAGGGCATAGGGTTAGGGGCCCCCCTCAGTTCAAACCCAGCCCTGGCATCCAGCCCTCCACCCCACTGCCCACAGCCAGCTGGTACGACCCCCGCACCCACACCACCCCCCCAGCTGGTACGACCCCCCCATCCAACCCAGCCCCCCCAGCTGGTACGATCCCCGCACCCACACCAGCCCCCCCCCGAGCCTCTCACCTGCCAATCTCATGGCACCATCCAAGGGGCCCCTGGGAGGGGGGAGTCTGAGCCCAGAGGAACCGGAGCTGGAAGGGAAGTGACGGGTCCGTCAGAGTCCAGAACCGGCCCAAATCCTGTGACCCATCTCCCCTCTCACCTGCCCCACAGCCCCCCCATCCCCCGAGTGTACCCCATCCCCCCAATACCCTCACACCCCGCTTCCCCCAACAGCCCCCATCTTCCCCAGGGTACCGCAACCCCAGAGTCCCCCATAAACCCGATACACGCTGTGTGCCCCCCATCGCCCCCCCCATACTATCACACGCCCCGCCTCAGCCCAACCCGCCAGCCCCCCAATCCTCCTGCCCCCCAAACGCTGCTCACTTGGCGGCGGCGGCGGCTCCGGCGGGCCCCGGCCCGGAACAGGGAGGAACCGAGCGAGCCCCAGAACCCACCTCCAGATCCCCCGCCCCCGCTAGGCTCCGGCCTCTGGCCCCCGCCTATATCCACCCTCCGGCTCCGCCCCCGCTGGGACCCGCCTCCGGCTCCGCCCCTCGCCTATATCCAGCCTCCAGCTCCGCCCCTGGCTCCACCCCCCGCGTATATCCACCCCCCGGCTCCGCCCCTCGCCTATATCCAGCCTCCAGCTCCGCCCCTGGCTCCACCCCCCGCGTATATCCACCCCCCGGCTCCGCCCCTCGCCTATATCCAGCCTCCAGCTCCGCCCCTGGCTCCACTCCCCGCCTATATCCACCCCCCGGCTCCGCCCCTCGCCTATATCCAGCCTCCGGCTCCGCCCTTGGCTCCGCCCCCCGCCTATATCCAGCCTCCGGCTCCGCCCCTGGCTCCGCCCCCGCTGGGACCCGCCTCCGGCTCCGCCCCTCGCCTATATCCAGCCTCCAGCTCCGCCTCTGGCTCCACCCCCGCCTATATCCACCCCCCGGCTCCGCCCCTCGCCTATATCCAGCCTCCAGCTCCGCCCCTGGCTCCACTCCCCGCCTATATCCACCCCCCGGCTCCGCCCCTCGCCTATATCCAGCCTCCGGCTCCGCCCTTGGCTCCGCCCCCCGCCTATATCCAGCCTCCGGCTCCGCCCCTGCTGGGACCCGCCTCCGGCTCCGCCCCTCGCCTATATCCAGCCTCCAGCTCCGCCTCTGGCTCCACCCCCGCCTATATCCACCCCCCGGCTCCGCCCCTCGCCTATATCCAGCCTCCAGCTCCGCCTCTGGCTCCACCCCCGCCTATATCCACCCCCCGGCTCCGCCCCTCGCCTATATCCAGCCTCCAGCTCCGCCCCTGGCTCCACTCCCCGCCTATATCCACCCCCCGGCTCCGCCCCTCGCCTATATCCAGCCTCCAGCTCCGCCCCTGGCTCCACTCCCCGCCTATATCCACCCCCCGGCTCCGCCCCCGCTGGGAACCCGCCTCTGGCTCCGCCCCCTCATCTATATCCAGCCTCCAGCTCCGCCCCTGGCTCCATTCCCCGTCTTTATGGACCCCCGGCTCCGCCCCCGCCCCGCTGGAACCTGCCTCCGGCTCCGCCCCTCGCCTAGCCCCCCGCTATTATCCACCCTCTGGCTCCGCCCTTGGCTCCGCACCCGCCCCGCTGGATCCCGCCTCCGGCTCCACCCCCCGCCTATATCCACCCTCCGGCTCCAGCCCCCGCTCCTGGCTCCGCCCTCGCCCCCCGCCCCACAGGGACCCGCCCCGTCCTCGTCCCCAGAGCCCAGCTTGCCCCTCATTGGGGGGGCGGGGTCTGGGGCAGGTGGGGCAGAGATCACCAGATGGGAGTTCCCAGTGGGGGCACACAGAGTGGCTGGAATGGGGGGGGGGAGGGGTCTGTTAATTAGCCCGTAATTATAGCCGGCCGGACAAGTGGTGACAAAGTGGGGGTCCTCTAGGGCAAGTGGGGGCTCTTCCCGTGGGAGGATGGAGAAAAGTGGGGGGAATCTCTCCCTCGTGGAGGGGCCCAGGACACTGGGGTCCTATTCCCAGGAACAGCCCCATGGGCCCATCTAGCCCAGTGTCCCGGCTGCCTTAATGCTGTGATGCCCCAGCAGGAAATGTATGAACCTTGGAAATGAGGGGAGCAAGCTGTTCACATGCCTCACCCCAGAAGTGGCTGCATCTCAGCACCGGGAAAAGAGTCTCCATATAACCAGCCCCTGTGCCCTGCCATGGGCGGGGGGGGGGCGTGTCTCAGCGCTGGGCAAGGGGTCACTGTATAACCAGCCCCCGCCCCACCCAAGAGGAGCCGCGAGCCAGTGCTGGGCGAGGGGTCCCCGTATAATCAGACCCTGACCGAGGTGGCCACATCTGAGTGCTGGAGTTTGAGGGTTAACAGACACACACACACACCCTTCACACCCCAGATGTGTTGGTGGGCTCTTTTTTACCACCTCCTATTCCTCTAAGGGCTATGGATGTGCCCCGACCCACATGGGACCCAGTCAAGCCCTAGCCCTCAGTGCTGTCCAGTGGCAGGGAGTCCCACCGGCTCTCGGTGAACAAGCTACCTCCCTCCACCGTGGGCCACAAGCAACAACCACCACCCCCTTTCCAGGTGGCATTTTAGCCTGTCCCCTCCAAGGGAAAATAAATTGCAACCTTCTCCCTCCATCTCCATACCAGGACTCCTGGGTTCTCGCCCAGCTCTGGGGGCGTAAAATTATTTCTTCTATGGACATGGGGCTAGGAGACGCTGGCAGCTCTGAGCTCCTCTTCAACCACCGCCGAGCCGCTTTGTGCCCGGCAGAGGGCGCTGTCGTATCAGCCCGGAGACGCTGGGGCGAGGCCCTGGGCCGCTGACATTTCTGCTGGTTTTCCAGCCCCTGGTGCGGGAACCCAGGTGGGAGCCTGCTGGGTCCTGGTATAAACAGCCCACCCCCCGCTCCCCTCCCCGAGCCGGGGAGAGAACCCAGGAGTCCTGGCTCCCAGCCCCCCCCCCCACTCTAACCCACCAGACCCCGCTCCCCTCCCAGAGTTGGGAGAGAACCCAGGAGTCCTGGCTCCCAGCTTCTCCCCACCCCTCCCCATTGGCTTAGCCAGCCGCATGTCACTGTACATCAAGCGATTAATGTGCTAAAAGCCCGTGGATCATAATTAATCTTTAGGAGCCAGGGTCTGTGCTTGCCACAACTATCTCCCCTCCCCCATCCATGTCAGGGGAGATTTATGGGGCAGGGTGGGGGGGAGAGGAGCAAGGGATGGGTCTGGAACGTGTCTGAGGTTTGCATTGCAGACAAGCGGTACATCCTGGGGGTGGGGATGGACGTGCCTCCCCCCTGAGCCCCCAATCCAACAGCCCCACCAGCCATGCACCCCTCTGCTCAACCTCCCCTGCCCCCATCCCCCCCCAACACCCTGCCCATATCTCCCGGCGCGCGCGCACACACACACAGACACACCCCACCCCTCCGGCCCGGGGAGAGGCAGGGACCCCCCCGAGAATTGTTGGAGAAGGACCCACAACAGTACTCAGCATTTCTGCTGCATCTTTGTGACAGCACAGTGCTGGGCCTGCCTTAATGAGAGTGGGGGGAGGGGTGTGGCTGCAGCCCTCCCTCACCGGGCAAACTGAGGCACTTGGGGCTGATGTATGAACCCAGCCCCCCCACACACCCCCCCCACACACTGCAACCCACTTCCCCCCAGGGCCAGGGAGAGAACCCAGGAGTAGCTTCTCGCCAGGCCCCAAGGTTGTGTTACTAGCTGGGGCCTTGGCATGGCTCAGGCAGGGTGACATTAACGATGCTGGAGCTGTTATTAATGGGGCTGGGGGCTGGCTGGGTGAGGGGGCTAATGAATAGGGCTGGCACCTTGCCAGGCTGAGCTGGGAACCAGGAGCGTAGCCAGGGGCCAGAGCTAAGCCGGCGCCCTAGGGGAGAAAGGCCCCAGTGCCCCTTTCCCAGCCCCCCTGAGCCAGCCAGGGCTTGAACCCATAATCCCTGCCCAGCCCCCCCTCCCACATGCCCCCCCCATTTTGGGGTAGGTCCCTCTCCTCCTTATAGGATCCTGGCACTGAGCCGAGGACACCTCCCCCACCCCCCCAATTCCTGTTATCCTGGGGGGAGGGGTTGTTTGGCACCACCCAGCTACCAGCTCAGCCCTGCCTGGCCCCACACTAGCCTGGTTCCTCCCTGGGCCACCCTACCCCCCCGGTCCCGGATTTATGGTTCCGCCACTTGCTCCCACAGGGGTTTTTTTGAGACTGGAACGTTAAAAATGCCTTTACGAGGCCATTAGCCGAGGGAGGGCTCTGGTGAGGCTTTCAGGAGGCAGGGGACCAGAGCTGGGACTCCCCCACTGGGTGCAATCCCCCCATTATATGGGTCCCACCATCTGTACGGGGTCTCCCCAGTGGGCCTGGGTGTGCAAAGGGCCAGGCTGGGGCAGCACCCACAGCCCAGGCTGGCAAGGCCAGTCAAGGCCTGTGTTACGAGCAGCCGTGTCCCCCCACCAGACATGCAGCCAGTGCTAACCCTCTGCCCCCCCAGCTCTTCCCCGTCCCTCCAGCCTGAGCCACAGCCCCCCATCCCAGCCCTGCCCCCATCTCCGCTCCTGCCCCACAGTCCCTGGCCTCCCAGCTCTTCCCAGCCCCCCAACTGATCCTGCAGCCCCCCATTGCTCTATGTTTCTCCCCCCCCTTACTCCTGGGACTGGGGTGCACACGTTGCTCTGTAGAATTAACCTCAAGGTTTTGGCTCCAGCAGCTGTGACACACACCCCCGTGTCACCCCCAAAATGCCACCTTGCTGCTGGGGTGCAGCATCAGCTGCCACTAACCCTGCTGGAGCTGCCGAAACCTGGCCCTTTGATGTGATTATCCTCCTGCCTGACCTGACAGCCAGAGCTGGGGGGTGCTGGGGAGGCAGGGAGCGGGGCAGGGGGCTGGGCAGAGGATGTTCTCCCTTGGCAGGCAGGGCTGGCGGGGCACCGTGGGGCAGGGAGGGGGGTGGGATGCTGGGCAGGGGACGTTCTCCCTTGGCAGGCAGGGCTGGGGAGGCGCCGTGGGGCAGGGAGCGGGGTGGGGGTTGGGCAGGGGATGCTCTCCCCTCACAGGCAGGGCCGGGCACCAGGGGGTGCTGTGCTGCCCCATCTCCCAGCCAAACTGTAAACTGGGCTTTCCCTGCTTAGCAGGGGCCTGGCCAGGCAGCTCCAACTACAGCTGACAGGTGTGTGTGGGGGGTCCCAGGGGAGCTCCCCCTCCTCCCCGCCTCTGTCCATTAACCTCCCATCAGCTGCCTGGCCAGAGAGCAGATGAATAATTAATAATCAACAGGCACAGATGGTGCAAGCTCCAGGGGGAGCCCAGGGCCAGGCTAGCAGGGGCTGCGGGTCAGGAGTGAGGGGCACCGGCAGGACTGGGGGGAGCCCAGGGCCGGGCTAGCAGGGGCTGCGGGTCGGGAGTGAGGGGCACCGGCAGGGCTGGGGGGGGAGCCCAAGGCTGGGCTAGCAGGGGGCTGCAGGTTGGGAGTGAGGGGAATGGGGGCCTGGCTTCGTTTAAATCTTCCTTTAATTCCCCCTCCCCACCTGGAACTGAAGGCCCATCACTTATTCATCCAGCTGCCTCCACGGCATCTTTCACCTCCCGCCCCTCCTGAGGCAGATGCCAGAGTGGGGCCGGGCACAGGCCCCGAATCCCTCCCGCCCCATCTGAGGCAGAGTGAAATTTCCACCCTGGGCCATCCCGGCTCCAACAACAGCACCAGCAAGCAGCTCCTCCTTGGAGAGAAACTGCCCCTCTTCCTGCCCTCAGCAGTATTATCGGGGAAGCCCTCGCCTCCTTGGTCCTGGGCCTGTTCTGTTCTTTTCCTGTTGTCCAGTGGCAGGCAGTTCCACAGGCTTGTCGAGCATCACGCTTCAGTCAGATTCGGACAGCAGTGGCATTCGGTGTTAGAACTCTCCCCTCTAGCCCTGCTCTGTTGGGGGGGGTCAGTGACGGGGACACCCCAATCTCTGTCGGGGGGGGATGTCTGTGCAGCACCCCCCGCATGGTAGATGAGCCCCCCCAACACAATGATCCAGTTCGGGGGGGGGGTTGGTTTTTTTTTCAGCACTTTAATTAGCAAAAGAAAAGTTAATTATAAAATGAACAGAGAAAACGGCCGCGTGGGAGCAGGGGAAAGGGTCTGTTCTGCCTCCCCCAAATCTCGAGGGGGAGCCAGGCCCCCACTCCCTGAGCCCACAGGCAGCACGACTATTTACACAGATATCGGGGGGGGGGGAGTTACACTGAAATTTCTTACACCCGGGACTAAATTTACACCGAACCCCCCGAGACTCAATAAATTATTCAGCAATTAAGGCACCACGCTGCCGGGAAAGGGGGCGCGGGGGAGGAGGGGCTGGGGAGGGAGTCTCTGGGACAAGGGGGTGCTGGGGGGGAGAAGGGCTGGGGGGGGTCCCTGGAACATGGGTTAAATCTCCAATTCCCATTGTCACTGTCACCAAAACAAGAGGCAAATTCCAACAGCTATTGGGGGGGGGGGCTGTACAGGGGTGAGGGGGGGCTCCTTTCAGCTGCTGGCCTGGGGGTGTATTGGGGGGCTGGGAGGAATTATTGGGGGGCTGGGGGAGGGGGTCATACAGTATTGGGGGCTGTACAGTTTTGGGGGTGGGGGTCGAGTATTGGGATGGAAGGGGGGGGGGTCAACACTCCAGCTCAGCCAGATCCACCCCTCCAGCACTGCCCCCCGTTGCACCCCCCCCAATCACCACCAGCAGCCCCTCAGGGTTATTGCTACAAGGCCCGGTCCTGGTGGCATTGGGCATCCTCCCACCCAGAACCGCTGCCCCCCAAAAGTCAGCCTGCCCCTGAGCCAGGGGTCGAAGGTCCTCTCCGGAGGAGGTCGAAGGTCTCACCAGCTGACCGTGGGGGCTGTCCGTGGGGCCAGCCCCTCTCAGCTGTTGGTGGAGACCAAGGCAATGACCTGCTCCAGCCGCTGGCGCAGCCGCTGCTTCCGGCAGCTCCCGTCCCGCTCCAGCGCCGTCAGCACCTGTGGGCGAGGGGCAGGGTCAGGTGGCAGCACCCCACGGACTGGTCGAGCTCCCCCAGTGCTGGGCGGGGTTGGCGAGGGGGATGGGGGGGTGGGGAGCAGGGGGTTGGGGGGGTGCAGCGGGGGGGCAGGGGCTCTCACCTCCTGCCGGCAGCACCCCACGGACTGGTCGAGCTCCCCCAGTGCTGGGCGGGGTTGGCGAGGGGGATGGGGGGGTGGGGAGCAGGGGGTTGGGGGGGTGCAGCGGGGGGGCAGGGGCTCTCACCTCCTGCCGGAAGCACCCCACGGACTGGTCGAGCTCCCCCAGTGCTGGGCGGGGTTGGCGAGGGGGATGGGGGGGTGGGGGTGGGGAGCAGGGGGTTGGGAGAGGCAGCAGGGGGGCAGGGGCTCTCACCTCCTGCCGGTAGCGCCCCACGTACTGGTAGAGCTCCCCCAGTGCCCCCAGTGTGTTGAACTCCCCGGCGTGGAGCCGCGACTGCTCCCCCAGGTAGGCGTCCATGTCCTGGTCGCTGATGGGAGCCATCCTGGAGATGTCCCGGTAGTACCTGGGGGGCAGGGGGTGAGGGGGGGCAGGGTCACCTCCCCCACACTGCTCCTTCCCCCCCCACAGCCCTGTTACCATGTCTGCCCCCCACCCCTGCGTCCAAGCGCCCTTCCCCCCACTGTTCCTCCCGCCACACCCCCATTACCTCATTGGTGTCCCCCCCGTATCCCAGCGCCCCTCCCCTCACAGCCCCGTTACCTCATTGGCCCCCCACCCCTGTATCCCAGTCCCCTTCCCCACTGCCTCTCCCCCCACAGCCTTGTTACCCCATCTGCCCCTCAACCCCTGTATCCTGGAGCTCCTTCCCCGCTTCTCCCCGCATTGGGGAGACCCCTGCATCACCCACTCCCTCATCACAGCCCCTCCCCTGCCCCCCACTCCCTCCTGCAGCGTGCCCTCAGCTCTCACTGCCCCCCCTCACCGCTCCACCCAGCCGCGGTAGCCGGGCAGGTCCTTGGCGTAGAGCAGTTTGGTGGAGGGCGAGTCCTTGCCCAGGCGCTGGGGCGACGTGGAACACGAGTCCATGAACGTCTGGGCCACCACGGAGAGACACGCGTCCGTGATGCTGCTCTTGTGCACGTCGAACACGAACTGCGGGTTCTTGATCACGTTCACCCAGAACCGCAGGGGCAGGCTGGGGGGTCAGGGGGTCAGAGAGTGCCAGAGACCCCCCCCGGCCCTCCTCAACACCTTCCCAGCCTCCTACACCCTTATCACGTTCACCCAGGGGCAGGCTGGGGGATCAGAGAGTGCCAGAGACCCCCCCCGGGACCCCCAGACCCCCACAGTCCTCCCCAACACCTTCCCAGCCCCCCTACACCCTGATCACGTTCACCCAGAACCGCAGGGGCAGGCTGGGGGGTCAGAGCCCCCGAGTCCCTCCAGGCCCCTCTGGGGGTCTCACCAGTTGCTCTTCCAGGTGTGCCGCACGTCGGGGTCACTGATCTGGCGCCGATCCGCCTGCTCGTCCAGAAAGTCGAACATGTACTTGATGGGCAAGGGCAGGGCGCTGGCCCGGTGCGCCGTGCTGAACAGCGTCTCGAACAGGTCATCCACGAACTTCTGCAGCGTGCCCTGGGGGCGCCGGGGGTCAGACTGGCCCGGGCCCCCCTGCCACACGTGGCCCTGCCCCCTCCCGCATACTCCCCACCCTGGCCCCTGAGCCCTGGCACAGCCCTGCCCCGCCACATGGCCCCCAGTCCCTGAGGCCTGGTACAGTCCTGCCCCGTCCCCGCGCATGGCCCCTGCCCCCCCCACAGCCCCTGTCCCCCTCTGCATGGCCCCTGGCCCTGTGAACCCCAGCACAGCCCCTGGACACCACCCCCACACCCCAATACCCCTCACCCAATGACATGATCCCCCCCAGGTCCCTGCACCCCGTACCTTGGTGGCCAGGAGCCGGGTGAGGTAGATCTCCGACACCATCTTGCTGCCCCCCTCCTTGGGGTCGCCCAGCGGGTCGTGGCTGCGGACGAGGTGCCAGAGCCGGGTGCCCCCATCGCGCTCGGGGCTCAGCATGGGGGCACGGGAGCGGAGGCTGTCGGGGCTGCTGGATGGCCGCAGGAGGCTCTCTGGGGCGGGGGGACAGGACATGGGGAGGTGTCGGAGCCCCAAGTCCACCGCCCAATCCAGAGCCCCCTGCGCCCCCTCCCTGCCAATCCAGCAGCATGGGGGGGGGGTGGCATTTTGACTACCCCCCACCCGCCTGGTCTGGATGGGATAAGGGGCTGGGGGGATCAGGGCTGAGCAAGGTGTCTGGGATGTGAGGGACAGCCACTCCCCCCAGCTCCCCAAGTCCCAGCCCCACCCTCCCCCAAAGCCATGTCACTCTCGGCAGCACAGGCCCCCTTGCAGGCCAGGGGGAGGGGCTGGTCTCTGTGGGGCAGGCGGGGGGGGGAATGGGTGGGTCTCTTGGGGGGTCCAGGGGGCCTTACCGTAGCGGCTCAGCGAGCGGCTGAAGGTGCAGGAGTTGGGCAGGTTGCACCCCGAGACCTGCCGGGGCGTCAGGGCCACCTTGGAGCCATCGGTCACCTGGGGGAGAGGCAGCAGGTGAGGAGGGCGGTGGGAAGTCTGGGGATGACATGGGAGGTCCCTGCCCCAGTGCGCTGCTGCAATTCCAGGCAGGGTGTGGGGTAGGGATGGTGGTGTGGCCGGGGGGGGGCTATCCCACATGGTTTGGCCCAAGCACATTGACACATTTCCATTTGGGGTGTGGGGGGGGGGAGCAGGAGGCTCTGGGAGGAGCAGGGGGCTCTGGGAGGTCCCCGCCCCTCCTGGTAATGCCCCAGCGTGTTGAGCTGTTTCCAGTTGTCGTGTGGATGAGGAGCAGGGAGCTATAGGGGGCTCTGAGGGGCAGTGGGGGGCTCTGGGGGGTCCCTACCCCACCTGGTAGTGCCCCAGAGTGTTGAGCTGTTTCCAGTCGCCCTCAATGCGGCTCGTCGCATCCTCGTCCTGCAGGAGGGTTCGGCCCGAACGGCCCTGGTGCCACTCTGGGAACGGGGGGTGGGGAGAGTGTCAGACCCCCAAATACAGCCCCACCCCCATCAAACACTCCTTGGGCAGCAATACCTGCCCCACGCCTTCCAGCGTCCCCTGGGGCAGCCTTGTACCCGTAGCCTCCCTCCCTTGTGCCTCCTACATACCCCACAGCCCTCTGGGCCGCAAAGCCCCCATTACCCCCTTCCCCAGTGCCCCCCCACCACGTTCCCAACTCCGTGTCGTCAGACCGGGGGCGCTGGGAATAGGGGACCCCCATGTACCCCCCATATTCCCAGCTCCATGTCATCAGCCCGGGGGTGCTGGGAATAGGGGACCCCCCTGCCCCCTATGCTCCCCCGTACCCAGCTCCGTGTCATCAGCCCAGAGGCGCTGGAAATAGGGGACCCCCCTGACCCCTATGCTCCCCCGTACCCAGCTCCGTGTCGTCAGCCCGGGGGCGCTGGGAATAGGGGACCCCCCTGTACACAGCATCCAGCAGCTTCTCCTTGGCCTGGGTGATGGTGTCGCAGTTCAGCACCTTGACGGGCACTTCGGGGCCCCCGGGGGGGTCGGGGCTGGCACAGTACAGCGTCTGGGGGGAATGGCAGGTCAGGGGGTCCCTCCTGTTTGAGCTCCCCCCCCCAGGTAGGAGTCACCCCCTCCCCTCCACTCCCCCCTCTTCCAGCCCCCATCCCCTGGAGTTACTAGCAGAGGTGTGATTAGATTTCTCCGCCTCCAGACTTTGCTCCCTCCCTCGGGACATAGAATCATAGAATATCAGGGTTGGAAGGGACCTCAGGAGGTATCTAGTCCAACCCCCTGCTCAAAGCAGGACCAATCCCCAATTTTTGCCCCAGATCCCTAAATGGCCCCTGTCATAACTATAAAGGGAAGGGTAACCACCTTTCTGCATACAGTACTATAAAATCCCTCCTGGCCAGAGGCAAAACCCTTTCACCTCTAAAGGGTTAAGAAGCTAAGATAACCTCGCTGACACCTGACCAAAATGACCAAGGAGGAGACAAGATACTTTCAAACCTGGAGGGTGGGGGGGGACAAAGGGTCTGTCTGTGTGATGCTTTTGCCGGGAACAGATCAGGAATGCAGCCTTACAACTCCTGTAAAGTTAGTAAGTAATCTAGCTAGAAATGCGTTAATTTCCTTTTCTTTAACGGCTGGTAAAATAAGCTGTGCTGGAGGGAATGTAGATTCCTGTTTTTGTGTCTTTTTGTAACAAGGTTTTGCCTAGAGGGATTCTCTGTGTTTTGAATCTGATTACCCTGTAAGGTATTTACCATCCTGATTTTACAGAGGTGATTCTTTTACTTTTCTTTAAATTAAAATTCTTCTTTTAAGAACCTGATTGATTTTTTCATTGTTCTTAAGATCCAAGGGTTTGGGTCTGTGTTCACCTGTACCACTTGGTGAGGATTCTTATCAAGCCTTCCCCAGGAAAGGGGGTGTAGGGCTTGGGGGGATATTTTGGGGGAAGACGTCTCCAAGTGGGCTCTTTCCCTGGTCTTTGTGTAAGACGCTTGGTGGTGGCAGCATAGGGTTCACGGACAAGCCAAAGTTTGTACCTTGGGGAAGTTTTAACCTAAGCTGGTAAGAATAAGCTCAGGGGGTCTGTCATGAAGGTCCCCACATTTGTACCCTCGAGTTCAGAGTGGGGAAGGAACCTTGACAGCCCCCTCAAGGATTGAACTCACAACCCTGGGTTTAGCAGGTCAATGCTCAAACCACTGAGCTATCCCTCCCCCCCTAAACCATGGGTGGGGGAATGACACATGCCTGGAGCCCCCCCCAAGCAATTCCTCCCCAGTGCTGGGGGCGAAATGAGATTTTGGGGGGCTGCCAGAGACACACAGACAGGGGGACACAGGGTTGGAGGGAGGGTCCCCGGACCCCCTGGGAGATGCGTGGGGGCCAGAGGCTCCCCAGGGCTCCAATAACAGCTGGGGCACGGCCCAGCGCCTGGCCAAATGGGGTCCCCCGGCCCAACACCCCACCCCTCCTGCCCCCTGCTCCGGCTGACCAGGGTCTTGTAGTCGATCTGCTGGCGGATAAGCTTGTCCTCGCTCAGCGAGTATCGCGCCTCCCCCGTCACTGCATCCATCGGCCCCTTCTCCATCTGCTGCTTGATGGCACAGAACAGCAGGAACAGCGGCTCCCCGGCGCACTCCTGGGGGGGCATTACTGCTGAAAACCCAGGCATCTGGGCTCCCAGTCCTCCCTGCTCTAACCACCAGCCCCCGCTCCCTTCCTAGAGCAAGGGAGAGAACCCAGGAGTCCTGGCTTGCAGCCCCCTGCTCTGACCACCAGAGCCCACTCCCCTCCCAGAGCCGGGAGAGAACCCAGGTGTCCGGGAGGGTTCCCAGCCCCCGCCCCCTCTCACCTTCAGGAACCGATGCAGCAGGAAGGTGAACCAGTTTGTCAGCATCTTCTCAGCCACCGACTCCGTCCTGGAGAAGGGAGAGAAGCAGGGACTCAGGAGTCCGCGTTACTGTGGGTCACGGGGGGTGTCCCTAGGGGGCTCTCACCTGGGGAGCACGTGGCTCAGCAGGTTCCCTGTGGCAGGATGGGGGCCCAGGGAAACAGGTGGGTTCAGGGAGGTCCTGCGGGGGTCAAAAGGGGCCCCAGGGGAGTCCCAGGGGAATGGGGGGTCCCGGGCAGTCCTGGGGGTTCAGGGAGGTCCCGGGTGGATGGGGAGTTCCAGGGGAATGGGGCAGGTCAGGAGGGTTCAAGGAGGTCCCAGGGGAGTCTGGGGAGTTCCAGGGGAATGGGGCAGGTCAGTGAGGTCCCAGGGGAACGGGGCGGTTCAGGGGCCCCAGGGGAAAGGGGGGGGTCCCAGGGGAAAGGGGGGGTTCCAGGCCCCACCTGCGCAGCAGCAGCTTGGGATGGGCCCGGTTCTGCAGATTCTTCTCTATGAGGTCGGCCAGCAGCTGCTTGAGGACGCCGGTGGCGTAGTCCAGCCGGCCTTGCAGGGCCACCAGCGTGAGGGAGGCCACGGCCCCCCGGTCCCGCATGGAGAACCCGCGCTGCCCCTCCAGCGCGTGGATGAAGGTCAGCAGGAAGGGCCGGAGGTGCAGGAGCTGCCCAAAGAGCCGCAGGCCCCGCTCTGCCCCGGGGGGCGCCTGCGGGGGGCACGGGGTGAGACACAGCCCCCTGGCCCCCCCACTTTGCCCCCCAGCCCAGCCCCCTGCTCTGAGCCCCAGTTCCCCTGGCCCAGCCCCCCGGCCCAGCCCCCCCGACCCAGCCCCCGCTCACATGGCCATGGCGCAGCAGTGGGGGCTCCTCGCCGGGAAACAGCACCCGCAGGGCGTACGTCCGATAGTCCAGGAACGGGATCTTCACCCCGTCCAGGTTGTTCGTCAGCTCGTTGATGTCGGTCTGCAACTCTGCAAAGGCTGGGGGGCGGGGAGGGGACCCTCAATCTGTCAGTCCCCCCCCAACCCTGCCCTTCCTCCGTGCAGGGGTAACTGCTTGCCCCCCATCCCAGTGTCTCCTGCCCCCTAACTCGGCACCTGCCAAGCACCACAGCAGGACCCCCTGCCCCCAGCCCCACCCTCCCTGTGCTCCTGCCCCCCAGCCCAGCCCCCTCGTCTTAGCCCCCTCTGCCCAGAGCCCCAGCCCCTTTCCCAGTCTCCCCTTCCTCCCAATCCGTACCCAGGGCCCTCTCTGCCTCCCATCCCTCCCCCACCCCAGCTCCATCCTTGGGCTCCACCCCCTGCCTACCTTCCAGCCCCCCCACTGTGCCCCCACCCCATCCCCCTCGCACTCCACCCCCCCATGCTCCCTACACTCCAACCCCCTCTCTGCGCTCCTGCCCCCCCTCCTTGCCCCCCAGCCTCACCCTCCTTGCACTCCAGCGCGACCCGTGACTCCAGATTGTCCATCTGCAGCTGCAGCCGCTTGAGGGTTCGGTCGGCGTCCCGGGTCTTGCGCTTGTAGGCGACCAGCACCCCGATAATGGCCAGGAGCAGCAGGGACCCCCCTGCACCCAGCCCCACTAGTGCCCCCAGAGGCAGGGCCGCCTCGGGGTAGATGTGCAGGGAGCCGGGAGAGAAGGACAGGCCCCCCACCAGAATCTGGAACGAGGGGAAGCAGTGGAGGTTAGACAGTGGGGTGCCCCCAACGTCCCAGGAACAAACCCCCCAGAATGTGGGAGGGGGGAATCAGGGGCACCTCCACATTTTGGCAACCCCTCCAGATCTGCAATGGGAGGGCACAAATTCCCCCGTGGATCTGATGTGACAACCCCCTCCCAGCCCCCCCCACTCAGTCTGTCCCCCCAGAATGCACCACACAGATGTAACCTTGCCCCATAGCCCCCCAAGAGGGTCTGCTCACTCCCCCACTCTCCCTTGACCTCTGATCCGACCCCCGTGTCCCACCCCCACACCACAGAGCGAAGGGCTGCCCCCCTGCCAGACACGTGCCCCCAGGCCCACCCCGTGGGGAGCCCCAGCTGTGCCCCCCTTCTCCCCAGCAACTCACCGTGACCAGCTGCTCCCCTGTCTGGCTGGGCGAGTCGCACAGTAGCTGGGTCTCTGAGACCGTCAGGGCGCAGGGCTCCCCCCCAATCAGCACCGTGTAGTTCAGACGGGCCCCCCCCACAGCCACTGGGATCAGGTTCCTGCCCTGGGGGTGGTGGGACAGTGAAAGGGGGAGGGAGATTGGACCCAGACATCCAGGCCAGACACAGCACCAGTGGTGCCCCTCACTCCCGACCCGCAGCCCCCTTCTAGCCCGGCCCTGGGCTCCCCCCACAACCCTGCCGGTGCCCCTCACTCCTGACCCGCAGCCCCTTCTAGCCCGGCCCTGGGCTCCCCCCACAACCCTGCCGGTGCCCCTCACTCCCGACCCGCAGCCCCTGCTAGCCCGGCCCTGGGCTCCCCCCACAACCCTGCCGGTGCCCCTCACTCCTGACCCGCAGCCCCTTCTAGCCCGGCCCTGGGCTCCCCCCACAACCCTGCCGGTGCCCCTCACTCCCGACCCGCAGCCCCTGCTAGCCCGGCCCTGGGCTCCCCCCACAACCCTGCCGGTGCCAACCCGACCCACAGCCCCTGCTAGCCCGGCCCTGGGCTCCCCCCACAACCCTGCCGGTGCCAACCCGACCCACAGCCCCTGCTAAGCCCCTCTTCCCCCCATACCTTGAGGACGACGTGGGAGCCGGGTTTCACCTCCAGCACCCCCGCAGGGCCGAAGGGCTCAACCTGGGGGTCGGGGTAGTAGGTGAAGGCCGAGCGGTTGAGGGTTCGAGCCGCCTGGACGTGGTCCAGCAGGAAGCCGAATTCGTCAGGGGAGGCCCCCCCCACGGGCAGCTCCCGCCCCCCCAGCACAATGCCGGGCGCCTGGCACAGCATGAGCGAGTCATTCAGCACCCGGCAGCTCTGGGGGGAGGCAGAGGGTCAGTGGGGGCGGCTGGGAACCGGGGGGGAGGGACAGGGCTCGGGGCGGCGGCAGCTCGGAGGGCGGGTTCAGCTGGCCATCATGGGTGGCTGGGAATGGGGGGAGTGGGACAGGGCTCTTGGAGGGGGGCAGCATGTCAGGGGGTTCGGCAAGCTGGCGGGGTCAGCGCGGGCGGCTGGCAATGGGAAGGGCAGAAGCTGGGGGGGCAGCATGTTGGGTGGTTCAGTGGGGAAGGCACAGGGTACAAGCCGGGGGGCGGCTGATCCATGGGGGGGACAGCAGGGAGAAGTTATGGGTCTGTCAGTATGGGGGGGGGGGAAGAGGGGTATATCGGGACACTCAGGATTCCCTTGCAGGAAACTGCCCCCCCAAAAAACTGTCCCCACTTCCCCCCACCTCACTCAGTTCCCCTGCCTCCCGCTGCGTCCCCTTCCCCCGCCCTCCCTCCCCCTCGCCATGAGGGCACAACTCACGTTGACGGTTTCGACGCCCCCGTACACGGCTCGGACGCGCGGCTCCTGGATGCTCAGCAGGCGGGTCCCGGTCACCGTCAGGCTAGTGCTGCCGCTGGGGGGGGTGGGGGGGAAGACATCAGCCCCCCCAGGGGGATGCAGCTTTTGGGGGGGTGAGTGCTGGCATGGCGCATGGCCTGTTGGACTGTGACACGTCTCCCACCATCGGGCCGTATCGTCCGTGTCTCCCCCCCCCCACCATGGCTACCCTGCGCCCCACTCGGATGCCGGGGACCCCGCCCAGCCCAGCTCAGTGCCAGCACCGGGATGCTCGTCCTAGGCCAAACACTGGGTCCCAGCTGGGCTGGCGCCGGAGGCTGTGATGAAGTGGGGGGTTTTCTTGTTTTTTCCTTGTTTTCCAGGGGTTTGCATGCAGAGGGGGTGGGACTCAGTTTCCCTGCGTATTACTGGTTTAACAAGGGGATGGGAGAGGGAGTTTGTTGTTACAGAGGACCGGCGAGGGAACTTGGGCCCGTGGAGAATGGAGACCCCAGCGACTGGTGACTGGGGATCCAGCGGCCCAGCTGCCGGGTCTGGTCAGTGGGAGGACAATGGGCTGCAGAGAGAGGACCCAGTGTTCTGACCAGGCAGTTCCAGCCAGAGGAGCCAGAGGACAGGAGAGGGGGCCCAGGCCATCTGTTTACCTGGAGAGAAGACAATGGACAGAGGGGGCGCTTGGGGCCAGTGATAGCAGATACCCAGGTGGGAAGCAGGCGGGCTCTGGGCTGGAGAGAGGGAGCAGGCAGAGCCCAGCTGGATGCAGGGGAGACTGGGATGTGCTGGGCTGAGGGGGGCCAGGCCTGAGGCCGGAGAGTTTCCTATGCTGGGTTCAGACGCTCACTAAACCCTCCTGCTTTATGCCGGCTGAGTGTCACTCCAGTCTAGAGAACAGGGGGGCATTATTCTCTCTGGGTGTGGAGACCCCGGGGGTCCAGAGCGAGTGGACTCCCTGAGGGGGCCCATGGCAGAGACAGATGTGCTAAGGCTCAGAGAGTGCGGCTCCAGGAGGCGGAGGGGCTGGACCCCCGAGAGAGAGTGGACCCCCGAGAAGGGCTGTCACACTGAAGGGGGTTCCCCCCATGGACCACACAGGGCCAAGAGTGGGTGCGACCTGTGAGTCCATGACAGAGGGGGGGACAGGGCGGAGCCGGGGGGCAGGTTCTGCAGCTCGTCTCCCTGGCTGAGCAGGGCCCTGTGGGGAGCAGAGCCTGAGTGTGGGGTGAATGGACCAACGTGGCCTGAGACGACGGCCCGGGACCAGAACTGGGACCAAAACCGGGACTGGATGGAGCCCCCTGGCCCTGCATGTGGTCCACCCTGCCGGACGTGGGTTACGTGAACCTGTTTCACAGGGAGTTCAAGCGAGCTGGGAATGTGGAGAGGGGCACAGGAAGGCGGGAGGGGTTGCAAGGGGGCTGTTGGGGGAGGGGGCTGAGAGTGGGGGGGGTTGGCAGGGGTGTGGGGCTCAGGGAGGAGGTGGGCGCAGTGGGGGGGGTCAGCTGGGTGAGGGGGCTGGGAGCGTGGGAGGGGGATGGGGCACAGGAGGGGAGGCGGGGGGGCAATGGGGGTACGGGGGTGCAGTGGGCGGGGGGTCTCTTACTTGACAATGCTCCACTGGGGCTCGACGTGGGTCACAACCGGGTCTGGGGCATAGTGGAAGATCAGGCTCGTGGGGCTGGTGGTGCCATTGGGGGGCCCAGGGAGGGCCAGGCTGGCGCGGTCGATGCGAACACTGAGGGGGGCCGGACCAGGGCCCAGCATGGACGGTGGGGTCAGGCAGACAATTTCCTGAGGCCCCCTCCTACCGGGGAAGGGAAAGTGAGAGACCCCCGTAAATTCCCCTGTCCCACATCTCCCCACTGAGCCCTGACCTACCCACCCCCCTCCCAACATCCCCTAAAATTCCCACCACCTGCCTCCATACTGACAACCCTAACCCCGCCCCCCATCCCTGTCCCTCCCCACATGCCCCCCCACCCACTCCACCCCCATCTCTCCACCCCCACACCACCCCCCTTATCCCTCCACCCCCACGCCCTGCCCACCCCATCTCTCTGTCCCCCCTACCTGAGCAGCGGGCAGGGCGCCCCCTGCAATGAGATGTTGACGCTGCTGCCGGCGTCCAGATGGGTCCCAGTGAGGGTGACGCGGGTCCCCCCTGACACCGGCCCCCCCTTGGGGCTCAGTCCCCGCAGCCTGGGGGTCTGGGGCAGGAGACGGCAGTAATGGGGGTAAATGCACACACAGACCCCCTTCCCTCCCACCCCCCACAGCCCCCCATGACCCACAGCTACCCCTTCTCCCCACAGACCCCCACGGGGCACCACCCAGCCCCTTCTGCCCCCCACAGCTCCCCATGACCCACAACAACCTCTCCCCCACAGAGCCCAGGGGTCGCCCCCCAGCCCCCACACCCTCCCACTTCCCCCACAGACCCCCAGGGATCATCACCCAGCCCTCAAAGCCCCCCATGCCCCTCCCCCCCAGAATTCCCTCCCTCACAGACGCCCCCCCAGTACCACGAAGGTGAAGGGGTTCGGGGAGCGGGCCCGGTACTCGGCGCTGCAGTCGCCCACACAGATCTCCACGGGGCCCGGCGGGGGGTCGGGCACCAGCGACTCCTCCATCTCGCACACCAGCCTGGGGGGCGCGGGGACACAGGGGTCAGCCCCCCGGGTCCCCCCCCCGCCGGCCCCCGCGTCCCAGCTCCCCCCGCCCGGACTCCCTCCCCATGTCCCAGCTCCCCCCACCCAACCCCTCCCAGCTCCCCCCGCGTCCCAGCTCCCCCCATGTCCCAGCTCCCTCTGCCCGACCCCTCCCAACCCCACCCGTGTCCCAGCTCCCCCCGCATCCCAGCTACCCCTGCCGGACCCCTTCCTGCATCCCAGCTCCCCCCGCTCGACCCCCCCAGCTCCTACCCGACTGAACATGGCCCTGCCCGACCCCCTGCCCCACATCCCTGAACCCCACCTGACATCCCCATCCTGCCCTCCTCGCCCTCCTCACACTGTCCCCCCCTCACCTCTGGGCGGGGACGTACTGGCCCGGCAGCGAGTTGCAGCGAACCCCAGCCACGCGCACCCCGACCTCGTGGAATTGCAGCCCCAGGTTCTCCCCCTCGACCGTCACCCGCGTGCCGCCCTCCTTGGGCCCTGCCACTGGCACCACCTGGGGGGGCAGAGGGCAGTCAGGGGGGCGGAGACCCCCCCACCCCCACCCGCCCTGCTTGGGCCCCGACACCACCTGGGGGAGTCAGTGGGGCAGAGACCCCCCATTCCACCCCCACCCACCCTGCTTGGGCCCCGCCACTGGCATCACCTGGGGGAGCCTGGGGGAGTCAGTGGGGCAGAGACCCAACCCACCCCCGCCTGGGCCCCCAAACCACATGAGCCCCCCCGGGTGAGGGGGCAGAGCTAGGGGGTGTCTGCAGCAGAGATGGGGCCTGGCTGCGGTTGGGGGATGGGTTCCAGTGGGGTGGGCACAGGTGGTGGCTGGTCCAGGGGGCCCCATTACCTGGGTCATGCGGGGGGACGATTACCGGGGTGCTGTGGGGCAGGGGCATTACTTGGGCACTGCGGGGGGGGCTGCTACCTTGGAGGCACGGGGGGGGCCATTACCCGGGCGATGTGGGGAGGGGGCCGTTACCCAGGTAACGAGGGGGGCGTTACCCAGGCGACGGGGGGCGTTACCTGGATGATGCGGGGGTGGCTGCAGCGAGCCCCGCGCCGGCCGGGGGGCACCCAGTTGAGTTTGGGGGCAGGGCAGTGGGGTTGCAGGAGGCAGCGTCGCTCCGCCAGGCACCAGCCGCACTCATAACGCGGGTCGGAGCGGAGACAGAGCCCGCAGCTGGGGCGCTGGGCCGGGCACTTGTACAGCAGGGCTGGGGGGAGGTGGGGGGTCAGAGGCAGGCAGCCCCCCTGCCCCGCCCTCCCCATCCCCTTCTCTCCCTCCCCCTGTGCCCCACCCCTGCACCCCACCCCCGGGCTCTGCCCTCCCCACCCCCTTCCCCATGAGATTCCCCCACTCTGCCCTCTTTCCCATTACCCAGCCCCCCCGCCCCTCCCAGGGCGCAGCCCCCAGGACCTTTGAAGCCAGGGGGCCGGTCGATGGGGAAGTCGCTGTCCCAGACGACAGAGAAGTCCACAGGCAGCTCCCCAACTGCGTCGCCCTCGTACCAGTACTGGGGGGGGACAGGGAGATTAGAGGCATGGAGAGCCACAGGGGAGCCTCCCCACATATCCCTGGGGCTGGGCAGGGAGAGAGCAACAGGACCACAAAGGGTTAAAAGGAGGTACCAAGGCATCTCCTAGCAACAGAGATGGCAACTGTCACGTCACCTAGCAACAGAGCATCCCCCCCCAGGGGTGAAACATCAAACACATCCCACCCCACCCCCCCCAGCTCTGCCCGTGCCCCTCACTCCCGACCCGCAGCCCAGCTCAGACATTTACAAGCGGTTCCTTGACCCCAGCACCTCGCTGGCTGTGGGCCTGCAGCCCGCGGGGAGTTGATGGCTGGGGGGCGGGGGGGGGGTGTTTGGCACAGAGCCCATGGGGTTAGAGACCTCCCACTCTCCCTTCCCCCTCCCAGCCAGCCAGCCAGCAGGGGCCCCGAGCTTTCTCCCACCCTCCCAGGGCGCAGGGGTCTGGCTGAACGCCCCTCCCCCATCGCTGGGGCCGGGACGCACAGGCTGATAACCCCCCCACTCCCTCCCCCCCAGAAAGGGTGCTCAGAAGAGGGAGGGGTGGAGGCACATGGGGTCTCATCGCGGTGCCCTGGCTCTGCATGTGGCTGGGGAGCAAAGGCAGATGGGCTGGGGGGCTGGCAGGGGGTCCAGGCCGGGGGGCTCACCGAGGTGTTCTGACATTGCACGCTGCTGGAATTGAAGCGCACGGCTGGGACTCGCTGGCGCCGCCCCTGCACGACAAAGACGCACTCGTAGTTCTTCTGGCCCGACTGCGGCTGCGGCAGGTTCTTGGCCCGGAGCGTGATCGGCTGCAGCACCCCCACCGGGATCAGGATCTCGCCCACCGGCAGCAGTTCTGGGCAGCCCTGGGGAGAGAGAATCAGGGGGACCTCACCTGGGGAGAGCTGGGAGAACCCAGGAGTCCGGGCTCCCAGTCCCAGCCCCCCTGCTCTAACCATCGGACCCCACTCCCCTCCCAGAGACAGGGAGAGAACCCAGGAGTCCCGCCAGGAGATGGAGCTGGGGATGCAGGATCCTGGGTCTCTGGGAGCTGCCTGGCAACCGCAGCTGCTTAATTGTTACTTGGTGGGGGAGGGGCTGCTCTTTTTTGTCGGGGCGGGGGGGGCCATAGGCAATAAAGGAAAGGAGTCCCCAGAGCCACTTCCTCCCACCCCTGCCCCAGCCCTGGTGGTGCCCCTCACTCCCGACCCACAGCCCCTGCTAGCCCGGCCCTGCCCCTCACAGCCTTGCCGGTGTGGCAGCCCCTGCTAGCCCAGCCTTGGGCTCCCCGCTTGTTAGATGCTAATTATGGGGAAGTGGCTCAGAGACTCCTGACTGGGGGGGGCAGTGGGAAGGGGGCAGCGACATCTAGTTTCCCCTCCCCCCAGTCCCCAGGGCCCCATTGCCTGGCCCTGGGCGTTGTCTGCGGCCGCTGCTCCAAACCGCAGCCCCGGCGCTATCAATTATCCCGACCACAGGGCACCGCCTGGTGCATCGATCCAACCGGGGCCCCCCCGCCCCATCGATCCCGCCACAGCCAATTACACTGCATTAGGGGCAGCCAGCCCCATGGTCTGACATCTGCCACCCCTCCCCCTCCACAGCAGGGAGCCAGCTCAAAGCACGGATATGCAGCTGGCTCTGGGGTGGGGCAAGGGCTGTTACCAGGGCCCCCTTGCCTGGTGCCAGGACATGGCCTCTATGGGGTGGGGCAGAGGGACAGTTATACAGGGACCCCTCGCCCTGTTCCGAGATGTGTCTGGCTCTGGGGTGTGGGAGGGGGCTGGTCACACAGGGACCCACCTCGGCGGTGCTGACCCGCCCCTCGGCGAACGCGCACTCCCGGGGATCGTGGGTGCAGATGTGTCGATATTTGCACCACCGGCAGGCAAACAGGCTCCTCACGCAGGACAGACACCTGGGGAGGGCAGCAAAGGGTTAATGGGGGGGGGGATCTTCCCCCCCACCCAACTGACCTCCACGCCCGGATGTCGGGCGCCCCCACACCCCTTCCCAGACCCATTGTTCCCCTGCAGCCAGGGACAATGCTGGCACCACTGCCCCGCCCCTGCCCCCTGTGTTTACGTGGGGGGAAGGGAGAAGGGGATTCTATTAGCTGCCCCACCCCCAGCGGGAGACCAGGCTCCCTCCCACCCCCCACCCCCAGTGCGAGGGGCTGCGGGCCGGGAGCGAGGGGCGCCGGCGGCCGGGGGGACTCACGACGGGAGGAGGCTGCAGTTGTAGAAGACGAAGTCAGCGCCAGCGAAATCCATCCCGGTCTCGAGCGAGCGAAGCTGAAGCCGCACGGAGCGAGCGTCGCCTGGGGGGATTCGGGGGGGCAGCGTCGGGGGGGGGTCAGAACTGAACCCCTCCCGGCAGGGAGCCCCCGCCCCCAGTCTATGGCTCCTACCCCCACCTCCCACCCCCAAATGTGTTCCTGACCTTTGTCCTCTGCCCCCTGCCCTCCCCTGTCGCCCCGGCCCTGACCTTTGCCCTTTGAACTCACCGTGGGGGCCGGTACCGGGGGGCAGCTCCCTGGGGGTGGGCGACTGGCAGCGGATGAGGCCCCCGGGCAGCACCTCGGCTTCGCTCTGCCCCAGGCCCTCGAAGGAGCAGGTCACGCCTGGCCCCAGGTCCGGGAGGTTCTGCACCCTTAGCTGCAGCTAGACCCCCAGAGAGATGGGGTTAGAGCTGGGGGGCAGGATCCCCCCCAGAGACAGGAGCCTAGAGACAGGGGGCAGGATTCCCCCCAGAGATGGGGGTTCGAGATGGAGGACAGGGTCCCAATCCCTCCCTCCCCAGAGACATGGGGGGGATGTCCACCTCTGCCCCCCCAATCTCCCAAGCCAGGCCCCCAGGTGCCCGGCCCCCCAACTCACCAGGACACTGGGTGCGGTGACAGAGACGTTATTGGGCTCCACGAGCAGCCGGGGGCAGGGGCCCGGCGCGGCTGCGAACCGCTGCGACTCCAGCGCCTGGGGACACTCGCTCTCCCGGCAGCACCTGGGCGGGGGATTGTGGGGGGAATCAGGCACAGACTGGGAACCCCCCCAGGTCTGCTCCCCCCCTTGCTGCGCTGGGCAGGCACTGTCACAGGGGAGCTCGCAGCACTGGGGGAGGGGCAGCCCAGGGAGCTCATTAACTAGCCAGTGGCTTCCACCCTGGGGGCTCGTTAGTGCAGGATCCTGGGGGACGCAGCATCCGGTGCCAGGAGCCCCTCACCCGCCGGGGGGGGCTGCAGGTTGGGAGTGAGAGGCACCGACAGAACTTGGGGGGAGTCGGGGTGGGGGCTGATCTCTGCTCCACTCCCACCTCGGGGGGCGTCAGCTCGAGTGTCTGTATTAACTGGGAGGTGTGATTCTGGCAGAGGTTGGGGGGGAGTTACGGGGGGGGCTTCTCCATCTCCTCCCCCTACAGAGAGGGATGGGAGGTGGGGGCGGGGCACTGAAGAGGGCTAACCCCCCCTTCACTGCCTGGCCAAGCTGGGAGGTGATGGCTAATTTATTACTTGTCTCCAGGTTAGAGCTGCCAGCTCCAGTCACAGGCCCCCCACCCCAGCCAACCCTCAGTGTCCCTCCCCCCACCTCCCCAACCCCCATCTTTCCACCAGCCCCCCACTCTGTGCCCCCCTCCCCCCACTGCTCTGGGCAGGAGATTTAATAGGATTCGGTACCTGGGATTCCCAGAAGGGAAGGGGGGATGGGGCTTGGCCAGGAGCTTGCGGGGAGGGGGGCCGCATTCCTCCAACAGGCCAGAGACCCCCCCAGCACACACCGGGGAGGGACCCCTGGCTAGGCTGGGAGCCAGGACTCCTGGGTTCTCTCCCAGCGCTGGGAGGGGAGTGGGAGCTGGTGGTTAGAGTGGGGGAGGTGGGCTGAGAGCCAGGACTCCTGGGTTCTCTCCCCGGCTCGGCTCCAGGGGTGTCTCACCGGTTGTGCAGGACACACCAGCCACAGTGGGGGTCCCCGGAGCCCAGGCAGGCATCACACGTAGGGTACTGGCCACACGTCTCCACCGGCAGCCGCACCACCTGGGGGGGAGGGGTTAGCGTCTGGGGTGGTAGAACAGACCCCCTCCCCTATAGCAGCCCCTCCCAGCTACTCCCCCACATCACCTGTGCCTCTCCACTCCTCCACCAGTCCCCAGCCCCCTTGGCCCCCTTCCTTCTGCCTCCCTTCCCCCAACCTCAGTCCCCTGGGACCCCCATCCTGCCCCCTCCCCCAACCTCAGCCCCCTGGGGCCCTCCTGGCTCACTTCCTTCTGCCCCCTCTTCTTCCCCAGCTCCCTCCCAGTCCCACCTCGACCAGCCCCCCGGCCCCCACCTCTCCACGGCTCAGCAGGTAAAGGTGTCTCTGGTCGGGGCTGAGCTCCATGTCCCGCAGCAGGGGCTGCCCGGGGGTCACTGGCACCGACTCGTACAGATGGGCGTCCTGGGGGCCATCTACCCGCACCTGGGGGGGGGAGCTGTGAGAGAGAGATGTCCCCAGCCCCCCTGCGAGCCCCCAAGCTCCCCCAAGCCCCCAGCCCAACTTGAGCCACCCCGAGCTACCCACCTCCATCAACTCTCCCAACCCCGCACCTCTGCATTGGCCCCCCCACATGTTCAGCAGCATGCAAGGGGGGCCCACAAGGAGGTGGGGGGGAGGGGAAACCAGCATCAATGTCTCTCCCCCACCTGCCAGCCGCCCTCTCCCCCGTTACTCTCCAGCCCAGGGGTCCAGCCCCCCAACACCAGGCAGGCTCAGCGACCCCTTTCATCCCCGACAACAAGGGCCCATTGATGGGGGGTCTGACCCACAGCAGCCCCCCAGCAGGCACCCAGCCTCCCCCTCCCCAGGGACAAAGGGCCCTTTCAGAGCTGGGGGCCGCAGCCCCCCAGGGTCACTCCCGGGGCGAGAGGCCGAGAGCTAAGACAAGGGAACCAGTGTCGAGGGACAGGAGCCACTCCCCACCCCCCATTTCTCCTCCACGCACCCAGCCCCCCTCAGCCCCTCCCCCCTCAGCCCACCAGCTCCTCCCCTCCCCACTAGCCTAACTGAATTAGCCCCATTTAAAAGCTGAGGGGTCGTGGCCCCCTCCAGGGGGTTCAGAGCTAGACAGGCGAGGCCCCCCCGCCACATAACCCAATTCCCAGGTCAGGGCTAGGGCAGCCAGCCTGACACTCCAGACACTGAGCCCCCTGGGACCCCCCAGGGATGGCAGCTGGCAGGGAAAGAGGATGGAGGAGCTGGGGGAGCCCAAGGCTGGGCGAGCAGGGGCTGCGGGTTGGGAGTGAGGGGCACTGGCAGAGCTGGGGGCGGGCGGGGGCCCTGGGCACTGTCCCCTCTCTGCGGTGCAGCCGCTCTAGGGTTAACTTTCGCACAGACACATTTTCCACCCCAAACCGCCACCCTTTGATGTTGGCTTTTTAAGAGCCAGTTTGGAAGGAACCGACTTGGTTTGTGGGGAGTTGGGGGGGGGCCAGGAGGGGACCGCGCCCCATAGCGCTGAGCTGGCAGATCATCCACCTTCCTCCCCAACCCTGCCGGTGCCCCTCACTCCCGACCTGCAGCCCCCTGGCAGCCCAGCCCTGCCCCCCCCAGCTCTGCCGGTGCCCCTCACTCCTGACCCGCAGCTCCTCTGTTTTCTCCTCTTCCCGTCGGAGCAGCCTGAGAGTGGCTGGGGCTAAGGAGGGGACCTGGCATGTCCCTTTGCTGCCCTGCTAATGTTGAATGGGCTCCAGCTCTGCCCTGGAGATGGGGGCTGCCCCCCAGCTCTGCTCTATCAGGGGGGCAGGGCTGGGAATAGCCTACCCTTCCAGGGATCAGATTTGGGATGGGCTAGCAGGGCCTGCGGGTCGGGAGTGAGGGGCACCGGCAGGGCTGTGGGAACAAACACATAGGGAGGTTCTGAGCCCCATTGGGACACCCCCAATTCTAACGCCTGCCCCTCCCCCCGGCGCGTGTCCCACCTTCTTGAGGGTGCCGGCACGGGTGCCCAGGAAGACGACAGAGTGGCCCCGGTAGGTGTAGGCGGCGACGCTGGCCAGCCCCTCGCTGCGCTCGGCCAGCAGGGGGCGCCCCTCGATGACCTGCAGCCCCCCCAGCGGCTGGTTCAGCACCAGCCCGCAGAAATTCCCATTGATCTGCATGGGCTGGGGAGAGACGGGGGGTCAGGCACAGCTGAGTGCAGCCCCCAATAGATGCCCAGCCCCCCCAGTGCCCCTCAGCTCCCCAATACACCCCCAGTCCCCACCCTCTCCATTGCCCCAAAGTACTCTCACCACCTCCAGCCCCCACCTTCCCTCCCACTCCCACAGCTCTGGGCGGGGAGAGGGGGCTAGTGGGGTACAGCAGCAGGGACTGGGAGCCAGGACTCCTGGGTTCTCTCTCTGGGAGGGGAGCTGGGCCATGTGGCTAAGAGCCGGGGGCTGGGTGAGACTCCCGGATGCCTGGGTCCCGCGTACCGTGTTGATGCAGGGCAGCTCCTTGTTGAGCAGCCAGGGCAGGGAGAGGTGCCCCTCGCCGCGGTAGCAGCTCTGGATCCGCTCCTGGATGCGCCGGTTGACCTCGTCCAGCGTGAAGAGGCAGAGCAGGCTCTGGCGGGGTGGCGCCGCCCGGTTCTTCTGGCCCTGGGCAAAGGCTGCATAGAGCACGTCCTGCCCCTCAGCCAGCCCCAGTGCCCGCGCCAGCCGGTGCCCGGCCTTGGCCAGCCGGGCGGCCTGCACCAGGCGGTACTCCACCCCGGCATGGGCGCAGCCCAGCGGGAACTCCACGTAGGAGTAGAACTCGGCGTCGCGGGCGCAGAGCCGCACGATCTTGGAGGAGAAGAAGCGCTCGGCCCCGGGGGCCACCCCGCCACCAGGCCCCCCGCCCGGCCCCTCCAGCGCCGCCTGCTGCGTGTCCAGCTGCAGGGTGAGGAAGTAGACGAAGGCGCCCGAGACGAAGGCCGAGACGTAGTAGATGTCGAAGGCCGGGTGCAGCGCCAGGGTGTCTGAGGGGACCTTGACCTGCGAGGAGACGAACTCGTCCTGGTAGATGAGGCTGAACATGTCGGGGCTGGCGGGGTCGGGCGCCAGGCGGCGGCTGGACAGGGTGGGGAAGTACTCGGAGCGCCCCTCCACCGAGGTGCCCACGAAGAGCCGGCTCGGCTGGCCCGGCTGCTCGAGGATGACCCCGGCCATGGCGTCGGCCTCGCGCCCGCCCGACAGGTAGTGCTCCTTGCGCTGGTGCGGCTCGCCCAGCTTGGCCAGGTCGCCCACGCGCAGCAGCTGGCAGACGCCCTGCCAGACGCTGCCGCAGGCCACCAGCCGCCCGCCCGCATAGTCCAGCAGCAGCAGCTTGTTGACGTTGTCGGCCGGGGCCAGCGGGTGCTGGCAGAGCCGCACAGCGGGCGGCGGGTAGCACCGGGCGTCGTCCGGCACCGGCCCCGTCCCGTGCACCCGCAGCTGGCTCAGGTTGGCCGCCAGCTTGTAGACCCGGTTCACGGCGCCAGCAAAGACCTCGCCCGTCTCGCGGTGCACCGCCAGGTGGGTCAGCCCCCCGTCCGGCACCGCGAAGGAGGCCCGGGCAGCCAAGAGGGGAGGGAGCAGCGGAGGGGGGGCCCCCGGCCGAGCCAGAGGAGGCAGCAGCAGCAGCAGAGCCAGGGCCCCCAGCCGCAGTGGGGGGGCCATGGTGTGAGGCTCGGGGGGCAGCAGGCCTGGAGAGGGAGAGATGGGGTTAGACAGAGGGGGACCTCCCCCTTGCCAGAGAGCCCACCCCAGCCCCCCGCTTCCCCATGGCTGACCCACCAACCCCCCAGGCAGAGAGCCCACCCCCAGCCCCCCGCTTCCCACGGCAGACCCCCCCAACACCGCTGCCAGAGAGCACACCCCAGCCCCCCACTTCCCACGGCAGACCCACCAACCCCCCAGCCAGAGAGCCCACCCCCAGCCCCCCGCTTCCCACGGCAGACCCCCCCAACACCGCTGCCAGAGAGCCCACCCCAGCCCCCCGCTTCCCACGGCAGACCCCCCCAACACCGCTGCCAGAGAGCACACCCCAGCCCCCCACTTCCCACGGCAGACCCACCAACCCCCCAGCCAGAGAGCCCACCCCCAGCCCCCCGCTTCCCATGGCAGACCCCCCCAACACCGCTGCCAGAGAGCCCACCCCAGCCCCCCGCTTCCCACGGCAGACCCACCAACCCCCCAGCCAGAGAGCCCACCCCCAGCCCCCCGCTTCCCACAGCTGACCCCCCAACACCCCTGCCAGAGAGCCCACCCCAGCCCCCCACTTCCCCACGGCTGACCCACCAACCCCCCAGCCAGAGAGCCCACCCCCAGCCCCCACTTCCCCACAGCTGATCCCCCAACACCCGCAGCCAGTGCTAACCCCTACCCCATTTCCAGACCCCCAACCCACTCCAGACGGGTCTACCTCTGGGCTCAGCCCACCCCAAAAATCAGCCTACCCCACCCCCCCAGCTCCCTTCCCACTGGGTGCTGAGGGCAGGGAGAGCGCCCCCCTGCCAGACACCGCCCCCCAGCCTTTCTTAGCACCCTCTCAACACACCCCACGCACGCCCGGCTCCTTGTTAGCACTCTGTGCAAGGAGTCAAAACACCCCTCCCCCGCAGCACCGGGGCGGGGGGGCTCGTGACCTGGAGAGCAGGGCCCCCCCGTGCACGTGTGACGCACGAGGGGAGAATGCCCTGAGACAGGGATGGGTTGGAGGATTCCCCAGCAACACGTGCCCCACAGCCCCCCCCCATAACACACCCCAGGACCCCCAGCGCCGGCCCCCACAACACACACAAACCCCCATCACTGAGCCCCCATGCTCGCCCCCCACACCTACAGGCCGCAGCTCCTCCCACTGCCAGGCCCCGCCCTCCCCAGCCCCTCCCCCTGGCTCCACCCTAATCACACCCCACCCCACTCCCAGGGCTTAAGAGCCCTGAAAACAGGCCAATGGCCTTCCAATGAGCCAGGGCTGGTGGAGCCCCCTGCCTAACGGGCTGATGCCCCATATCCCTCCCCCTGGGCTAAAGAGCCCAGCAGCTTGGGGGGACCTGGAGACCTCACTACAGCCCCCCTGAGCTGGCAGAGGGCTGAAGAAGACCAGGGGGAGCAGAGGTGAGACTGGGGGGTGCCAGACCCCTACCTTTCACACCCACTTGAAGCAGTGCCCCCCCTGAGATAACCACAGAGACATGGGTCAGAGCCCCCCCTCTGCACCACCCTACAGCCTCCTACCAGCCTGATCCCAGCCCAGCCCCATAGACTCAAAGCCCCCTGCCAACTTGGTCTCCCCAGCCCCACAACCTCCCTTCCCACCCTGGCCCCAGAGCCCCTCAATCTTCCTACCCCAGGAGCTCAGCCCCCAGCGTGTTACACCCACCCAGCAGACGTTAAGCTGACTCTGGCAGAGCCTTAGGGCCCAGCCCTTGCCCGCCCCCCGCTGTTTTCTCTGAGCCCCACAGCTTTTGTGTCCCTCTGGAAGAGAGGCTGAGAGAGGATCCCAGTGCCCCAGACAAGGGCCAGGAAAGACACAAGCCAGGTGCCCCCCACTTCCTTAGCTGCACCCCCATCCAGGGATCGGCAGGGAAATGCCCACCTGTTCTCCCCCACCCCTCACACACCCAGCACCTAGATGTTGCTGTGCTGGAAAAGAACCCAGGAGTCCTGGTTCCCAACCCCCATTGATCTAACCCACCAGCCCCACTCCCCTCCCAGAGCAGGGAGAGAACCCAGGAGTCCTGGCTTCTAGGCCCCCACTCCACCCAACCCAGCTTAGTGCCCGCTTAAGGTCAGGACCAATGGGGGTTTTATGGGGCACGGGGTTGGCCAGGCAGCAGTGAATCTCCTCACTTTACTCTGCTGGGAGAATGGGGGGGCTCAGGCAGCCGGGGGGATGCCCCAGCCCTGCCCCCAGAGTGACACCCCCTGAAGCCCCACACCTCACAGCTTGGGTATGGGCCCCCCCAAAGTAACAGAGCAGGAGAGGGGCTGCATCCCCAGGGCTGAGATGGAGCCCCCCACTATGGGGGGCTCTGCTCCCATCCCCCCAATCCTCCCTGCATGGACTGATGTGGGGGCTGCCCGTGCCTCCCGTGCTCCAATCCTGGGAGTGTCCCCTCCCCACCCCAGTCCCTGACCCCCCAAATCCTGGCCCTCTTCCCAGTGCAGAGCCCCTTTCATGCGCAGAGCCCCCTGCCCCAAAGAACTGATCTGGGGGGGTCTTCCCCCAATGAACTGGGCCCCACACACCCAGCATCCTCCCTACCCGCAATGCACTGCCCCCCTCCCCGCCCCCCGTGCACCGATCCTGGGGGACTCTGGAGACCTCACTGCACCGAGCCCCCTTCCCGCCCCCCCTCCCCGTGCACCGGTCCTGGGGGGCTCCCCCGTGCACCGAGCCCCCTCCCCGTGCACCGGTCCTGGGGGGCTCCGCCCCGTCTCTACCTGCAGCTGCAGCCGCGCGCCCCGCTCCGGCTCTGCCCCCTCCCAGCCCGGCCGGGCCCTTTAAACGCGGGCTGCACCATTGCGGGGCGAGGGGGGCCGGATGAGGGGATGGGGATGGAGGAGGAGTCCCCTCGAAGGGCCCCGCCCTGCGACCCCCTGATCCGGCCCTGACCTGCTCCCCCGCAGGACCGCCCTCGGGAGATGGGGCGGCCAGGCGAGTCCCCCCACCCACACACTCCCCTGAGCCCTCCCCCCGCTGCAGGAATGGATCAGCCCGATCATTCATTGCAGCCCCGCGGTCGCTGGCTGGAGCCACAGGGGGGCGAGTGTGCAAGGGGCTCGCCCGTGCCCTGAGTGTGCAAGGCCTGTTCTCTCGCACCCTGCATCTCTAATGTGCAAGGAGATCTCTTGCACAGACTGTGTGTGCGAGGTGTTTCCACACACCCCGCTATCTGGGTGTGCAAGGCATTCACACTCCCCAGGTGCTTTGGGTGTGCAAGGGGCTTTCACTTGCACACTGAGGGTGTGAGGCATTTTCACATGTACTGTCTGCTGAACATGGGAGGGACTCACACACCCTAAGTGTGCAAGGGACTTATACACACATGTGCAAGGCCTTTTCATGCACACCCTGTCACCTGGGTGTGTAAGGGATTCAGACACCTGGACACACTGCTCCTTGAGTGTGCAAGGAGTTCATACACACCCTGAGTTTACAAGGCCTCATCACACTGCCTGTCCCCTGAGCGTGGGACTCCCATGCAGACTGACTATGTGCAGGGCATGCTATCACAACTGACATGGGGCACAACCCCATAGAAACTACTGGCAGCCTGATGGGCAGAGAGAGGGACCCTGGTTTCCCCTCCTAGACACACCTGGGCAGAAAAGTGGTGGAGGAGGTGGGTCAGGGCCTGGCAGGACTCCTGGTTCTATCCCCAGCTCCGTGAGGGGAGTGGCTTAGATGGGGTGGGCTGGGAGTCAGTGAATGAGTCTGCGGGTGCCCCTCACTCGCGACCCACAGCCCCTGCTAGCCCAGCCCTGCCCCCCGCAGCTCTGCCGGTGCCCCTCACTCCCGACCCACAGCCCCTGCTAGCCCAGCCCTGCCCCCCGCAGCCCTGCCAGTGCCCTCACTCCCGACCCACAGCCCCTGCTAGCCCAGCCCTGGGCTCCCCCCAGCCCTGCCAGTGCCCCTCACTCCCGACCTGCAGCCCCTGCCAGCCCAGCGCTGCCCCCCCAGCCCTGGCGGTGCCCCTCACTCCCGACCCGCAGCCCCCTGCCAGCCCAGCCCTGGGCTCCCCCCAGCCCTGCCAGTGCCCCTCACTCCCAATCCACAGCCCCTGCTAGCCCAGCCCTGCCCCCCGCAGCTCTGCTGGTGCCCCTCACTGCCGACCTGCAGCCGCTGCTAGCCCAGCCCTGCCCCCCGCAGCCCTGCCGGTGCCCCTCACTCCTGATCCGCAGCCCCCTGCTAGCCCAGCTGGTGCCCCCTTCTGGGGTGATCCGGGTGCAGGGGTCCCACCTAAGGAGCTCCCGCCCCCCCCTGCACTGATCCACTCTCCCCCTTATTCCTCCCCCTCCCTGAAGGCCCCCCCATTTCAGGGTGGGGAAGGGGGGGGATCAGCACATGCTGCCACCGCTGCACCCAGGCGCGTTTCCATGGTGACGGAGCAAGGAGACAGAGGATGGACGCCATGGCAACGCCCCATGGGCACGGGGAGGGGGAAGGGACGGGGCAGCCAGTGGTGGGTCTGGGAGGAGAGGACAGAGCTGGGGAGGAATGGGGGGCTCTGGCCACGGAGGGGGGGAAGGGATGGGGCAGCTAGCAGTGTGGTGGGGGGAAAGAACAGAGCTGGGGAGGAATGGGGGGCTCTGGGCAATGGGGGGGAAGAAGGGAGAGGATGGAGCTGGGGAGGATGGGGGGGACTCTGGTCACTGCAGGGGGAAGGGATGGGGCAGCCAGCGGTGGGGCAGGGGGGAGAGGATGGGGATAGGGGGCTCTGGAGAGGTGCTGGGAGGTATTCGGGGAGCCAGGCAAAGAAGGGGAGGTAAATTGTAAATTGTGGGGGGGTTTTATCACTCCGGAGATAGGGGGGATCTTGGGGGGGATCAATCAATGTAGGGAGGCACATGGGGGGGAACTTAGGGATGGATGGGATGTGGGGGGAGCCAGGCACTGGGGGTAGTTTTAGGGGGGAAATGGGGTGCCAATCAGGGGACACAGAGTCCCCATCTCTGCCTGTCCCCCCAGCCCTGCCCTCCCCCCAGCTGGTCTCTTACTGGCAGTTTCGGTCTTTTGCTATAAAAAACATTTTGCTCATTCATGGCCTGTGACTCATGGGGGGGGGGGAGTGGTTGGGGCACTGGGCTGGTGTCTGGGGCCTGGTGTGTGTGTGTGGGAGGGCTGGACTGGTGTCCCAGGCCCGCTTGGGAGGAGGGGGGCTGGCCTTGGGCCCTGGGGCTGTTGGGGAGGTGTTTGCGGCTGGGAGGGAATCATGGGCCCTGATGGGGTGGGGCGGGTTGGACTGGGGTCCCAGGCCTGGTTGCAAGGAGAGGGGCTGGTCTTGGGCCCTGGGGCTGTGGGGGGATGTTTGTGGCTGGGTGAGAGTTGTGGGCCCTGGCGGGGGGGCTGGCACCGCGATTCACCATCCCGCCTGCCGTGAAAACAGCTGAAATGTAAAACCCTGGAGCTGCTGATAGGAACCAGATGCGGCCCCAGAGCCAGGCCGGGCGCATGCCAAGGGCTCGGGCCAGCCATGAGCCTGGGCAAGGGAGGGGCGAGTGTGCGAGCGCACAGGGGTGTGACCAGTGGAGTGGTGATGGTGCACCTGTGAGTGCAGGTACAAGTCTGCAAAGGAGGTGGCATGGTGGGTGTGTCACGGCAGGGTGAGCGTGCACTGACTGTGCCCAAAGAGTGTGAGGGTGCAAAGGCAGGGGGAGCATGCCCTGAGTGTGCTGGGGGTGATGTGGAAAGGCAGGGTGCTTGTGCAAAGGTGGGGCGAGCGTGCCCTGGGTGTGCCCGGGGGGGGCGAGCGTGCCCTGGGCGTGCCCGGGGGGGCTCGCTCGTTCTGGAAGCACCAAGTACATTTCCCCCCCCCCACTCCCTTTTAAGGTGTTTTTGCAACATTCTCATCAGGGGAAAATACCCTGGAAGGATCAGGGAACCCAGGAGTCCGGGCCCCGCCCTGTCCCCTTCCCCGCCTGGCTCAGCCTTGGGGTGAGCCTGGCTGGGCGGGGAGGTGTCGGGCCTGGCTGCGCTGTGAGAGGGACGCGGCTGCCACCTGGTGTCTGAGGGGTGCCAGTGCGGCCGGGTGCAGAGATTGTGTGTCCCAGCCCCATGCCCGGCTGGAGCCTGGACTCCTGTGTTTTCCCCCGGCTTTGGGAAGGGAGTGGGGTCTGGTGGGTTAGAGCAGGGGGTGGTGAGAGCCAGGACTCCTGGGTTCTCTCCCAACTGTGCCCCGAACCCCTCTCTGTCCCTCAGTCGTCCACCTCCACCCAAGCCTGGACAGACTAGGTCAGGGGTGGGCGAACTACAGCCCGCAGGCCACATCCGGCCCTCCAGCTGGTTTAATCCGTCCCTCGAGCTCCTGCTGGGGAGCAGGGTCTGGGGCTTGCCCTGCTCCTGTGCTCCAGCCAGGTAACGGGGTCGGAGGCCGCTCCGCCCGCGCGTGCCGGGGCTCCCGGAAGCCGCAGCATGTCCCCTATCCGCCTCCTAGGTTTAGGGGCAGCCAGGGTGCTCCGTGCGCTGCCACCAGCCCCAAGTGCCACCCCCGCAGCTCTCACTGACCAGGAACTGTGGAAAATGGGAGCTGCAGGGGTGGCGCCTGCGGACGGGGCCGCACGCAGAGCTGCCTGGCTGCGCCTCTGCATAGGAGCCGGAGAGCTGCTCCTTCCAGGAGCTGCTTGAGGTAAGTGCCGCCCAGAGCCTGAATCCCTGCCCCCCTCCTGCACCCCAACTCCCAGCCCAGAGCCCCCTCCTGCACCCTGAACTCCTCATTTCTGGCCCCACCCCAGAGCCCACACCCCCAGCTGGAGCCCTCACCCCCTCATGCACCCCAAACCCAATTTCCTGAGCATTCATGGCTGACCATACAATTTCCATACCCAGATGTGGCCCTCAGGCCAAAAAGTTTGCCAACCCCTGGACTAGGAGCTGCTCTGGATGTGTGTGGGGGTCTGTCCCTGTGGGTCTGTGCAGTGCCCAGCTCAATGGGAACCCCCCCACACACACACACGCACCGAGTTCAGCTACCGTAACCCTGCTAATAATGAGCATGTGGTAATGGGGCCTCCCATAATGGAGCCTGGGTTCTGGCTACCATCACCCCGTAATACTGGCCTCCACTACTGTAATATGGCCAATAATGTGCAGGCCAGACCGGCCCCCATCTTGGTTGGGCGGGTGCAATAGGTGGGATGGGAAATATGGGGCAGATCGTTAATGGTGCAAGTGATTAGCCAGGGAGCCGTCACCGGCAGGGCAGAAATCTAGACTGGAGGTTTCTCTAGCAGGACTGCTCCGGGAATTGTGGGGCTGTTCTCCGGCTGACAAGACGATCACACTGGTCCTGTCTGTCCTTGGGCTCTAGGAATCTGTAAAATTGCCAATGTTCATGGGCAACCAGGAAACCTTGATTTAAATCATTGATTTTCCTCTGGTGTCTCCCAGGTCCTGCTTGGTCACTTTCTGAACGAACGTTTCATCAGGCTGGTAACCCCCCCGCAGCCCTTACCCTGAGTTTGGTGCGCCATTGTGCCAGCTGGACAAAATGCTGGCTCTGGGCAATGATACAGTTCGATGGGTTTCTCCCAGTGCTTCATTTTCCCGCTTTTTCTGGTGTTAGAAAATGCTGAGCGATGCTTTTCTTGTTTCCTGCCCAATGATTCCTCCTTGGGATTGTATCCAGCTCCGTGTGGCTGGAAATTGAGCTCAGTGAGAAATGCACAGAAACAGCATTTAAATGTGGTGGTTGTTCGCTAAAACTATCCTCAACCAGCTGGGTAGATAAAGAACAAAGTTCCTCAGTTTAAAGGCTGTTTCCCTTAAAACTAACCAATTTCTTCAACACAGGCAGAATGGTTGGTGAGTGAATAGAGCCGGCTGCGTCTGGTCACCAGGCCCTTGGTAATTTTAGAAGTAGTAGACTTCATCTTTTCACACCTCGTTTTATTCACAGATCGGAAGAGGGAAGCCAGTTTTCCTGCTTTTTTTTATAGCTTTCTGTCCGTGGGTTCTCTTTGGCCAAGCCCGTCACTGAACTGAATGAGCCAAATAGATGGAGCCGAAGAAAACGTTGTCTTTGCAGGAGGCAAACGCTGTGGAAAGCTGGTTCAACCCTTCACTCGAATTTGGTTCCCGGTGCTGAGCTGGGACTCCGGCCAGGGCAGCGGGGAGACGTCTGAGAAAAGGTGAGCAGCAAACATGAGCTGCTTCGCATTCGGTTGCGCTAGGGAAACGTTAGTGACTTGAATGGAGGACAGTGAGTTGAGCCCTGAACGTGGGTTGTCACAACGTCCGACCAGGAATGCATTTCATGTAAATGGTTACACTACAGGGCTGTGGGGGGAACGGTTTGTTCACCCCAGAGTGGCCTAAATTTTGGACTTGTGCATCTCAGGCACCTTGTGAACCTAGCCCAAAATGTTCTGGGGGCCTCTGCGTGCAAAGTGGGGCGGCCGAGAGCTCCTGGCCCTGAGAAGTATCCCACAGGCCGTTGCCGGATGGTGTTTGTTGTGTGCATTCGGGGATTGCCAGGCGCTGGTGCTGTCCGCCCCGCCCCACCCCCAGGGAGCTGCACATTGGGGTTTGCAGGCAGCGGCCCTGAGGTTTGTCTCTGCCAGGTTGATGGAAACTTGGGGCAGAGTTCAGCTGAGAGGCAGGCAGAAGAGGGGGAGGGTCCCAGAGTTATGCCCCAGATCGGCTCGGTGCCCCCCTCGCATCTCAGCGCCCCCCAAAGTGGGGCTGGGTGAGGCAGGCTAGGACCCTGATCTCCTGGGCTGCTGTAACACACAGCCTGGGGCCTAACAGGGAGCGGTGTTTGGCAGCACTGCTGTAAGCCCAGCCCCTCAGGATCCCTGGCTGCTGCCCCATCCCGATCCATAGCTCCTAATGCCAGCAGGGAGCAGCGTGATCCCCCAGTGTGAGCCGCGCGGCGCTAGCCGGGGACCTGCCCCGAACGAGCTCCTGGTCGGACGCGAGCCAGACTCTCAGGAAAACGGCCACCCGGTCAGGGATGAGGAACCCTCCACGGTATTGGAACTCGCTCCTGGGGTTAGCCACTGTCTCTGTCGAAACGTGGGCCACGTTTCCTGGCTGAATTCGTCCCACGTCAGCTCCCATGGGAGACCTGGTGTCACGGAGTCACTTGGCCCTTTATCGATATTTGCTTCCCAGGCAGGTACCTGCAGACAGTGATCGAGTCGCCTCCCCTGCAAACAATGGAGCAGCCGGAACGGCCCCCTCCAGGGCCCTTTTTCTGACCCTTCAGTTCCTCTGCAACTCTTCTCGGAGCCTCTCCAACAGATCCCCGGCCTCGTGGAGCTGCAGGTACCAGAACCGGAGCCAGGACCCAGCAGCCTCTGTGCCAGCACCGAGGTAAAAACCTCCCTGCTGCTACAGGAGAGCCCCCGGTTTGTGCAGCCCAAGGTGGCATTGCACTGGGAGCTCATATCACCACGGCCCCCAGATCTTCTCCAGCGTCGCCATGTCCCAGGAAAGCCCCCAGCCCGGGAGCATGGCCCATGCGCTGGGTCCCTAGCTGGGATAAATGCATCTTGCTGGCTTGCACCCAGCTTCCCTGATGATTCAGGTTGCTCTGTGTCAGGGCCTGTCCACTTTGTTATTTACCAGCCCCCAGACTTGGGTCATCCATGATCGTTGTATGTTTTCTTCCAGCTCACTGATGAAAAAGTGAAACAGCCCCTGGCCAAGAAACAACTCCATCAGCAGGACCCCACTAGCCCTTGCCCCCTTGCTCCAGGCTGGTTTCCTGTTCTCAGCTATGGTCTGAGACCGAGCACTTAGATGGTTTTTAGTACATTTAACGTTGGTCTAGGGGGCTTTACTTACCCAGGTCATCCCATTTACCCTTTTCAAACATTGGTACAACATTAGCTTTCCTCCACAATTCTGGAACTTCCCCAGTATTCAAGAGTTGTTGACAATCACCATTAATGGTCCCGTGAGTTTCTCAGCCAGCTCTTTTAAAACTCTTGGTTTCCAGTTATATGGACCTGCTGATTTTAAAAATGTCTCTGAAGTTATAGTTAGAATGGAAAATGTTTCATCATATGCTATGGCTACCTCATGTTTTTTCCTTAAGTACAGAACAGAAATATTAATTGAACACTTCTGCCATTTCTGCATTATTATTGACATCTCTGCTAGCCATAGAGTTCTCCTGGTGTCCTTTGCTTCCCTTATCAATTTTCTACATTTCCTAGCTCCTAATTTATCTTCATTACTGTCATCTCCCCCTTTATTTCATTAGTTAGATATATATTTTTCCTCTCTTGCTGCAGATCTCTGATCAGACCTGTAACGTCCACCTCTGTCAGCACCAGCCATTGCTTAACAGGCCAGGAATGAGGCTCTAAACCGGCCCCTTTTGCATGTTTATGACCCATGCTTCTGAGCAGCAGATGTCACCTCAGAGCTGTTGGGATGCCGCCGCCCTGGTGAAAATTGTCGTTGCTGAGGCTGTACGGGGGGATTTTCCATCCTTTAGCCTGAACTACAAAAGCATTTGTCATAACTATAAAGGGAAGGTAACCACCTTTCTATATACAGTGCTATAAAATCCCTCCTGGCCAGAGGCAAAACCCTTTCACCTCTAAAGGGTTAAGAAGCTAAGGTAACCTCGCTGCACCTGACCAAAATGACCAATGAGGGGACAAGATATTTTCAAACCTGGAGGGTGGGGGGGACAAAGGGTCTGTCTGTGTGATGCTTTTGCAAGGAACAGATCAGGAATGCAGTCTTACAACTCCTGTAAAGTTAGTAAGTAATCTAGCTAGAAACGCGTTAATTTCCTTTTGTTTAATGGCTGGTAAAATAAGCTGTGCTGGAAGGAATGTATATTCTTGTTTTTGTGTCTTTTTGTGACTTAAAGTTTTGCCTAGAGGGATTCTCTGTGTTTTGAATCTGATTACCCTGTAAGGTATTTACCATCCTGATTTTACAGAGGTGATTCTTTTACCTTTTCTTTAATTAAAATTCTTCTTTTAAGAACCTGATTGATTTTTTCATTGTTCTTAAGATCAAAGGGTTTGGGTCTGTGTTCACCTGTACCACTTGGTGAGGATTCTTATCAAGCCTTCCCCAGGAAAGGGGGGTGTAGGGCTTGGGGGGATATTTTGGGGGAAGACGTCTCCAAGTGGGCTCTTTCCCTGGTCTTTGTGTAAGACACTTGGTGGTGGCAGCATAGAGTTCACGGACAAGGCAAAGTTTGTACCTTGGGGAAGTTTTAACCTAAGCTGGTCAGAATAAGCTTAGGGGGGTCTTTCATGCAGGTCCCCACATCTGTACCCTAGATTTCAGAGTGGGGAAGGAACCTTGACATGGTGGCAGAGCGGTAGGATCATTTTGAACCAGAAGCACAGCAGGATTTTAAAAGGTTTTCTAAAAGGTGATTGCAGCTGTAGATTTTGTGTTTCTTCCTGGGGGACAGAGCAGCAGGCATAACAAAATAATTTTTCTTTAGGCTGAGAACAGCTATCGGGGGTGTGGGGGGGAAAGGTATCACGTTACAGCACAGAAAAATTTTACAAGCCAGTTTTTTGTTTTGTTGTTTTTCTTTCTAACTCTCGGGTGTAAAGTTAGTTAAAAACAGAGAGGCCAGGATGACAGAAAGCAAGGCACAGCACAAACTGGAGTTAACCAAACTGGAAGCAAAAGAGAAAGAAAAGGAACACCAGAGACTGGTCGAATTAAAACGACTTTAATTTTGGCATTTTGGCATTTAATTTTGGCATTTTGGGATGTATAAGTAGGGGCATAGCGAGCAGATCGAGGAACATGATCGTCCCCTCTATTCGACATTGGTGAGGCCTCATCTGGAGTACTGTGTCCAGTTTTGGGCCCCACACTACAAGAAGGATGTGGATAAATTGGAGAGAGTCCAGCGAAGGGCAACAAAAATGATTGGGGTCTGGAACACATGACTTATGAGGAGAGGCTGAGGGAACTGGGATTGTTTAGTCTGCAGAAGAGAAGAATGAGGGGGGATTTGATAGCTGCTTTCAACTACCTGAGAGGTGGTTCCAGAGAGGATGGTTCTAGACTATTCTCAGTGGTAGAAGAGGACAGGACAAGGAGTAATGGTCTCAAGTTGCAGTGGGGGAGGTTTAGGTTGGATATTAGGAAAAACTTTTTCACTAGGAGGGTGGTGAAACTCTGGAATGCGTTACCTAGGGAGGTGGTAGAATCTCCTTCCTTAGAAGTTTTTAAGGTCAGGCTTGACAAAGCCCTGGCTGGGATGATTTAATTGGGGATTGGTCCTGCTTTGAGCAGGGGGTTGGACTAGATGACCTCCTGAGGTCCCTTCCAACCCTGATATTCTATGACTTGATAAGGAAGCCCAGGAGGCTTCCCACCAGAGAGCTATGGAGGCAGCGAAAGAGGCAGAAAAAGCCCAGGAGGCTGCCACAGGAGAGCTATGGAGGAAAAGGAAAGAGATGGAGGAGAAGGAAAAAGAGAAGAAGCATGCACTGGAGATGGAGAAGGCAAAGGCTCAGCAGAATATACTGAATAACCCTAACTATCCTTCCCCAACAATCCACAAATGGGAGTGGCTATGTCCACAGTATGATGAATCCAGTGAGATTGCTGAATATTTTTTCACCTTTGAGAGACTGTGCACACTCCATCAAATTCCTGAAGCTCACAAGATGACCACATTGGTTGCAAAATTAACTTTTAAAGCTCTGGAATAAGATGCTTATTGATGAGGCTTCTGACTATAATAAATTCAAGGATTTGGTTTTAAAGCAATTTCAAGTTACATGTGAAACTTACAGAGTAAAATCTAGAGCCCTTAAGAGAGGACCTGGACTAAGTAATGTGGCTTATACAAACCAGACGAAGGATCTGTTAGATATATGGGTCAAAGGAAGGGGTGTTTGATGACTAGCTTTGAAGGAATGTGTGATTTGATGACTCAGAAGCAATTTCTGAATATGTCCAAGGAGGATCTAAAACAGTGTTTATGGGATAAGAAAATGGACTCAGCAGAAAGTCTTGCTTCTTATGCTGATCAATACGAGCAGTCCCAGACTGTCAGAGAGGCGGAGCAAACCGGAACAAAACGGGTGGAGGGAGGAAAGAGAAACAACCCTGGTCGCAGTTGGAGCGGATACCAGAAGCGACACCCTCAGACCACACCCTACTACTGGGGGCAGCCCAAGGCCCCAACTACACACCAAGGAACACTCCAGACACCTTATCGTCCCGCCACACCATTCTCCAGCAACCCCCCTGGCCCCAGTGACCCGTCAGCTGGACGATGTTTTAAATGTAACGAGCCGGGGCATGTAAAGGCCAACTGCCCCAAGAACCCCAACAAATTACAGTTCATTGCACCAGAATCACACCAGAGGTCCTCAGGCCCAGATACCCTCAGAGCGGAGGGAAACTGTGAGTGTGGGTGGAAAGAAGGTCACTGCGTGGAGAGACACCGGAGCGCAAGTGTCAGCTATCCATGCTTCCTTAGTGGACCCCAACTTAATCAACCCAGAGGCCCAAGTGACGATTCAACCCTTCAAGTCAAACTCTTTTGACTTGCCTACAGCCAAGTTGCCTGTCCAGTACCAGGGTTGGTCAGGAACGTGGACTTTTGCGGTCTATGATGATTATCCCATCCCCATGCTGTTGGGGGAAGACTTGGCCAATCATGTGAAGCGGGCCAAGAGGGTGGGAATGGTCACCCGCAGCCAGGCTAAGCAAGCCATGACGCCTAGCTCTGTTCCGGAAACTTCTATCAGGACTCTCCAGAGGTAATGGAACTGGACCCCATGCCAGCGTCAGCAACAGCAGTAATGGATCCAGTCACAGAGACCCAGACAGAGCCAGTCCCAGAACCGGAACCGGCGGAAGAACCAGCACCAGACCCATTCCCAGCACTGAATCCAGTACTTGCAACCTCAACACCAGAGGGCCCCACCGAACCTGAACCGGCAGCAGCCAATAACCCTACACGAGAGGCTCAGCCGGAGCCTGAAACCCAACATAGTGCATCAGTGGAGAGCGGTTCACAGTCAGTGGAAACAGCCCCATCCCCTACATCGCTTCCAGAGGTACCAAGCCTAGGTCCACAATCCAATGAGGAACTGATGTCTCCAGCATCAAGGGAACAGTTCCAGACCAAACAGGAAGCAGATAAAAGCCTCCAGAGAGCTTGGACGGCGGCACGGAGCAACCCACCACCTCTCAGCTCTTGTAATCGATCCAGGTTTGTTGTAGAAAGAGGACTTTTATACAAGGAAACTCTTTCTGGTGGACACCAGGAAGGCTGGCATCCTCAGAGACAGTTGGTAGTTCCAACTAAGTACTGGGTCAAGCTCTTGAGCTTAGCCCACGATCATCCTAGTGGCCATGCTGGGGTGAACAGGACCAAAGACCGTTGGGGGGGGGGTCATTCCACTGGGAGGGAATGGGCAAGGATGTTTCTACCTATGTCCGATCTTGTGAACTATGCCAAAGAGTGGGAAAACCCCAATTCCAGGTCAAAGCCCCTCTCCAGCCACTCCCCATCATTGAGGTTCCATTTCAGCGAGTAGCTGTGGATATTCTGGGTTCTTTTCCGAAAAAGACACCCAGAGGAAAGCAGGACATACCGACTTTCATGGATTTTGCCACCCGATGGCCGGAAGCAGTAGCTCTAAGCAACACCAGGGCTAAAAGTGTGTGCCAGGCACCAGCAGACATTTTTGCCAGGGTAGACTGGCCCTCTGACATCCTTATGGATTCGGGAACTAATTTCCTGGCAGGGACCATGAAAAGCCTTTGGGAAGCTCATGGGGTGAACCACTTGGTTGCCACCCCTTGCCACCATCAAACAAATGGCCTGGTGGAGAAGTTTAATGGAACTTTGGGGGCCATGATATGTAAATTTGTAAATGAGCACTCCTGTCATAACTATAAAGGGAAGGGTAACCACCTTTCTGCATACAGTGCTATAAAATCCCTCCTGGCCAGAGGCAAAACCCTTTCACCTCTAAAGAGTTAAGAAGCTAAGGTAACCTTGCTGGCACCTGACCAAAATGACCAATGAGGAGACAAGATACTTTCAAATCTGGAGGGTGGGGGGAACAAAGGGTCTGTCTGTGTGATGCTTTTGCAAGGAACAGATCAGGAATGCAGCCTTCCAACTCTTGTAAAGTTAGTAAGTAATCTAGCTAGAAATGCGTTAATTTCCTTTTGTTTAATGGCTGGTAAAATAAGCTGTGCTGGAGGGAATGTAGATTCCTGTTTTTGTATCTTTTTGTAACAAGGTTTTGCCTAGAGGGATTCTCTGTGTTTTGAATCTGATTACCCTGTATTTACCATTCTGATTTTACAGAGGTGATTCTTTTACTTTTCTTAATTAAAATTTTTCTTTTAAGAACCTGATTGATTTTTTTCATTGTTCTTAAGATCCAAGGGTTTGGGTCTGTGTTCACCTGTACCAACTGGTTAGGATTCTTATCAAGCCTTCCCCAGGAAAGGGGGTGTAGGGCTTGGAGATGTCTTCCCCCAAAATATCTCCCCAAGTGGGCTCTTTCCCTGGTCTTTGTGTAAGATGCTTGGTGGTGGCAGCATAGGGTTCACGGACAAGGCAAAGTTTTGTACCTTGGGGAAGTTTTAACCTAAATTGGTCAGAATAAGCTTGGGGGGGGGGGGGGTGTCTCAGAGTAGCAGCTGGGTTAGTTTGTATCCGCAAAAAGAAAAGGAGGACTTGTGGCACCTTAGAGACTAACAAATTTATTTGAGCATAAGCTTTCGTGAGCTACAGCTCACTTCATCGGATGCATTCGGTGCAAAATACAGTGGGGAGATTTCTATACACAGAGAACATGAAACAAGGGGTGGGACCAGACACACTGTAACCAGAGCGATCCCTTAAGGTGAGCTGTTACCAGCGGCAGAGGGGGGTCAGCGGGGGGGAGGGGGGACCTTTTGGCGTGATCATCAAGGGGGGACCATTTCCAGCAGTTACCAAGACCGCCTGAGGAACGGGGGGGGGGGTTGGTCTGCCATGCGGGTCCCACATCTGCACCCCAGAATTCAGAGTGGGGACAGAACCTGGACGCCTTGGTACCAAAACAGCCTCCCCCCCCAGCTTATCCCCCACCCCCCTACTGTCCTTTGGGGGGGTGGGGGGAGGAGAAGGACGTGCTCAGCTGAGTGTTGCCACCTGCCCCCCTCCCCCACTATGGGGGGGGCTGCAACTGAGTGCCCCCCCTGGGCCCCCCATTTCCCCAAGAGGGAATAGTTTCTCCCCCCCCCCCCCCCGGTTTCACTGGACTCTAAGGGCAGCGGCAGAGCTGGGGCTCCTGAAGTCACCCCCCCCCCCCCGCAGCACGGATCGGGGGGGGGGGTCAGGCCTGACTATAAACCTGCCGCGGGGTTGGGGGCGGGGCACAGAGTGACCCTAGCTCAGCCCCGCCCCCTCCCGGGGCCTCGGCACGCGCATGCGCAGTGGGGAGCGGCGCGGGCCTCGCCCATTGGCCGGCGCTGGGTGGGTGGGGCCGGGAGGCGGCCAATGGCGCGGCGCGGCGGGGGGGATAAAGCCGGGGGCGGCCCCTGCGCGGGGGGCGGCGGTGGCTGCTGCCTCCGGAGCAGGGAAGGAGGGGGCGGGGCAGCCCCGCCCGGGACCCAGGCGTCCGGGGGGGTGCCACTTTCTAGCCGGCCCCCCCCGGTCGGTTCGCGAGCGTCGCTTTGCAGCCTGTCTCGGCCGGTCCCCCCGGCCGGCAGCCTGGCGCTGGGAACAGGCGGGGCCCCGGTCTCGGAGCGGGGGGTTCCGGCAGCCGCCGCGTTGGTCTGAGCAGGAGGAAAACCCACTTCATCAGATGCCTGCGGCGGGGCGTTGCCGGCCAGTGACGAGGAACGGGGGCAGGGGGGGTCATCAGAGGTTTATCCCCCAGCAGCCGCCCCCCGCCAGAGTCTGTGACCCTCGCCACCTGCCGGGGGCAAACCTGGTGGGCCGCTGAACGAGGGGGAGGAAGAGCCGAAGTGTTCTTGTAACTTAGGATAAGTAATTAAAGTAGTTGAAGCCTGTCATAAATATAAAGGGAAGGGTAAATCCCTCCTGGCCAGAGGAAAAATCCTCTCACCTGTAAAGGGTTAAGAAGGTTTCAAAAGCTGGGAGGAGGGAGAGAAACAAAGGGTCTGTGTCCGTCTGTAGGCTGCTTTTGCCAGGGACAGAACAGGAATGGAGTCTTAGAACTTCAGTAAGTAATCTAGCTAGGTACCTGTTAGATTATGATTTCTTTAAATAGCTGAGAAAAGAACTGTGCTGAATAGAATGACTATCCCTGTCTGTGTGTCCTTTTTGTAACTTAAATTTCTATTTACTTCTATTAAAAGTCTTCTTGTAAGAAAACAATGCTTTTTCATTGTTCTCAGATCCAAGGGTTTGGGTCTGTGGTCACCTATGCAAATTGGTGAGGATTTTTACCAAAACTTTCCCAGGAAGTTGGGGGGAAAGACCCCAGTTAGAGTTTGGTGGTGGCAGTGGATATTCCAAAGGCAAAGAATAAAATTAATTTGTACCTTGGGGAAGTTTTAACCTAAGCTGGTAAAAGTAAGCTTAGGAGGTAAGGAAGAATGCAAGGACTGGCCGCTTTTAACCAACAGCGGTAATCCTGTGGAGCAATGGCCAGGTGTAGGGACTTTTGATTTACAAGAATACAACTGGGCTTATCCTTTTCTTATTCATCTCAGGGGTCTCCAGCCCCGCTCTGTGTTCAACTTGAAAGGAAAGTGAGAAGTTAACTCTGTATTTCTTTGCAGCCATTTTTAAGAAAAATGGGCCCTTTTCCAAAGGAATGCAATTCTTCCTTTTCAGGTTGCTGTGTTTTTTTTTAAAGTAAGAGTCTTGTTTTAATGTATATGACAATTCCTCTGTTGTGATTTTTCATAGGACAGTTTAGTTTAAAACTAAATTATCACACCAACAGTCCTATCGGGCCAATCAATGGTGGGGAACACCCCTACCCGTAGTATTATTTTGTGTAACACCCAGAATACCCCTATTGAATCACAGGGGGAAACTCTTCAACAGCTTGAAAAAGTTGCCTTGAAGTTAAGGAAGTGCAACAACTCAGGGCACAAGCTGCCTACACCGCTCCTAAAAGTAATTAGTTGCAAACTCTATTTTCGGGGTGGGGGTTTATTGATTGTACTAATAATATTATGCTGTGCAGTGTCATGTATTAGAAAGCTTTACACCCCCCCCCCCCCCCACTCACTTAGAGATTTGTGTCTGGATGAAATGGACAAACATTTATCAAGCATTCTTACTACGTAAAATGAATGATACAGAGGGATGTTTAGCATCCCTCCCTCTTGGGGGAAATAAGTAAGCTACAACAGTTGGAGAGGGGATGGAAAACAGATTTATTGGGGGGGGGGGAGAATATGACCACCAGGGGAGCCACACGCAGGAATCCAGAGCTAGCACCTCTCATCGGATCTAGGAAAAGACAGAGAGAATTATGGGAGGAGGTGGCAGCTCAGTGCTGCCTTGCCACCCGCCCCAAGCACACGCTCCCAAACTCACTGTGTACTTGTCCCACTTCTTCTCAGGGTCGTAGGGCTCCCAGCGGCTGGCCGGGAAGATGTGCTTGTTTTTCTCATACCAGCTGCGGAGGACAACCTTCCCAGCATGGGACTGCAGGGGTGGGGGGAGAGAAAGAGCTCAGTGGGGGTGGGGGTGGGGCTGGCTCTCCCCACTGCACCTGGGCCTGTTCCTTACCTCATCCTTCTCCACAGTGGCATCACTCAGAAGTCTCACATCCTCATGAACGTCGAAGTTGAAGAGCGGCCCTGGGGAGTTGGGGGGAGGTTAGTTGTCTCCTTCCTGTCTCCCCCCAGCATGCCCCAAATCCCTTTCAACATGACACTCGGGGATTCCTCCCCCCTCCCCCCTGAGTAATGGGGCCAAATGTGACTAGGCCATGGGGGGGGGGGGAGAGACTCACCACTTTTCCCTCTTGCTTTAGTCACAATGAAGTCGTAGAAGCTGTGATGCTGGCAGAGGGGGAGGGAAAGAGTTAAAATTCCACATCCCTTGGTGCTGTGTGCCTCAGTTTCCCCGGTGGTGGGGTGAGAGACCAGCCGACACTATGCAGCCCAGTCCCTGCAAGAACCAGCCTGAGGGGGGGGGTCAGTGCTGCCCTGGATTCCCCCCAAGACAGATGTCACTGAAAGTCCCTGATTTCTGTGCTAACAAGCTAATAAACCCGTTTGTCACACTCCAGCTGGGAGGGGACAGGGCAGGGGAGAGCCCCTACCCCTGCAGTTGACCTGGGGGGAAAAGATGCTGCCCTCGAATCTGGGCTGAGGCTCGGGGGAGTGGGCACTAACCCTCTCAGGAGCAGGGCTGGGGGTGTAATGGCGAGCTCTGGGGCGGGGAGTGGGGGCAGAGGACCCTGGGAACCACTTACATGGGGGATGATTAGGTCCTCCTTGATGTACATGAGCTGCTCCACTCCGGCTGACCTGGGGTGGGGGGCAGTTGTCAGAAATGCCAGCCTCAACCCACCTCCCCAGTTTGCACCTGCCCCAGCCACGCCCCCCCGCAACCTGAGCTCGCTGAAGTCCTTGCGCAGGATCTCGAGGGCTTTCTGCAGGAACTGCTGCATGGTGTTCCCCTTCTTCATCTGGGGGGGGAAATGGGGGAGGTCAGGGCTGAGACAGCCCTTCCCCCTCCCTCGCTACCCAATCCATCTCCCCTACAGGGCTGGGACAGCTCCTCTGCCCGCCCCCCCCCCCCCCCACACTCACCTTGACCGTGCGCCGGTGGCCGGAGCCATCCCAGTAGCTGAAGGTGATTTCAATCTCCTCGCCTGGGGGGGAAGAGGCATGGGTCAATGGGTGGAGGGGACAGTCCTCCCCCCAATCCCATCCAACCCCCTCGGCTACAACCTCCCTCCCCAATGCCCCCTGACAGCCAGAATCCTCCCACTTCCGCACCCCCCCCCAAACCCACTAATGGCTCCAACCCCCCTTCCATCCCATCTCCCCACCAGGCCCAGCTGCCAGCATCCCCCCAGGACCCAGTGGCGTGCAGTTCCCCTGGCCACGTACTCTTGATCTTCTCCTGCTTGGCCTCCCACTCCTGGCGCAGCTCCTCGCGCAGGCGGTTCTCCTCCTCCTGGGGGTGGGGGGGGAGATACAGCTCAGTCGGGGAGGGCCTGACTCCCAGGTTACCCTGGGGTCCCGGCTCGGGGGAGGGGTGTGTGTGATGTCGATCTATGATGTTCACCTCACAGTCCCAGCTGTGGGGCAAGGAGGGGGCCGGGGCCGGGCAGTACCTTGCGGTCCTGGCTGCGGGGGGCACGTACCTCGCGGTCCCGATCCGGCAGGAAGCTGGTGTCCACGTCCGGATTTTTTCCCAGTTTGCGCTTCTTGGGGGGCAGCTCTGTGGGGAGAACGGGAATGAGACCCCCCCCGACCCCACTCCCAGGCTGCCCTGCTTCCCCAGCCCCCCACTGCACCTCCTATTGACTGCCCCCTGCCCGACAGTGCCCCCTACAGCCCCCCAGCTCCGCTTACACACCCCACCACCAGCCTGGCCCCAAGCCTGGCCCTAAGCTTCCAGCCCAGCCCTCTCCCCCCCCCCACCCTCTTTCTCCAGCTCCGACTCTTCCTCCTCCAGCTGCTCTTCCTCCTCCTCCTCCTCCTCCTCGTCGTCGTCCAGGGTAAAGGACAGACTGGAGATCTTCCGTTTCTGCTCCTGCTTCCGCTCCCGCTCCCGCAGCCGCTCCAGCTTCCTGGGGGGGGGTGGTGGTGGTTAGTACCCTGGGGGGGGGGGAGGGTCCAGCATCCAATGACAGGGGTCAGTGCCCCACGGGAACCTCAAACCTGGTGGTTGGTGCCCCATAGCACAGGGGGATCAGTCCCCCAACAGGGCCCCCAGACATGGGTCCCCACCTTGGAGAGAAGAGCGGAAGCCGGAGCAGCTGGGGTCCCCTGACAGGAAATACCCCCTAAAAACGGCCCCCTCCATCAGAGAGGACACACAATGACCCCCCCCCCCAGGTTGGCAGGGGAGCCCAGCAGTCAGACACCACCCCCCCGCGCCCCACTCACAGCTGCAGCTCCTTGGACTGCTCCTTCTTGGCCAGCTGCTTCTCCCGTTCCTTCACCAGGGCCTCCTGCTTGGCCTTCATGTCGTTCAGGGTCACCAGGCCTGGAGGGGTGGGGGTGGGGGGGTGTCAGGATGCCTGGGTTCTCTCCCAGCACTGGAGCAAGGGAGGCTGGGAGCCAGGACTCCTGGGTTCTTTCCCCAGCTCTGGGAGGGGAGTGGGGTCTAGTTTTTTTTTTTTTGGGGGGGGGCCCAGACTTCAGGGTCCCCTGCCCACACTCACCCACGGTGCTGGATTTTAATTCTGCTTCCACTGCGTCGTAATGAGCGGAGAACTTCTTATCGATGTTTGACTTCATGATGTTCTCCTGTGGGGGGCGGGGGGGGGGGCCATGAGGAACTGGGGGGCCATCCTCCCCAACATGCCCTACCTCCTCCCCCCGGTCTCCGCACTTTCCCCGGTTCTGCCCCCAGATACTGTCCCCGCCCCCAGAGGATCTGCCCCCCCCGTCTCAACATTGCCCCAGGAGCTCTGTACCCCTGATCCCTCTGCCCCCCCAGCCCCCCACCTCCGCGATGCGCTGTCTCATCTGCTCCATGTGCTCCCGCTGCCGCTCCCGCTTCTTCATCAGCTGCAGGGCCCGGCCGGCCTCGCTGGCCGCCCCCTTGTACTGCGCCATGGTGGGGGCCGGGGGGGGGCCACAACCCACGAGGTGCCCGGGGGGGCTGAGGAGGGACCCTAGGAAGGGTCGGTGGAGGGGATGTAATGTGGGGAGGTCAGGAGCCCTGTGGCCGGCTGCGGCCTGGTGGTCCTGGATATGGGGGAAAAGGCAGGGGGGTCACTGGGGGGGCAGAGGCTGGGGGGCAGCCCCTAGGCAGGTGGCAGAGGCTGGGGGGCGGTCTTTGGAGCCGGGGGGGGGCCCGGGCAGAGGTTGGGGGTCTCTGGAAATGGGGGGGGGCTGGAGCCGGGGGGGGCCGGAGCCGGGGGGGGCCGGGGCAGAGGCTGGGGGTTTGGTAGGGTCTCTGGAGCTGGGGGGGGGCCGGGGCAGAGATTGGGGGGGTCTCTGGAGCTGGGGGGGGGCTGGAGCCGGGGGAGGGGCTGGGGCAGAGGCTGGGGGTCTGGGGGGGGGAGGCTGGAGCCGGGGGGGGGGCCGGGGCAGAGGCTGGGGCGTTGGGGGGGGTCTCTGGAGCCGGGGGGGGGCGCCGGGGAAGCCCTAGTGGGTGACGCGGGAGGGGTCTCGAGGGGGGATCCCGGCGGCGTTTCCGGTCGGGCCCGCAGGACCCCGAGGCAGCTCCGCGGCACCCAGCTGACGCGACGTCACCCGCACGCGCCGTCCACCGAGTGACGCAGGGCAGCCGCTGCCCCGCCCTCCATTATGCAAATGAGGGTGTGTAGTGCCCGGAGGGAGCCGCAGAGGCTGCCGGGAGTGGGCGGTCACCGCAAGGCAAGGGGAGGCGGGAGCGGGGTTGTGCGGCGCCTGGGGGCCCGCCCCTCCCCGTGCCCGCCCCGAGCACCCCCCCGACCCGGTTACCCGCCCCCCCCATGTGCCACCATCCACCCCCCCCGGGCACCCACCCCCCATGTGCCACCATCCACCCCCCCGGGTCCCCGCCGCCCCAGGCCGACCCCTGGAACAGGGTACCCAACCCCCCCCCGTGTGCCGCCATCTGTCCCCCCCGACCTGGATACCCGCCCCCCCCCCGACCGCCATGCCGCCCCCCTGCGTCCTCCGCACCCGGGTACCCTCCCCCTGTGTGCCACCATCCGCCCCCCCCAGGTACCCAACCCCCATGCACCGCCATCCGCCCCTCCCCCGACCCAGGTACCTGCCCCCCCCGTGTGGCCATCCACCCCCCCCATGCTGTCCCCCCTGCATCCCCCCCCAAGCCGGGTATCCGCCCCCCCACCCGGGTACCCACCCCCCACCATCCGCCCCAGGTACCCGGCCCCCCATGTGCCGCCATCTGCCCCCCCCCGGCCAGGTATCAGCCACTCCCCCCGTCCCACCCTCAGGAGGCAGGAGCAGGGTTAGACTAAAGTAACTTTATTGCCTGGTGACAATTGAGCAGCGGGGCGGGGCGGGGGGCCAAGCCTTCCCCCCTCACAGTCATTGTTAAACAAGGACAGTGTGGGACCTGGGGGGCACACCCCAGCCAGAGCCTCCCCCGGGAACAGGGGCCGCCCTGCCCCCCCAGCTCTTCCCTCTCTCTAGGCCCTGGTCCAGTACTAATAATAACTTAAAATAAATTACAGCGAGCAGCAGGTGCTGGGGGGAGCGCTGCCCCCCCATGGCATACAGGAACCTGCCCCCCTACACAGCTGAGGCAGGGGGCGGATACGAGACAGGGGGCACAGGGGAAACGGGACCAGCTTTGGGAGAGTGGGGTGACCCCCCACACACACCAAGACATCTCCCCTGCCCCCCGCTGTGGGGGGGAAGGTACCCTGGGCCTTAAAGGTGCCCTACAGAGCTGCCCCTAGGAGAGGAGGGGGCAGAGCAAGATTCCCCCAGGGAGGTGATGGGGGTCGGGGTAGTGCCAGGCTTGGTCCCTGCTTGGGGCAGCAGCTGTGAGGTGGGGGGATTTGGGGGTGATGGGCTGCAACTGTTCCTGGTACTTAGGGAGGTACTGAATGGGGGGGGGGGGAGTGGCATTGGTCCCAGAGGATGGGGGGTGGGGGGGAGAGTCACAGCTGGCCCTGGTGGGGGGGACTGGTCCTGGTGCAGATGGGGGAGAAGTCACAGCTGGTCCCTGTGCTGCGGGGAGCAGGCCCCGGTGGAGATGGGGGGTCCCAGCTGGCCCCAGCCGGGGGGGGGGTGTTTTGGGGGGGTTCCAGCTGGCCCCAGCAGGGGTCACTGCTCATCCTCCCCGAAGACATGGCTCTGGCGCCGTTTCATGCTCTCGAAGTCAAAGGCGGCGCCGACCATGCGCCGGTAAATGTCCTTGATGTTGTCACAGGTCGTCTCGAAGTGGGTGGTGGCATCGTACGACCGGGAGCAGAAAATCTGGGGTGAGGGGGTGGAGATTAACACAGTGTCACCTGGGGGGGGAGGGGGGAGTTTGCACTTGCTCCCTTCCCTGCTCCGCCCCCAGCACACCCCCTACCTACCATGCATCCATCCCCCATGAGCACCCTGACACCCCCAGCCCATGGGACACCCCGAAGCAGCATCAGAAGGGCCAGACTGGCTCAGCCCAAAGGTCCATCTAGCCCAGTATCCCGTCTTTCGAGCATGGCCAGTGCCCCAGAGGGAATGAACAGAGCAGGGCAGTTATCGAGTGATCCATCCCCCGTCCTCCAGTCCCGGCTTCTGGCAAACAGAGGCCAGGGACACCCTCCCTGCCCAGCCTGGCTAACAGCCACTGAGGGGCCAAACCTCCATGAACTTATCTAGCTCTTGTCTGAACCCTGTTATAGTCCTGGCCTTCACAACCTCCTCCGGCAAGGAGTTCCAGAGGCTGACGGTGCCTTGTGTGAAGAAACACTTCCCCCTGTTTGTGTTAAACCTGCTGCCTATTCACTTCATATGGTGACCCCTAGTTCGTGTGTTATAAGAAGGGGTAAATAACGCTTCCTTATTCACTTTCTCCACACTGGTCATGATTTTATAGACCTCTATCAGATCCCCCCTTAGTCGTCTCTTTTCCAAACTGAAAAATCCCAGTTTTATGAATCTCTCCTCGTATGGCAGCCGTTCCAGACTCCTGTTCATTTTTGTTGCCCTTTGCTGTATCTTTTCCAGTTCCAATATATCATTTTGAGATGGGGCGACCAGATCTGCGCGCAGGATTCAAGGTGTGGGCGTCCCATGGGTTTAATACAGAGGCAACATGATATTTTCTGTCTTACTCTCTCTCCCTTTCCGAACGATTCCCAACATTCTGGTCGCTTTTTGACAGCTGCTGCCCATTGAGCGGATGTGTTCAGAGAAATAACCACAGTGACTCCAAAATCCCCCTCTCAGATAACAGCTAATCTAGCCCCCATCATTGTATATGTCTAGCTGGGATTATGTCTCCCCACGTGCATCACTTTGCATTTATCAGCACTGAATTTCACCTGCCATTTTGTTGCCCAGTCACCCAGTTTTGGGAGATCCCTTCGTAGCTCTTTGCAGTCTGCCTGGGACTTAACTATCTTGAGTAGTTTTGTATCATCGGCAGATTTTGCCAGGGGTGGGGAGATGGGACGTCCCACGAGGGAGGGGATGGGAATTCCCTGTGGGGGGGCGCTCACCTGGCTCTCTGTGCCATCATCCGTGGGATCGTACAAGTCACTGATGGCCACAAACCTGCCAAGGAAGAGGGAGAGGGGGTGAGTCACAGCTCTCACACCCCCACCAGAGGCCTTTACCCCCCAGAGTTCCTCCCTCCCCCGCTTTCCAGCTCACCTGGCCAAGCAGCATCTCCCCCCGGGGGCTCTGCTCCTCAGACAGCATCCTGGGGCCCCCCTCATTCACCGATCGTGCGTTTGGTACAAAGCCAGGGGGCAGGGCGTGTGGCGAGTCCGGATCTGCTGGGCGTCATCGTCCCATGGATCTGCACAGGGCCGTGACGGGGGCTGGGAGACACCTCTCCTGGGCAGCCCAGGGTGAGGGACACCACACGCTAGTGGGTTTGGGGGAACCCCCCCATGCCCCTCCCCACTGGGTTCCAGGCTCCCGCCCCCAAGTTCCAGCCCTTCACCCGGCTCCCTATCCCCCCGCCTCACTTCTGGTCGATGGGCTCCAGCAGCTCCAGCGCCGGCTCCACCTCCCGCTCCGGCTCTGGCGTCTCCACCGTGGTGCTGACGATGGCGATGAACTTCCCAGGTGCAGCCACATTGTGGGCCCAGGAAACCAGACAGACGTAGATATCTGGGGGGCGGGGGGATGGGTCGTGAGGCTTCGTAAGAACAGCGGGCATGCCTCATTTTCCCCCAGAGTTTGCCCAGTTAACGAGGGGCCAAGGAGATGAGGAAATGCAGCTGGCGATGCCCCTGCAGTGACCCACTCGCCTGTAGAGGCCCGCAGGGCACTCAGTGTGCTGGCCGGGCCCGTCCTCCCCCACGGTACGTCCCTCCCCTGTGGCGCAGCCCCCCACAGTCTGTCCCCTGCGTGATGCCACAGGGGGGTTGGAGGCTCCCAGGGATGGGCCCAGCCCCGGTCCCCTCCCGGCGCTGACCCGACTTGCGGCCCAGCTGGTTCTGGGGCAGGATGATCTGGCAGGAGCCGGCCTCGCTGGTGCCATGGATGGGGTGGCTCAGGATGCAGATGACACGGACGACCCGGCCGGCCCGACGAACTCGCTCTGGCACATAGCTGGGGTCGCAGATCAACTGCTTGCACCGTGCCACCTGGCAGGGACAGGAATTCAGCGCCCCCGCCTCCAGGCCTGAGCCCAGAGAGAGGTGGGAAACCCCCAGCCCAGCTCCCCCCCAATTCCCTGCTGGGTAAAGCGACCCCCTCAAGGGGTACCCCAAAGCAGAGCCAGGAACCGGGCCGGGGGGGGGGGGGCGACAGGCAACCCCTTCCCCAGGAGAAGGAGAAATGGGGGCAGCCACTGGGGGTTGGGCCTGAGCCCCCCTCCCCAGGGAAGAGGCACCCCAAACCCAGTCCCCGATGGACAAGCCAGCCCCCCGATACCCTGGGCAGGGGTCACTGACGGAGACCAGAGAACCCCCTTTCAGATTTAACGGGGGGCCTAGTGGGGACCCCCCCAAAATCACTGTGTGTGTTGGGCTGGGGGTTGCTAGGATGTATCCAGCCCGCCCAGGCTGGTGCCTCCCCCTGCTCACCTCCCCCTCCGACCTGACCCCCACGACCCGGCCATTCTCCATGACGATCTCGTCCACGGGCTTGTTCAGCATGTAGGTGCCCCCGTAGATCGCGCTGAGCCTGTGGGGGGACAGAGACCATGGAGACCAGGCACCGCCCCCACATCGGGGTCCCCTCTGACATGCACCCCCTGAGCTCTCTGCCATCCCCCCTACAACCTCCCCCATGATGGAGCCCCCCTGTTGCGTTGCACAACCCCTGCCCCCCACAACGCACCTGGCGAAGCCTTGGGGCAATTCCCCCAGCCCGTAGAGTGGGTAGAGGTAGGGGCTCTTCCCATAACGGGCCAGCGACTCGCTGTACAGCTTGATCCGGTTAATGGTCTCCAGGCAGGGCTGGTCCAGGTAACTGCGGGGAGAGACGGGGTGAGGGGGGCCCAGGGCTGGGACTGCGGGTTGGGAGTGAGGGGCACCTGCAGAGCTGGGGGGAGTCCAAGGCAGGGGGTTTCATATTTCGTATGAATAGTGTGAGTGCCTCAGTTTCCCCATGAGCTGCACAGCTAACTAGGCGGGGGTGGGGTGATCTTTGCAAAGACCCAGAGGTGCCTGGGCAGCAGGGGCTGGGCCCCCCAGGAGACAATGGCCACGCCCCTTGCCTGGACATTCGGAGTGACCCCTGGGCAGGAAGCTGGTCGAGGAGGGGGGTGTCCACCTCCCCCAGGGGACTTCCTGCAGGGATATGACGCCGGGGGGGGGGGGGAGGGGCAGATGCCCCCCCCCCCGAACCAGGCATGGTCCCCCCATGGGCAGCTCCGGAGCCGGGTGGGCCCCACGACTCACTCGTCGGTGCGGTACAAGGCCAGTGCGTGGCCTGTGAAGTCGATCACGTCCTGCCCCAGGTCAAAGCGCTCGTACACGTCCCGCATGGGGGTCCCAAGGGGGTCGACCCCCTCCAGTGTCTGGGGGTCGTTCTCGTCAAAATTGGCCACGAAGACAAGGAACTTCCGGAACCGGCGCTTCTCGAACATGCCCATGAGATCTGTGGGGAGATGGGGGTGCTGTTAGTGGGGGGGGGAAGGGACTACATTGGGGTGGCAGTGGCCAGAGGGCACTGGGGGCAGGGCAGGGTGCCACATGGGGGGAGAAAACCAGGCTGGGGGGCTCACTCATCACCTCAGGGGATGGGGCCATGGGGGAGGGACCATGGGGGGGGCCAGGGGGCACGATCCCCTTGCAGGGAGGCACTAACTCACCGCAGTCTAGGGCGGATGGACAGCAGGGGGTCCCCAGAGCAATGGGGGGCTTCCTTCTTGGGGAGGGTCTCATTGGGGAGGTGGGGGGGGGGCAGTGGTGCCAGGAAGGGGGAAGTGGGGGGGGTTTCACTCACTGGACGCCAGCGCCTCGGTCTCGGTGGAGGGCACCTTGTGTACCTGACCCCCCCTGTAGACGAAGCTCCCCTCCACCACCTTGAAGTCCAGGTACCGGGTCACCTCCGTGTACAGCAGCATCTTCACCAGCTGGCCTGGGGGAGGGGGAAGCACGAAGGTGAGGGGGGGCACTGGAGCCACACCCCACCCCCTCCACCAAACCCCACCATTTCTGAGGCTCCCACTCCCCCGGGCCCCCCCTTACCGTTGGCCATGAGGAATTTGGGGATCAGGTCAACGTTCCAGTCCCGGCCACGCCCCATGGACTCGGGGGGCCCCTCGGGAAGCCCAAAGCGTTTATACAGCTGTTGGGGGGGGAAGAGAGTTAGAGCCACCTGTCCCAGTCCCCTGCGGCACCCCCGCACTAGCCCCCCATGTCCTCCTGCTGGGGAACCCCTGCATCCCCAAATCTGCCCTCCACCTCAAACCCTCTCCTTCAGAGGATCCCCATGCCCCTGCAAACAGACCCCATCTTGAACCAGCTCCTGCCCCATCAAACCCGTTTCCTCTGGGGCCCACAACCCCAAAACTGCCCCCCTGAAACACACTCCCTGTGCCCCCGCACCCCAAGGCCCAGCCCCATACCTCCTCCAGGGGGGTGATGGAGGAGCTCTCTCCCCCATAGTGGGGATTCCGGTCCATGTGCAGAACCTTCTTCCCGTTCACCGACATGATCCCCGACAGGATGCACTCCTGGGGGGCAGGGGAAGGGTCAGTGCCAGAGCCGCCGGGGACCCCCCACCTCAGAGCCCTGGCTCCCATCCGGCCGGGGGGGGGGGGGGCAGGGCAGGGAACGGGGCCCAGGGCCTTTCCTCAAGGGGGCACCAGCCCCAATCCGGGATGGGGCAGGAGGCTGGGGGGAGCTCACGCAGGGTCAGGAGCTGGGACGTGGAAGGGGGCAGGGTTATAGTTAGGGTGCAGTGGGGAGTGGCAGGCATGGGTCAGCCCAGTTGTACCTGGTGTGCTGGGGGGGGTTAGAGACTCTTGAGGAGGTTAATCGGAGGGGCACTCTTTGCACAGCCAGCTTTGGGGTGCACAGGGAAGACGCCTCCAGCTGCCAAGAGCTGGGTGGGGGTGGTAAGGGGGCACTGCATGGCGCCATTGGCTGGGTGCACCCTGCTGTGAGCTACAGGGAAGACATGGGGGGAGGCCAGGCTCTGTGATCCTGGCGGGGCTGAACTGGAGGTGGGGGGGTCACTTCCCACCCCTCCGTTGGCAGAGATGCAGGGGGGTATTAATGGGGGGCACCCCATTTGCAGGGTGCTGGGGGAGCAGGGTGCACGAGGGGTCTGAATGACGGGTGATGGGTTAGGGTGGGTGCCCCAGGGAGGGGGTACAGGGGGTGCACAGAAAGGGGAAAACAGTGGGGGAGGTTCCAATAAGAGTCTAGTGGGGTGCCTAGAAGTGGGTGCAGTAGAGGGGTGCATGTGGAGGAGACGCGGGGGTGGAAGTATTACCGTGGGGGGCTGAGGGACACATAGGGAGGAAGAGCAGAGGTTGCAATGGTGGGGGTGTCCAGCAGGGTACCCAGAGGTGGGTGCAATGGGGGAGCTGCAGTGGGGAGGGTTCACGGGTCCCCGTGGGGTACATTAGGGGCTGCAATGGGGGTTGCCATGCCAGAGGGATGTGCAGGGGTTACCTTGGGGGAGTTGCAATAGGGGGTCCGCAGGGGGTCCCACGCCTGGGGTGCAAAGGGAGGTTGCAGGCGGTGCAATGAGGGGGTGCATTGGGGTGTGCAGTGGGGGTCCGCAGGGGGTCCCACACCTGGGGTGCAAAGGGAGGTTGTAGGGGGTGCAATGAGGGGGTGCAGGGGTTGCCTTGGGGGGGTTGCAACAGGGGGTCCGCAGGGGGTCCCACACCTGGGGTGCAAAGGGAGGTTGCAGGCGGTGCAATGAGGGGGTGCATTGGGGTGTGCAGTGGGGGTCCCACACCTTGGGTGCAAAGGGAGGTTGCAGGCGGTACAATGAGGGGGTGCAGGGGTTGCCTTGAGGGAGTTGCAATAGGGGATCCGCAGGGGATCCCACACCTGGGGTGCAAAGGGAGGTTGCAGGGGGTGCAATGAGGGGGTGCAGGGGTTGCCTTGGGGGGGTTGCAACAGGGGGTCCCACACCTGGGGTGCAAAGGGAGGTTGCAGGCAGTGCAATGAGGGGGTGCATTGGGGTGTGCAGTGGGGTCCGCATGGGGCTCCGCACCTGGGGTGCAAAGGGAGGTTGCAGGCAGTGCAATGAGGGGGTGCATTGGGGTGTGCAGTGGGGGCCCGCACGGGGTCCCACAGGGTGCAAGGGTTGCCTTGGGGGAGTTGCAATAGGGGTCCGCTGGAGATCCCACACCTGGGGTGCAAAGGGAGGTTGCAGGGGGTGCAATGAGGGGGTGCAGGGGTTGCCTTGGGGGAGTTGCAATAGGGGATCCGCAGGGAGTCCCACACCTGGGGTGCAAAGGGAGGTTGCAGGCGGTGCAATGAGGGGGTGCATTGGGGTGTGCACTGGGGTCCGCAGGGGGTCCCGCACCTGGGGTGCAAAGGGAGGTTGCAGGGGGTGCATTGGGGTGTGCAGTGGGGGTCCACACCTGCGGTGCAAAGGGAGGTTGCAGGGCGTGCCTTGGGGGAGTTGCAATAGGAGGTCCGCAGGAGATCCCACACCTCGGGTGCAAAGGCAGGTTTCAGGTGGTGCAATGAGGGGGTGCATTGGGGTGTGCAGTGGGGATCCACACCTGGGGTGCAAAGGGAGGTTGCAGGGGTTGCCTTGGGGGAGTTGCAATAGGGGGTCCGCAGGAGATCCCACACCTGGGGTGCAAAGGGAGGTTTCAGGTGGTGCAATGAGGGGGTGCATTGGCGTGTGTAGTGGGGGTCCGCAGGGGGTCCCACGCCCCGGGGTGCAATGGGGAACCGCCCCCAGACTCACGGTCAGCCCGGTGCCCAGCACAATCACGTCGTAGGCCTCGTCCATGGCGGCAGCTCCAGACCCGCCTCCCCCGCCCCAGCGGCGCCAGCCTGGGCCGCAGCGCCTTCCGCCCCAGATCCCTCCGCCTGGAAACGAGTTCCGGTCTCTGTCTACCACACCCCGGATCCCTCCGCCTGGAAACAAGTCCCGGCGAAGGCGCTTCACCCGATCCCCCCCGGACCGCCCCCTCCGCCTGCAGTCAAGCCCCGGGACAGAGCCTCTTCACCGCCACAGGCGGGCACCTTCCGCCAAGAAAGAGAGATCACATGTTCATAGCTAACCGCGGTATCCCTCCGCCGGACAAAACTAACCCCGCTTTGAAGCGTAGCCTTCGGCCCAGAGTAAAAAGCCCTCCCAGATCCTTCCGCCGGATAAGTAAGCGCGTTCGCTGCACCGCCCCCCGAGTCTGTCTCCATCCGCCAGAAATAAGGCCCAAGTTTATGTCTCTCCATGCGATCCTTCCGTCACAAATGAGTTCGTTGCGCACACCACTCCCAGCTCCCTCCGCCAGACAAAGTAGTTCCCTCCCCCCGGCTCCCTACGCCCCCCCGGACAGACAGACGGACACAGAGGCAGAGCCCAGACACTCTTTATTAAGGGGCTGGGGGGAGAGGATGGGGGGGCTTAGTAGCCCCCCAATAAATACGGGATCAGTCCCCAGCCCAGCCGTTGGGGGGGGGGGGGTCAACGCACAGCAGGGGGGGTAGGGGGTAGCTCCCAGCTGACAGCAGCCACAGCAGTCTACACCCCCCCAGCCTGGAGCACTGGGGAGCCCCCTGGGCAGGGGCTGGGCAGGGTTAGGGGAGATGCTGGACTCCCCCTCCCCCTTAAGCTGCTGTGGGTGGAGCTGGGGGGGGGGGGGGGAGAGCACAGAGCCGGCCCCAGTGCAGAGCCAGGAGGATCCCCCAGTTGGGGAAGGGGGGGCACACAGAGCCAGGGGATCCCAGCTCGGGGGGAGCAGGACCCAGGCCCTCCCTACTCGCCCTGGGGCACAGCGATGGTGGCCCCCTTGGGGTCGTCAAAGCGGTCCATGGTCTTGAGACCTAGCAGCATGTGCAGGCCGCAGGTGAAGATGGCGCCGAGCAGCAGGGCCGTGAGGAGCCCCATCCAGGTGCCCGGTGCAAAGAACCCGGCACAGTCGCTGGCGTAGGAGAACCGCAGGCCCGTCACGTTGAACCCCTGCAGCTGGGGGGGGAGATGAGGGGGGTTAGATGAAGCCAGGCTACTTGCCCTCCTCCGCCGACCCTAACTCCCCTCCCAGAGCCAGGAGAGATCCCAGGCATCCTGCCTCCCAGTCCCCCCCTCCCCCCACTAGACCCCACTCCCCTCCCAGAGCCAGGAGAGATCCCAGGCATCCTGCCTCCCAGTCCCCCCTCCCCCCACTAGACCCCACTCCCCTCCCAGAGCCAGGAGAGAACCCAGGCGTCCTGGCTGGTACCTGCACATCCTGGAGCAGCACCCCCCAGCCAGGGCTGGGGCTGTGGGGCTGAAGGCCAGCACCGAAGGCCTGCAGGCTGCTGAGGTGGGCGCAGCGCCAGGCGTAGTTGCTAGGAGCCGTCACCTGCGAGGCGTTGAACACAGTGGGCCTGGCCGAGGGCCTTGCCAGCTCCAGGTGGCTCAGCTGGAACCAGTCCCGGCCCGAGACAGGGAACCACCGGCTGGTCATGTGGAACCTGGAGGGGCGGCGGCGGCGGAGAACAGCTCATCCAGAACCCCCAGAGGGCCAGCCAGACCCCCCCAAAGCCACCCCAGGGTCAGCATAAGAACATAAGAAGGGCAATATTGGGTCAGCCCAAAGGTCTGACAATGGCCAGTGCCAGGTGTCCCAGAGAGAATGAACAGGAAATCATCAAGTGATCCATCCCCTGTGATCCCGCCAGAACCCGCAGACACCAGCAACCTCCCCCCCCACCACCCCCAGCCAAACCAACCCTTGCATGTCACCCCCCAACATATCCCAGCACCCCCAGTCAATGTAGTGATGCTCCACAGCAGACACCACATCTCTCCCAGGCCTAGCCAGCCCCCCAAATACTCACGTGGCAGTCAGAGGGGACCCCAGAACATTCGCATACTTCAGCACAAGCCTTGATAGGGGAAAAGAGACAGTGACCCCAGTGGTGCCCCTCACTCCCAACCAGCAGCCCCCTGCCAGCCCAGTCCTGGGCTCCTCCCAGCTCTGCCAGTGCCCCTCACTCCCAACCCACAGCCCGCTTCTAGCCCGGCCCTCGGTTCCCCACAGCTCTGCCAGTCCCCCTCACTCCCGACCCACAGCCCGCTGCTAGCCCGGCCCTCGGTTTCTCCCAGCTCTGCCAGTCCCCCTCACTCCCAACCCACAGCCCCACTCTCACCGGGAGTCACTGGCGCTCCAGGACGAGCCGCTCACGTTGACGGAGGCCTCGGCCCCAAATGTTTGGGGTGTCAGGTCGACCCACTTGTTGTCCCAGACCACAGAGAAGTTCTGGGCCCAGAAGAGGATCCGGGGCTCCCCGGTCAGGGGGTACCGCACCGGGGGGTGCTGCACTGGTGCTGGGGTCGGCTTCTGCAGCAGCTGGCGGCCCACCCCCCCAGGGGCCACCCCGGAGACATCCCGGAGAACCTGGGGAGAGCGTGGGGTGAGAGCTGGGGGGCAGTGCTAGGAAGTACCTGGGGGGCACAGCTCAAGGGTTAGGGCAGGCCTCCTGAGGTAAGGGAGGATGAAGGGGGGGTACCAGAGTACGCAGCTAAGGGGGTGGTCAGTGTGACCAGGACATACCCAGGAGAGGTGCATGGCCAGGGCTGGGACACTAAACATGGGGACATACCTGTGAGGGGGCCCCCTGCCAGGGAGGGGGGTTGTCAGTGGGGGTGGGGGAAGAGATGTACCCGGAGGGGGGGGGGCGGTTGGGGGGAGACATACCCGTGAGGGGGCTCCGGCCGTCAGCAGCGCCGTGTAGGGCACATCATCCTCCTTCAGGGCGCTGAGCACCTGCCCGATGATCTCATCTGGGGGCAGACACGTCCAGGGTTAACAGCCCTGTCCCCCGGTCCCCACCCCAGCTAACCCCTCAGCCAGCCCCCAAACACTGACCCACCCCATCGGCCTTGGAGGGGTTGCTCCCCCCACCAATTGGGGCACTTCACTGGGGAAATGGGGAGGATCCTGCAATGGGGGCTGGGTACGAAGGGAGGCTGGGAGACCCAGCCATTGGGAGCAGGGAGACAGATCCAACCATGGAAGGCGGAGGACCCAGGATCTGGTGAGGGAAGTGGCCGTGGGGGACCAGACTCACCATTGCTCGTTAGCACCTCCTTGGGGGCCATGAGGCTGGAGCTGGAAATGAAGAGCAGCACATCAGGGGGAGGAGACATCACAGCCCCCCGCCCCCGAAGTGGGTCCCATGCTGGGACCTCCAAGCCCACGTCCCCCCCGGCTCAGCCAGTCACACTCTCTAGGGGGTGAACCCAGAGCCATGGCCACAGACCTGGGCAGTGCAGGGCAGCCAGGCTGTGGAAGGGGGAAGTCAGGACAGGTCAGGAGTAGCAGGGCAGGGCAGGCAGTGATGAGATCAGGACAGGGTAAGCCCTGGGGGTGGGAGGCAGTGGGGCACGTAACAAGGCTATGTAGGGCAGCTGCACCAGCAGCAGGGCGGGCAGGCTGTGGGGGGCAGGCCATCGGGGGGACATGGGGCACGTACCCGGCAGCGTAGGGCAGCCGCACCAGCAGCAGGGCGGGCAGGCTGGCGTTGAGTCGAAGCTCCCGCAGGGTGCCCGGCTCCACGTGCAGGGGGCTCAGCCCCATCTTCTCCTTCAGCAGCCCCAGGACGCCGGCAGCTGCCACCCCCTGCACAGCTGGGAGCATCAGGGTTGAGGGGGCCCCCGCCAGGGCACTCTGTGTGTGTGTGTCAGGGGGAGTTAGAGACAGGCACTTGATGCACAGCCCCCCAGAGCCCTTCACCCCGACCCACAGCCCCATCAGGGCCCCTGACCCCCCCACGCCCTTCACCCCCAACCCACAGCCTCATTGGATCCCCTGCCCCCCCACCCTGCAGCCCCTGCCACCCCCGATCCACAGCAGCCCCTCACTCCTGACCCATGGCCTCTGCCACCTAGCCCCCTCCCAGCCACGCCAGGGCCCCCACCTCCCACCCGCAGCCCCCCAGCTCTATCAGGGCCCCCCTTGCTCACCTCCAGGTTGGGGAAGGCGCTGTCGGGCTTGTTGCCGAAGACGCCCCCGTATGCTGTGAAATCCTCCAGGCTGAGCTGGGTGGGGGGGGGTGAAAGAGCGTTAATGCTGGGGGGGCTGGGCTCACTTCCCCTTACAGAGGGTCTGGGAGGGGACGAGGGGGAGCAAACCCCCCTCCCCCCAGTGACAGGACCCAGGGTGGGTTCTGGGAGCCCTGTGTGGCTGTCCCCACCAAGGTAATTGCCTGCCCCATAGCCCCCAGGGAGCTGGGACCCCAGACACACCCCAGCAGTTGGAGCGCTCCCCCACAGACCCCCAACCCACCTGGCAACAGGGCACGTACCCCAGCTGCTGAAACCCCAGGCTGAGCCCCACTAGCACACTGGGCACGGGGGTAGGAGCAAGACAGGTAAGGGCATGGGGGGCGGGGGCAGTATAAGGCAGAAATACTCAGGGGACGGAGGTGTTGTGGGGGTTCACTGGAGGGGGCAGGAAGATGGGAATCTTTAGGGGCCAAAGGGTATTTGGGGGGCCCAGAGGCCAGACGTGGACCTCCTGGGCTACCTTGGGGAGCTGGCTGTATTTCAGGGGCCAGGCAGGGGGACCCCCCCAGAGGCCAGGCACAGGGGGACCCCCTGGGACCTTGTGGGGCTCACTGTATTTCAGGGGGACAGAGGCTAGGCATAGGGGCCTGGCTATATTTCAGGGGGCCCAGAGGCGAGATAAGGGTCTCCCATGGGGGGACACAGAACCGGAAGGGACCCTGAGGGGTCGTCTAGTCCAGGCCCCTGCACTCCTGGCAGGACGAAGTATCACGTAGCCTCCGCCGAGGCCATTTGTCCCACTGCTTAGCCCCCTGACAGGAAGTTTCCCCTCATGGGTCCCCCGCCCAGTCCTCTCTTCTCCACGCTAAACCAGCGCGGGGCTTCTTCAGTCTCCCCTCGCCGGGCCACGTTTTCTCGCCCTTGGATCAGGTCCGTTGCTCTCTGGACTGTCTCCAGTTTGCCCGCATCTCTCCTGAAACGTGGGGCCGGCACTGGGCACAGTCCGGCAGCCAGCGCGGAGCAATTACTGCTCGGGGCGTGCTCCCCCCGCCTGCCAACACAGCCCAGAGCACGCCCCCCCGCGTTACACGGCGACTCCTAGTCGGCTTTTGATCCGCGGTGACCCCCAGATCCCTTCCGCAGAGAGGGGCTATTGCCCGTTTTCACATGGGCTGGGCGCGGGGGCCGGGCCGGGGGGGGGGCGCAGAGACTGGGCACACGGGGGGGGGGCGCAGAGACCGGGCACACGGGGGGGGCGTACACACGGGGGGGAGGGGCAGAAGGCGGGGGGCTGTTTCGGGGTCTCACCTTCTCCTGCAGGAAGAGCAGGACGTTGCGGGGGCCCCGATCCAGCGCGGGGGCGAGGAGCGCACTCAGCTGGGGCGCGCCGACCACGTGTCCCTCGTAGCTGTCAGCCAGGGGGGGCCAGAGGGAGCTGGGGGGACACGGGGGGGGGGTCAGCGGGGGACAGCGCCACCCCCTCCTCCGCACCCCGCGCCCCTCCCCCCAGGCCCCCCTCCGCACCCCTCCCCCCCGCACCTGTGGCCGGACCAGCCCAGCAGCGGGACCCGGCCGGCGCGCGCAGCCCCCAGCACCAGCCCCGCCAGCACCAGCCGCGCCGCCGCCATCTTGGACCCTGTCCCCAACCGCGTCCGTCGCCAGGCCTGAGTCACTCCCGCCCCGCCCTCGAGCCTCGCTCCGCCAATCACAGCTCGGGCTGCCCCGCCCCTTCCTCAAGCCTCGCTCCGCCAATCACAGCGCGGGCCGCCCCGCCCCGGCCTCCAATCACAGCGCGGATCGCCCCGCACCTTCCTCGAGCCCCGCTCCGCCAATCACAGCGCGGGCCGCGCCGAGCGGCGACCAATCAGAGCGTGGGAAGGGGAAAGCCAGCCAATGGCAGCGTCCCCTTACCCCCCTCAGGGGCGCACACGGAGGGGATGGTGGGGGTGCCCCCCCGGGGAAGGACCCAGCGGCCCAGCTCCCAGGGTCCCTTGGGGGTTGGACCCCAGCCCAGCCCGCATGCGCACGCAGGCGGGGAAACCGAGTCACGCCCAGGGGGTCCCCAGGCCCGCTCCGGCCAGCCCGCTGCCCAGCAGCGCTGCCGGCTTTGCCTCCCAGCCCTGCTCCCAGGGCGCGCAGCGGCCACCCCCGCGGCACCCACCCCCAGGGCCCAGGCCCTGGCCCCGCAGCGAGCCTGCCCCGCACCGGGCAATGGGGCAGCCTGCCCCACACGGCGCCTGGCCCAGCCGGCGCTCCCCCGAGCGGGTCCCGCCCGCAGCCTGGGCGCTGGTGGGTGGCTGAGGGAAGGGGCAGGAAGGCAGACCCTGTCCTGGCCCAGATCCCTCCCCCCTTGAGCAGGGCACCAAACTCCCCCACCCTCCAGCCCCCCCATTACCCCGGCCCTGGGACAGTCTCCACTCTGCATCCGGGTTAAAATCCTTTATTCGAAAAGTCCAGAGTAAAAAAAAATGGGGGGGGGACGGCACTGGGTGCCAGGGGCCCCCCTCCTGACTCATGCAAGGCAGTCTTTCTGTATGATTTAGGGGAGTTGAGCTGGCAGCCCACCTTGACCCCCATGCATGTTGGGGGGGGTTATCCCCCCAGGAGGAAACACCCCTTCCAACCCAGCCTGCCCCAGCAGGGCCCCCCCAGCTTGGATGGGGTATGGCCAGCAGCCCCACAGGGGCTGCCCCCACTCTTTGTAAGGCCTTCACTAGCAGGGTCCCAGGGGGGCCACTGGCAGGGTCCAGGGGGACAGCAGGCTTCAGTGGCTTCCAGGGGGTCCCCACATGGGGGCTGTTCAGCCAGACCCTGCCCAATGGCAGGGGAGGGGCAGCTGCAGCAATGGAGATTGCCCCATTGCTGCAGCTGCCCCATACCATGTGGAGCAGGGAATGGGACGGCCGGCTGGCCAGCATGTGGGGCAGAGTTGTGGAGCAGAGGTGTCAGGCACAGAGGTGCCGGCCCGTCAGTCAGTGGGGCAGCGCGGGGGGGGCCAGCCCGCCGACATGTGGGGCAGAGGGGAGGGGCCAGTCGGCGTGTGGGGCAGAGGTGTCAGGATGGGAGGGGCCGGTCCACAGCCTGTGGGGAAGATGGGAGGGGCCGGTCCACAGGTGGGATAGAGCTGTGAGGCAGGGAGGCCAGCGCATGGGGCCGAGCTATGGGGCAGGGAGACCAGCCGTGCCCCTCCGCCTGGGCTATCTCTGCCAATGGAATGTCTGATGCAGCCGCTCGGCCTGGCCCTTCAGTGCCTGGATCTCGCCCTGGATGAAATCCGTCAGCGCCTTGCGCATCTCCATCTGGGGGGAAATGGGGGAAGTCAGGGCTCCCAGACATGCCCACACCCCCCCAGACACACCCACGCTCCGCCCCCCAGACACACACCCCCCACAGATCCTGCCCTGCCTCCAGACATGCCCCCACCCCCAAGACGCTGCCCCCCCAGACTCACCAGGTCTCCCCCTCTCCCTCAGCTGGTCACTGCCCCCCTCCCCATGGGTCACTCCCTGCACCCCACACAAACACAGGGCCCACCCATGGCCTCACCGCTGACTTGTTCTCGGCCTGGAGACGCTCCAGCACCGGCCGGACGGTGAACGGTTTCCCGATGACAACGGTGATCCGCTGGGGCGACGACAGGAGGGTGAGTGGGGACCCTGCTGCCCCCCCGCCCCTTCCCCCCAAACCCACCCTGCAGTGTGTCTGTGTGGGGGTTAACCCCCCAGAGCTGCTGTTTATATAGGACCTACGTTAAATGTGAAGAGCCACCCTCCCATTTCCCGGCCCAGGGCAGGGAGCTCTCAAGCTCTGACCCCCACCTCCCCAACTGGTGTTTATGTAGGGCCTACCCCGTGCAATGGGCAGGGGAAGGGTTCCACTCTGCACCCCACCCCAGCAGGCTGTCCAGTACCCACCTGGCCGACACGGGGCACATATGGAGGGTCATTGGGCAGCACATCGTTCAGACCTGGGTGGGGGAAACATGTTAAAGACATGGGGGGGAACTCCAATTCCCCCCCACAGGTTATCCACCTAACCCAACCCCCCAGCCCCATGCTCCCAGGCCCCACTCCTCCAACTAACTCCTCCCCAGCCCCACATTTCCCATCCCCCCTCCCCCAGCTAACTACCGCCCCCATTCCCATGTTCCCTGTCCCCCCACAGCTAACCATGCCCGCCCCCAGCCCCATGCTCCCAGGCCCCCCTCCAGCTAACCACTGCCCCCCCATCCCACACTTCACGCCCCCTCTCTCCCAGCTAACCACTGCCGGCCCCCCCACAGGTTAGCCACCTAACCTGCCCCCCTCCGGCCCCACACTCCTAGGCCCCCCCTCCCGCAGCTAACCACCACCCCATCCCTACGCTCCCCGGCCCTGGCTAATTACTCCCCAGCCCTGTCTAATCACTGCCCCCCTCCAGCCCCACAGTTAAAGACCCCATTCCCCCAACCAGCCACCTCCCTCCCAGTCCCAGGCTCCCATCTAACCACTGCCCCCAGCTAATGACCCCTCCGCGCCCACTTCACCATGCTCTCTAGCCCCCCCCCCATATGCCCCTGGGCTGACAGGAGATTTGGGGGGCCCGGCACAGCCTCACCGATGTGCCAAAGGGGCAGGATGACGGGGTGCTGCCGGCACTCGGCCAGGAGTCGCCCGATCCCTGGGGGGCAGAGAGAGGAGGAGTTAGAAAGGGAAGCCTCTCACCCTCACCCCCCCCCCCCACGCACTCACCCCACTTGAAGCGCATGAATTCCTGGCTCATGTTCACCTTGCCTGGGAGGGAGAAGAGAGAGGTGGGTTGGGGGACACAAGGAGACCCCCTGTCGACCCCCCCACCCACTGTGGCTGGGCCCCAATTAGGGCTCCTCCACACACATGGTATTCTGCATGCCCGTTGCCACCCCCCGTGCGGCCCACTACCCCCCACACTGTTCTCCCCTGAAATGAGCACGCCCCCAAGGGCCTGTGCCCAGCTCCACCCCCCACGGCCCCTGCCTGGTGTTACCCTCGGGGAAGATGTGCACCCAGTCTCCATGGTTGAGTTTCTCCAGGATGAAATCCATCCCCTTCTGATAGACGCCATCCCCTGCAGGGGCAGTGCCATTAGCCACGGCCAACAGGTCCACCCCAGCTGCCCCTTCTCCCTCCGTTTCCCCCTCAGCCGGTCCCCCCACCCTGCGCCAGCAACTGTGTCCCTCCCAGGCGCTCCCGGCACCCTGCGCCAGCCCCTGCCTCAGCCCCCTCCCCCCCACATTTATCCCCCAGCCTCTTCCCCTCCAACTCCTGCCCCCAGGTGCCTCAGGGTCCCATGTGACCCCAGTCCCCCCAGGGTCCCCCCCAGCCCAGCTGCCCTGCCCATAGCCCCCTTCCCTCCATCCTCCCCACCCGGCCCAGCCCCCTCTCCCACATGTATCTCCCAACTCCCCTGGCCCGGCCCTATGTGCCCCCCAGCCCCGCCCCCCTCACCTCGGCACACAGGGACGCACTGGCCCAGGCTGAAGAAGCGTGAGTGTAATTCTCGGGTGAAGCAGATGTCGGCGGCTGTGGGGGTCCTGAGAGGGGAGCAGATAACACATAAACGGGGGGGGGGGGGGGCACAATCCCCATGCAGCACTGCTGGCCCCTCCCCCACTGGACAGATGACAGCGGGGTGGGGGACCCCTGTAGGCTGGCCTGCCTCGGACCCTCCGGCACAATGTGGACCCCCTGATGTAGTGGGTTAGGGCCCCCGCAGGGGGGTTATGGGGATAATTGATGGGGAGGGGTTCCCCACAAACTCCCCTCATACAGCCCCCACAGACCCTCCCCACTCACCAGCGCATCTTTTTCAGGTTCCAGACATGCCGAAGCTTCAATATACCTGGAAATTGAGGGCAGGGGAGAACAATTACTGGGGGAATCTCAGCCAGGCACCCCCCCAGGGGGGATAACTGATGTGAAGGAGGGGTCTGTTCTCCCCAGGGCCTACTCTGAGGGGAGCAGGAATAACACCGAGAATCAGCCCTCTCCCCCGACAAAAGGGGCTCTGCCCCCACCCCACCCCTAGCATGCAAAATCCCCCTCCCAGCCACACTCTCCAGAGATGGGATTCCCCAGGGCCTACCCCAGAGGTGGGGGTCATCCATGCAGGACTGGTGGTTAGACACGGTGATGAGGGGGGTGCCGGGCTGGCGCCACTCGACCAGATCATACAGAACTTCCTTGTTATGGACCCGCAGCCGGTTCATGTGCCCTGCGGGGGAGGGGGGGCAACTTAGATGTGGGGGGAACAACCAGGGGAGACCCGCGCTGAGTTCCTCCACCCCCCCCGTGGCCTGGGTGATCGGGTCAGTAACTGGTGGGAGGAGAACTATAGGGGGAGAAGGGATGTGCAGGGGAGGTACAGGGGGGTCAGTAGCTGGGGGGACAGAAGCTATATGGGGGGCCCCAGGACCTGGTGGGATTTGAGGAGTACCTCCTGCTAACCAGCCCAGAGGTGGGCAAAGGCCTGGCAAGAGGGGAGCCTGGCGAGAGGGGAGCTGACACCCCACAAGCGAGATGCCGGGGGGGGGGGGGTAACGACCAGGCAACTTGCAACCTGGGGCACCCCAAGAACCATCACAGTGGGGCCACAGACAGGGGGGCTGTAGAGGGAAGGGTGTGGAGATGTCAGTGGCTCATTGGGGGGGCACAGGAGCAGGGCAGTGGAGGGCGGGGGGGGAGTGCATGGGTCAGGCAGGGGCCCGGCACTCACTCGTCCAGAAGCAGCTGTAGGTGCCCACCAGGCCGGTGACCAGGCGGCTGGCCAGGGTCCACGGCAGCCGCGGGGCCGGCGGGAAGGGCCAAGGCACCTCCAGGGGCATCGTCCGGCCCCCCTGCGGGGACACGCCAGGGTCACACTCGGACGGCAGCCTCCTGATCCCTACTGCCCCGCCCCTTCCCCCACATCGAACCCTGCCCCGCCCCCATCGCCCATCCCCCCACATTGAACCCCGCCCCGCCCCCATCGCCCCTTCCCCCACATCGAACCCCGCCCCTCCCCCATCGCCCCGCCCCTTCCCCCACATCGAACCCTGCCCCGCCCCCATCGCCCATCCCCCCACATCGAACCCCGCCCCTCCCCCATCGCCCCTTCCCCCACATCGAACCCCGCCCCTCCCCCATCGCCCCGCCCCTTCCCCCACATCGAACCCCGCCCCTCCCCCATCGCCCATCCCCCCACATCGAACCCCGCCCCTCCCCCATCGCCCCTTCCCCCACATCGAACCCCGCCCCTCCCCCATCGCCCCTTCCCCCACATCGAACCCCGCCCCTCCCCCATCGCCCCTTCCCCCACATCGAACCCTGCCCCTCCCCCATAGCCCCGCCCCTTCCCCCACATCTAACCCTGCCCCTCCCCCATAGCCCCGCCCCTTCCCCCACATCGAACCCCGCCCTTCCCCCATCGCCCGTCCCCCCACATCGAACCCCGCCCCGCCCTCTTCCACGCCCGCCCCCCATTGCCCCCCGTCCCAACCCCCATCTCCCACCTCCCCCGCGGCTGGAAAGCGCCGCGGCCTCCTCCCCGCTGTCGTGAAGGCCGCCGACCACGGGCGGCCCCTCCGGCCGTAAAGCGCGCCCGGTCCGGCCGCAAATGTAGGTGTCGCACAGCGCCGCGAAGAGGCTCGGAGGACTCCGGAGCATACGAGATGCGCTGGGTAGAGCGGCCGACTTCCGGGTTCGGGGCCACAGAGAGCGGCGGCAGGGCCGGCCCCGCCCCGCCGGGACAGACGAGCCGAGGCGGGCCGTGCGGCTAGAGCGGCCGGGGCAGGAGGCAGCATAGAGCAGCAGGAAGGGCTGGCAGGAGCGCCCCCCGTGACGCCTCGCGGGGGGGTCTCAGTCTCCGCCCCCCCAGGCGCGGCAGCGTGACATCAGGGCAGGTCTGATGACGTTATAACCAGACGCCATGACATCATCACCTCCTGCGGTGAGATCGCGGCCACGCACGCCGCCATTGCACCAAAGCTGGTGACGTCACGGTGAGGCGCTGTGACGTCACAGCGAATCGGGTGAGGTCTTGGCCACACGTGATGACATCACGCCGGGGCTGTGACCTCGCGGGGTGACATCGCCCTGGGCCCAGACGTGTGCGATGACCTCACGGCGACCCGTCCGCCCCGGCCAGGCCCTGCGGGGGGCGCTCAGCGGGCGGGGCGTGGCCGGGCACGCGTGTGTGTCAGCGCGCGTGTGACGCGCGTCCCCGGCCACGTCCGCGCGTGTGCGGGTCCACGGGTGCCCGTGCATCTGTGGCTGTTCCCGTTTGCACGGCAGCGCCTGGGGCCCTCAGCTGGCGAGTCCCTACAGGCCTCTCCCGTGGCTACCTGCCGCGGGGCGGGGACCCCGCCACCTCCTCTCCCCTGCGGGGTGGGGCCAGCCTCGCCCAGCGGGGGGTGGGGGGAAGTGAAACCCGGAGGGTGGGGGGGAGTTGGGGCCCATGGGTGGAGCAGCCTGCAGAGCCAGCTTGGGGCACAGGGAGAGCAGGGTAAGGCTGGGCTCCCTGGCTGGGTTGGGGGTCAGATCTGGGTCCCCCCTCGGCTGAGGAGCTATCTGGGGTGGGGGGGGGGAATTTGGTCCTCCTCTGCGGCACTCCCCTTGGGTTGCTGCCCAGGGGTGGGGTATCAAATTGCAAAGCCCCCCCAGCTTCCTGTCCCTGTCCTGGGTCCCCCAGGCTCCCCCTTCCTGTCCCTGCCCCGTGTCCCCCCCCCAGCTTCCTGTCCTTGCCCCGGGTCCCCCAGGCTGCCCCCACCCCCACTGCAGGGGGGGATGATACCGCAGAGTCCTGTGAGTCCCTGACCCGGTGAGGGGGAAGGGGTGGCTGGGGGGGCAGAGAATCAGCGGGGGGGGGAGGGGCTGGTGTTGGATAGACAGGACTGACCAATGGGACCCAGTGTTTTAATTTCCCCCCACGGCTCTGCACACAGGAGGGGAAGGCAGCTCTTGGGCTCACACTGACCTGGGCCGGGGGCAGAGCTATCTGGGGGAGAGGGAAGCAAAGAGGGAGATTTTAGGGGGAGCCTCCGGGGGTGGGAGCATGGGGGCAGGAGCACAGGGGCAGGGCAGGGAGCTCTCTGGAGCGGGGAGCGGGGGGGGGGCAGACGGTTGTGTGGGGCTCTCTGGGGTGGGAGAGGGGGCAGCTCTCTGGGCACGGTGGGAGGGTGTTTGTGATGGACAGAGCCGGATGCAGCCTGTGGCTTTTTTGTTGTTGTTGCTATATTTAGCCCCCATGAAGCCCCGTCTAGATTTAATGCCAGCCCGGGAGTGCCCACCCCCACCCCATTCCATCTGTCTGTCCGCACAACCCTCCACCTGGCTGTGTCCGTCCATCGGTCCCTCTCTTGCAGGGTTTGCCCAGGCCTGCGCTGTTCCCCCCACCATGGGGCTGTCCCCCCACTGCCTCTGCGCCCTGCTGCTGCTTCTGTGCCCGGCCGGTGCCCCCTTCCGGATCTGTGCCTTCAACCTGCAGCGGTTTGCTGGCCCCAAAGCTGCCAAAGTCGCCGTCATGGACACGCTGGTCAAGGTGAGGCAGGTGCTTGGGGATCCAGGGGCGGGGGAACCAGTGGGGGGCACAGGGAGGTTGAGGGGAGCCGCTAGTAAGCACGGGGAGCAGGGGAGACAGGGAGGGACAGAGGAGAGGCAAGAGGTGGTGGTGTGTGATTTGCATATGCAGATATTGCTAATAAGCTCCACCCGCACAGATTATCTCTCGCTGTGACATTGCGGTGCTGCAGGAGGTGATGGATGCCCAGGGGCAGGCCGTGCCCGCACTCATCAGCGCCCTGCACAGGTGGGTTATGTGGGGGCAGGGGCGTAGGTGGGACGGGATGGAGGGTCACCGCTGGGATCCCCCTCACCCTGTTCCCTCCTGCCCCCAGATCCGCAGGCCCCGACTCCTACACAGCCCTGAGCAGCCCACTGCTGGGAGCTGGGAATTACCAGGAGCGCTACGTCTTCGTGTACCGGTGAGTGTGGCTCCAGGGCAATGTGACGCCCTCGGCCTGGCCTGTCACCGACCAAAGGCGCTTAGCTCAGACACGGCACCAGTGAGCTGCCCTTCGACGGGCCACCAGGGCCTGGCCCACAGCGCAGGGACCCAGGGCCTGGGCTGCAGGGACCCAGTTCCTTGTTTCACTGCGTTCAGCTCAGTTCCTGTTCCACGGGCACCCGGGAGGCTGGTCTGGGACTGCGGGCTGGGGGGGGTGCGCAGGCCGGGGGAGCAGAAACACTCTGGTCCCACCACGACCGCTGCGGAACAAAGCCAGGCGCGTCACTTCGCAAGAAGCCATTTTCCTTCCAGCTCCTGCAAGTTTCAGGGCGTTGGGTTCGCTGGCTGAATCAGAGCGGCTGCCCATGCGGTCCAATCCAGCCCCCGCCACACACAGCATGACCAAAGCACAGGTGAAAGGACACGAATCGTCACCCCACGACTTGGAACTGCGGTGCAGCCAACGTCTGCCGTAGAAAAATCGATGAGTAAAATCAACGCGCCAGAGTGGAGGGATCCAGCACACGTGCCCCCACACCCCACCCTGAACCCCCACTCTAAGCCTGCCCCTTACCTGCAGGTCCGGCCGCACCCAGCTCCTTGACTCCTACGTGTACCTGGACAAGAACCCTGCCAGACCAGATGCCTTTGCCCGCGAACCCTTTGTCGGGCGCTTCAGCCTGCCCAGCAAAGGTGAGTGTGTGCCAGGACACCTGGGTTCTGCTGGGAGAGGAGTGGAGTCCGGGGGGAGGGGTTGGGAGGCAGGATGCTTGGGTTCTGCTGGGAGGAGAGTGGGGTTTGGGAGCCAGGACACCTGAGTTCTGCTGGGATCCGGGGGGAGGGGTTGGGAGCCAGGATGCCTGCGTTCTGCTGGGATCCGGGGGGAGGGGTCTGGTGGGAGGGGTTGGGAGCCAGGACGCTTGCGTTCTCTACCCTGTAGTTACTCTTCCTTTCTCTGCGCCCCAGCGCTCCCCACCCTGGTGCTTGTCCCCCAGCACACCGTGCCCAAGAAGGCAGAGACGGAGATCGATGCACTCTACGATGTCTTCCTGGATGTCCAGGCCCGCTGGGGGACGGAGGTGAGGAGGGGGCTGGCCAGGGGGCACAGACAACACTGTGAGAATGGAATCCAGGAGTCCTGGGGCTCCTAGCCACCCCTCCCGAACCCAGATGATGCTGTCTCTTCCCACCCCCAGGACGTCATGTTTCTGGGGGACTTTAATGCCGACTGCGGTTACGTGGCCAAGAAGCGCTGGGGCCAGATCCGGCTGCGGCGCGAGCCCAGCTTCCACTGGCTAATCGGAGACGCTGCCGACACAACTGTGCGGAACAGCACGCACTGCGCCTACGACAGGTGGGACCCAGGCTTCCCTGCGGGGGGGGGTGGTGCTCTGGAGATGCTGGGAGCTGTAATCCCCTTCCCTCTCCCCCCCCGCAGGATCGTGGTGCATGGGGAGCGCTGCCTGGGGCTGGTGGTGCCCGGCTCAGCCCAGCCCTTCGACTTCCCCGGCACATTCGGGCTCACGGAGACCAAGGTAATGCCCCTGTCTGGGGAGGGGGGTGTGTGTCAGAGAAGAGCTGCCAAGATGGCCAAGGTGGGAAAACCTGCCCTGGCATGAGAGATGCCCACTCAACCCGCGCAGTGCAGATCTGGGCGGGGGGGGCGGGCCGCAGGGGAGTTTCTACAGCTGGGCACCGGGGGCGGGGCAGGTCTCTGTGCTGCGAGGAGGGCAGACCTTTGTCTGTCAGCACAAGGCTCACAACTCTCCGGCGTTGTGGCCGGTCTGGGCCGGCAGGTGAGTCAGGCTCAGTCTGCAGCCTAGCCCCCAGCGCTCCCGGCCGGAGGGGAACCGCCTGCAGGGCAGGGCAGCGGCCTGGGAATGCCAGCAGCGCACATAGATACAGAGCCAGGGGATCTCTAGCACACCCCCCACCCCCTGACCCTGTCTCCTCATCCCCGGCCCCAGGCGCTGGAGGTCAGTGACCATTACCCGGTGGAGGTGCAACTGGAACTGAACGCAGCCTCGAGGGGGCGCTGGCCGGCCGGCCCAGCACTGCTGCCCCTGGCTATGCTGCTGGCCGGGCTGGAGGGCTGGGTCTGACCTCCCCACGCAGCGCTGCCGGGCGCATGGATCTTGGGGGACACCAGACCGAGGGGCTGGAGTCTAAACCCACCTGCAGGACTCTCCGATCAGCAGAGGCCTTTACTCAGATGCCTGGATTTCCCCCCCCTACAGAAGATGCAGAAACTGCTCATCTCAGACCTGAAACTCACTGCAGCAAATACAGAACCGGCAGCGTTCCCAGGCGTGAGGCCAGGGGATGTTACCCGATCAGCTGGAGTCCATCCCCCCAGGTCCTGGGCCTGCCTGCCCAGAGCGTTCGGCTGGAGGGGCAGCGGATACGGGTTCAAATGCCACCAGAGGGGGGTGGGTTTTTTTAAAGTGACAGAGCAACTAAACCCCTCCATAAAAACAGTGAGGAGTTTGAGCAAAAGCTTTCGTGGGTAAAAAAACCCCTTCTTCCGCTGCCTGGCTGTTCTTGTGGGTCCAGACTAACAGGCTCCCCCTCGAAGTGAGCCGTAGCTCACGAAAGCTTATGCTCAAATAAATCGGTTAGTCTCTAAGGTGCCACAAGTCCTCCTGTTCTTTTTGTAAACCCCTCCAGGTACTTCCAGACATTTCCTGGTTGCTGTTTAACCTGGGCAGGGCTGTTTGCTAGGTTTGGGGGGGTCCCTGCTGCTGCTTCCCAATGGGGGTGGGGAGCCGGGACAGAAGCGAAGGGCCAACTGTGACTGGTCCATTAACAACGTGGCCCCGGGGGGTGCAGATAGGGGGGCGGCGCGGCAGCCCGTGCCGGCGGGGGGGGGGGGCGCAGATGGGGGGGGCGGCGGCGCGGCAGCCCGTGCCCGGGAAGGGGGGGGCGCAGATGGGGGGGCGGCGGCGCGGCAGCCCGTGCCCGGGGGGGCGCAGATTGGGGGGGGGCGCGGCAGGGCGACACCTGCAGGGAGACAAGACCACTCAGTCCGCGTCCCCCCAGCTAGCCCCTCCCCTCGGACGCCTGGGTCCCAGCACAAACCAGAGCAGGCGCGCCCGGGTCCCGCCATCCCGGACTGAGCCCCGCCCGCGCCTGCCTTTATACCCCGCCCTCCTCCGCCATTGGCCGGCGCCCGGCCCAGGACCCAGCGCCAGCCAATGGGGGGCCTTTGCACGGCTCCCCCTGCGCATGCGCCTCTCGGGCGGAGGCCACAAGGTGGCAGCAGAGAGCGGGCGGGACGGGGCGGGGCTGAGCTAGGGCCGCTCTGTGCCCCGCCCCCTCAAGCCGAGAGGCGGGGCCTGGGCTGGGCCCAGGGACAGAACCTAGGAGTTCGGGCTCCCAGCCCCGCCCCCCGACACCCCAGTGTGGGCCCCGTCCGGCTCCCGCCAGCGCCGCAGCAGGGACCCCGGCTCAGGGACCCTCAAGCAGGGGCTGGCAGCCGCCGGGGACTGACCGACCCTGTTGCACTCTGGCCTCCGCAACATGCAGCGGCAGCGAGTTCCACAGGTTAACCGTGCGGCGCGGGAGGACACACAGCCGCCGGTTTGCTCGAAGCCTGCGCCTGTTCATGCCATGGGCTGAGCCCCCGCGCCCGTGCTACGCAAAGGGATGCAGACCACGTCCCCAGTCACTGTCTGCCCCCCCCTCGTGGCTGTACGGCCCCTAGCCTGCCCCCCCATCTGCCCCCCCACTCGTGGCTGTACAGCCCCCTAGCCTGCCCCCCCATCTGCCCCCCCCACTCGTGGCTGTACAGCCCCCGAGCATGCCCCCCCCCATCTGCCCCCCCACTCGTGGCTGTACAGCCCCCGAGACTGCCCCACCATCCACCCCCCACGGCTGTACGGCCCCCTAGCCTGCCCCCCCACTCATGGCTGTACAGCCCCCGAGCCTGCCCCACCATCCACCCCCCACGGCTGTACGGCCCCCTAGCCTGCCCCCCCCACTCGTGGCTGTACAACCCCCTAGCCTGCCCCCCCATCTGCCCCCCCACTCGTGGCAGTATGGCCCCCTAACCTAGGTCCCCGCCCCAAGTCACTCCTTGTCCTCGCTGACCGGACCCCGCCTTTGGAATCACTCCTGCTGGCAGCTGGCCTATCCCCCTGCTCTCCATCTCTTCCAGCTCTAACCCCTCTCTGTGAGCCGGGCTCCCAGCCCTGCCCACGCACCTGGTTGGTGTCAGCATGGGGATTCCCGTGCACTCAGTGCCAGCTGTCACTGCACCAGCAGGCGACAGTGATTCGGGTGCAGCGTGGCAGGCCCCAGCGGAGCCAGGTGTTGCCCAAACTCAGAACACAGCAATGGGGCTGCCAGCCTAAGGGCAGGACAACCTGGGGGAGCCCGAACCAGGCATGAGAGGATGGACGCGAATCTCTTTCAATTAATTAACACAAGCTGCAGGTGAGTGACAAGCGAGCCCCAGGAGAACCCAGGCATCCGGCCCAGACTGGCAGTTCCCCCAGAGCAGGGCACGGCCTTGGTACAACCCGCCGGGCAAAAGCAGCGTCGTGACACCGGCCGGCCCCAGCTCAGACAGAGCAGGTCCAGTTGGTTCTGGCCTCCAGTGTGACCCCCTGGCCCCCACACTGCAGCCACCTCTGGGGTGGGGCAGGGCTAGATATCTGGGGAGCCCTTGCCTGGGCTTAGATGCAGCCACTTCTGGGGTTGGTGTGGGGGGGCGTTATACGGGGACCCCCCACCATGTGGCATGGAAATATGCCCCCTCTGAGGTGGGGTGCAGGGGCTGGGCATCCATGGATCCCTTACTCGGGCTGAGATGCAGCCTCCTCTGGAGTTGGGGGGTGGAGGCCAGGCATACAGGGGATCCCCCCGCAGCTGGTGCCTAGTTTAACCCTTTGGGGTCTACCTCGCCAACAGGTTTCCTGTCCCTTTCATCCTCAGGGTACAATGAGCGAAGTCCCCGTACCCCACTCACCCCCCAGGCTGGGGTCCTGGAGGGGCATCGGGGGGTGGCAGGGCACCAAATGCAAGTAGGGCTGATGGGGACACCTTGTAGCAGGCAGCTAGCGAGGCCCAGGGCCAATGGGGGCCCACTGGGACCAGGATGGAGGGGGCTGGAGACCCCCAGGCCAGCCAGCTGGCACTGACTCCTCTCCTCACCCCACAAGCCACCTGGGGGCCAGCCAGGGTCTGCCTCCCTCTCTGGCTTGGGGAGGGGTTACTAGTGGTTAGAGCAGGACGCCTGGGTTCTCTCCCTGGCTCTGGGAGGGGAGTGGGGTGGGGTCAGGAGCCAGGACTCCTGTGTTCTCTGTATGGCCCAGCACGAGGGACACTGGCCCAGCCCAGGGTGTTCTCTGCCCTGCACGTGTCAGGCTCAGCCGGACAAAGGGCCCCGTGCCCCAGCTGCTGACTCAGCAGCAAACAAGCAGCCGCGGGCAGGGCCGCCCCAGCCTGGACCCAGACCCACCAGGCCTCGTCCCTGCCTGGCTGCTGCTCCCCCCAGCCCAACAATGCACCCACTGGCCCTGCTGCTGCTCGGGCTACGCCTGGCCGGCGCCGGCTTCAAGATCTGTGCCTTCAACGCACACGGCTTCGGGGAGGCCAAATCGGGCAACACCTGGGTGATGGGCGCACTCGTGCAGGTGCCCACTCAGGGGGTGGGGGGACTGGCTGGACTCAGCCCAGGGGGCGGGCACTGGGGGAGACCAGACAGTGCCAGCTCCCCACACTGAGCAGGCGTCTCTTTGCAGATCCTGGCACGCTGTGACATCGCTGCCGTGCAGGAGGTCCGGGACGTGAAGGGTGACGCCATGCAGGCCCTGCTGCGGGAGCTGAACAGGTACTGGGCCAGCCAGGCCCCTGGGTCCCCCCCCCCACCCCAGCGCTGGGGGGGTCTCTGGGAACCAGGACTCCTGGGTCCACCCAGGAGAGGGAGGCGTGAGCACGCTGATGTTCCCCACTCTCCCCGGGGCAGGTACGATCCATCCCACAGCTACGCCCAGCTGGGCAGCCGGAGACTTGGCCGCGGGACCTACAAGGAGCAGATCGTCTTCCTGTATCGGTAACTCCCCCTCCCCACCCCCCGGCAGGCCTGTGTCCCCCCCCGAGCCAGCCAGTCCCCACGGTGGGGCCAGATCAGAGCTGGTGCCCTCTAGCGCAGTGGTTCTCAAACTTTTGTCCTGGTGACGCCTTTCACACAGCAAGCCTCTAAGTGCGACCCCTGCCCCAAATATATAAAAAAAGTGTGTTTAATTTAGAACACCATTAAAAATGCTGCAGACAAAGCGGGGTTTGGGGTGGAAGCTGACAGCTCACGACCCCCAGGTAATAACCTTGCAACCCCCTGAAGGGTCCCTACCACCAGTCTGAGAACCCCTGCCCTAGGGGGAAAGCCCTGTGCCTCATTCCCCACCCTGGGGCAGCCCTGACCCTGTTGTGCTCTCCCGCAGGGCGGACCTGGTGACAGTCACGGATTGGTACCAGTTTGGGGAGGCTGGAGACTTTGCCCGGGGGCCCTTTGCCGCCCGCTTCCATGTGCCTAGCACAGGTGGGTCCCCTCCCCGTGCCCCCCCCCACACCATCCACCTCTTCCTCCCCCAATCCCTCTGCAGCTTTGTGATGCCCCATGGGGGGGGAGGAGAGGAGGAGGGAAGAGCTGGGGCATCAGGTATCCCCCACTAACATCCCCCCACAGCCATCAAGGACTTTGTGCTGCTCTCACATCATGTCAGCCCCCGGGATGCGCCCCATGAGATCGATCAGCTCCACCGGGTCTGCCAGGAACTGAGCCAGCGCTGGGGAACTCAGGTATGGGGGAACCCATGGGACCCAGGCAGCTGGGAGGGAAGGAGAAAGAGAATGGAGGTGGGGGGACAGCACCATGGGGAGCCAGGCATCCGGGACAGTTCCACCGCAGCTCCCATACGCTGGGGGTGAAGGGGAACAGGACCCAGGTGACCGGATTCCCATCTTGCTCTCTCCCCCCCAGAACGTGATGGTGCTGGGGGACTTAAATGCAGGGGGGGCCTATGTCCCCCACAATGCCTGGGGGTCCATCCGGCTGCGCTGGGATCCCCGCTTCCACTGGCTGATCGGGGATGGCGTCAATACCACAGTGCGAGCCCGGACCCACTGCGCCTACGACAGGTACTAGGGTAGCCTGGGGGGACCAGCATGGGGATGGGGGGGGGACTGGCTCCCCACAGCAGGTGGGGGTCCCCACATAGCAGGGAGAACTGGGGGAGCAGAGAGCCCCTGGCAAAGGTGATCAGTTAACCTCTGGGGGAAAGGAGCACGGGTTGGGGAGAGGCTGCCTCTCTCCACACTGCAGCCCCCAACCTTGGGATTGCTCTGGCACTGGTGCAGGCCAGAGGGAAGGGGCAGGTTAAGGGACAGCTCCCCCCTCACCCCCTCTCTGCCCCCCAGGATCGTGGTCCAGGGGGATGAGCTGCTCAGAGCTGTGGTGCCTGGCTCAGCCAAACCCTACAACTTCGCCAGGAGCCTGGGGCTGTCGGAGGAGGAGGTGAGAGGGGACCCTGGCATCAGGGAATGACACCCCTACCAGCCCTGGGCACAAGGGGGGAGGAAGGGAGCAGAGACAGGGACCCTCACCAGGAGGGAGGGAGGACAGAGGTGTCACTCGCCCTCAGATAGCATCCAGAACCGAGACATAAGTGGGTAGGCCCACAACTCCTAGGAGGGGAGTGGGTTACAGGCCAGGGAAGAATGGGACCAAGGACTCCTGGGTTCTCTCCCTGGCTCTGGGAGGGGAGCGGGGTCTGGTGAGTTAGAGCAGCAGGGGCTGGGAATGAGGGCTCATGGGTTCTCTTCTAGTTTGGGGAGGGCAGAGGGGTGCGCACCCCTTAACCCCCCAGCAATTTAACACTCCCCCTCACAGGCCCTTCAGATCAGCGACCATTACCCCGTGGAGGTGAACTTGTATCTGGCCGGGCAGGCATCGCGGGAGCTGTGAGCAGGGGGCAGCCCACAGGGCAAGGACCTGCCTCCATCCCCATCCAGCAGGGGGCTCAAGCTGTCCCACAGCAGCCCCCAAGCCGCAGCACCAGAGTTGAGTTACTCAGGGCCCTGCCCTGCCTCCCCCCAGCCAGGCATTCACCGCCCCCGCTGCAGCTCATCCTGCCCCATGCTGCCCCCAAAAGAAGGGGGAGGGCTGTGGCTCTGGGATCCCCCCCAGCTGTGCCCCGCAGCACACACAGGTGGGCATTAGAGGCCAATGCTTTTATTCCTGCTGGGGGGCCCCCAGGATGGGGGGCAGCCGGGGGCTCAGGCAGCATGCAGGGCCCGCCACTTGTCCAGGGGCCCCCGGCTGGGGATGTACTTCACACCACAACCATCTGGCAGCAGCCGCTTCTCGGCCACCATGTCCTCGAACTCGTCCGCGTTGAACTTGGTAAAGCCCCATTTCTTGGAGATGTGGATCTGGGGGGGCAGGGACAGTGGTTAGCGGGGGTGCTAGCTACACAGGAGGTCTCCCACGGACACTGGCTGTGTCCCCACAGTCCCTTGGGTGTCACCCCCCACACCTCCAATGCCCATGTCCCCACGGTCCCTTAGGGCACTCCGTACAGGGCACGGAGCACGTACACAACCAGGGGGGGTGCTGTGCGCAGCCATTGCACACCGGGCCCCCACGGCAGGCGGGCCAGTCGGCTTAACTGGCTGCAGGGCGGCCCCAGAGGGGACAGGCCCCAGGCCCCCACCAAACCAGCCAGTCCCTGCCCTGGAACTGGTTGGGAGCCAGCAGCCCCCAAAGAGCCCCACCATGATTGGGGGGAGCCCCCCCACCCAGAACCACCCCCGTTACCTTCTGGCGCCCGGGGAACTTGAACTTGGCCCTGCGCAGGGCCTCCACCACATGCTCCTTGTTCTGGGCCTTGGTGCGGATGGACATGATGACCTGGCCGATGTGCACCCGAGCTACAGTGCCCTGGGGCTTGCCGAAGGCGCCGCGCATTCCCGTCTGCAGCCTGCCAGGACCCATGGGGCATGAGCTTGGGGGGGGAGGAGGCACGGCCAAAGGGCCCTGCGCCCACATCCCCTACCCCTACAAATGCCCCCCACATGCCCCACCCTCAGTCACACCCCCCCCAAACACCCCCTGAGCACGAAGAGAATCATCCCCACACTCCTCCAAACATGTCCCCTTAGGTCACTGCCCCCCCCCATTCCTACAGTCCCTTAGGGTGTCACCCCCCACATCCACTGCCCCCCACCCCTCCCAAACGCCCCTTGAGTCTATGTCCCCGCGGTCCCTTAAGGTGCTCCATACAGGGCACGGAGCACGTACACAACCAGGGGGGGTGCTGTGTGCAGCCATTGCACACCGGGCCCCCACGGCAGGCGGGCCGGTCGGCTTAGTGGGCTGCGAGGACCCCTCCCTGCCCCTCACGTTCCCCCCACCTGTCGGCACCAGCGCAGGACAACATCTTGTTGATGCGGATGACATGGAAGGGGTGCAAGCGCACGCGGATGTGGAACCCATCCTTCCCACAGCTCTTCACCATGTACTTGTTGGCACAGATCCGGGCGGCCTCCAGCGCTGGGGGGGGACGACAGAGTGAACTCAGGAGGGGAACAAGAGGGCCCCCAACCAGCAGCCCCTCAGCTGGGATCTTCCTGGCAGGTTTATTGACCCCACCCCTCTCTTTCCACCCCCTGGACAAGCACCGCCCCCGAACAAGCCCCCACCTCCCAGACAAGGCCCCAGCCGCCCCCTCACCTTCAGAGGAGAGCTGCTCATATTCATCGGACACCATGTGGCCACAAAGGGGGAACTCGTCCACCTTGGCCTTCTTCCGGCCCAGGTCGAAGATGCGGATCTTGGCATCTGGGGGGTGGGGGAGATAGGTGAGAAGGGGACCCCCTATGAGCCAGAGCAGGCCCTGGGGTCTCATCCTCAGGTGTTCCTGGACCAGGCAGGGCCCCTTCCCCGGGGTGTCCAAGCTGGCAGAGACCCCCCCAAACCCACAGGAAGGAGGCCTGGCAGAACCCCCAGGTCTTTACTAATAGCATGACATCATTTCCTGAGGGCCCCACACAACCCCCTCCCCCCCCACGGCCCCCAGGCCCGGCCCTGTCTCCCCCCCGCCCCCGTGGGCCCAGCAACACGCGGGGGGAGACTCACCGGGGACGCCCCTGCAGAAGCGGGACTTGGGGTAGGGCTTGTTCTTGCAGTACCGGTAGCTGGGGAGGGAGAGGACGGTGAGACGGGGCCCCCCCCCCGCGGGACACCCCCCCTCGCGGGACACCCCCCCACACACACCCCGGGCCCCCCCCTCGCGGGACACCCCCCCACACACACCCCGGGCCCCCCCCTCGCGGGACACCCCCCCACACACACCCCGGGCCCCCCCCTCGCGGGACACCCCCCCACACACACCCCGGGCCCCCCCCTCGCGGGACACCCCCCCACACACACCCCGGGCCCCCCCCTCGCGGGACACCCCCACACACACACCCCGGGCCCCCCCCTCGCGGGACACCCCCCCACACACACCCCGGGCCCCCCCCTCGCGGGACACCCCCCCACACACACCCCGGCTCCCCCCCAGCCCCCCCACTCACCAGCGCGCGGGGCGGCGGCCCATGGCGGCTCCGGGGCAGGGTCTAGAGAGACGCAGAGACCGGATCAGAGACGGCGGGGGGAGGGGGCTGGGGTCGCGCCGCAAGGGGGTGTCGGGGGGGCAGTGTCGGGGCCGCGCCGCGGGGAATTGTGGGTCCCACCCGCGGGTCCCTCCCAGGACTCCCAGCCCGGACACGCGCTCACCTCGCCGTGCGGCAAAGAGAAGGGAGCCACGCATGCGCGCAGCTTTTGTACTCCGGCCCCGACCGCCGCTCTAGCCCTGCTTCCGGCGTAGAGCGGCGGCGCCGGCCAATGGCGGCGGGCGCTCGCCCTCCAGCGCATGCGCTGTCTTGCCCAGCCCGCCGCTCCGCTCCAGCAGTGGCTTCCGGCGTAGAGAGGGAAACGCATGCGCATCGCGGACACCAGGCCTTCTCGCGCGTGTTGCGCACGCGCGCTGTTTCCATCCCGCCGCCATTTTAGAGACCTAGGCGGTGGACCTACGGTTGCTGCGCATGCGTATTGAGGACGAGGCGTGTCCATCGAGGTGCCTCCCGCCCGTCCTCTACGCCCCGCCCATCTGCCCTGTTATGTAAACATCTCGCCGCTGATTGGACATGGGGGCGGGGCCCGCGTGGGACGGGCCCTGCGTCCGGCTGTCCGGAGGCAGGGGAGGCGCGCGGGCCCCGGCCAGTCAGCGCGCGCTGCCCGGGGCTGCACGCCGTGCAGTTTGCATACAATTGCATTGTGCGGCTAATTTGCATCTCGAGCTAAGATGCATATTTTGTGGCGTTGCCGGGGCCGGTTTGGGCCCCACCCACTGCGTCATTGCCGCTAATTTGCATGTGGACAATCGGCCTCATTTGCATAGTGGGATCCGAGCTCGTTTAACCTGTAACTGGTGGCACCGCCGGGCCTCGCCTCATTTGCATGTGTAATTAATTCACCCCGATTAACACTTGGTCTGGTTGCACCTTATCGGCATATCTGAATATTTGCATATTCGCAACCCCGCCCCAGGGGCCGCCTGGTGGGGCCCCAGCTCAGCCCCCCCCCCGGGCAGTGGGGCTGGGTCTGTGTGGGGGAGGCGCCCCTCATGCAGGGCCCCTAGACCTGGTCGCCCCCCCCATTGCGGCCCCACCGGCGCCCGAAGGGACCCCTGGGGGCCGGGCCTGGGGGCGGGACCCGGGACCCTGGCGCTGCCCGGGGGGCATGACAGTGACGCTGGGGGAGACCTGGCGGGAGACCGGGGCGGGACAGGACCACAAAGGCATCCGGGGCCAGATGGGCCCGTGGCCATGAGCCCGCGCCCCACAGCGCCCGCCAGGCTCTGGGGCCAGGCTGCGGCCTGCTGGAGCGGGCGGGGGGCGGGTACAAACCTGCCCCACCTGCCCCGCTCCACGAGCAGCTCAGAGGCACGTGGGCAGGCCGAGGCCTCCTGGGGCTGGGCAGACACGGGGGGTGTGTGGTGTGGGGCGGGGGGAGGGAGGGACACGGGGTGTAGGGGGACTTGGGGGGACACATGGTGTGTGTGTGGTGTGGGGCGGGGGGAGGGAGGGACACGGGATGTAGGGGGACTTGGGGGGACACGGGGTGTGTGTGTGGTGTGGGGCGGGGGGAGGGAGGGACATGGGGTATAGGGGGACTTGGGGGGACATGGGGTGTGTGTGTGGTGTGGGGCGGGGGGAGGGAGGGACACAGGATGTAGGGGGACTTGGGGGGATACATGTTCTGTGTGTGGTGTGGGGCGGGGGGAGGGAGGGACACAGGGTGTAGGGGGACTTGGGGGGATACATGGTCTGTGTGTGGTGTGGGGCTGGGGGAGGGAGGGACACAGGGTGTGTGTGTGGTGTGGGGCGGGGGGAGGGAGGGACACGGGGTGTAGGGGGATTTGGGGGGACACATGGTCTGTGTGTGGTGTGGGGCGGGGGGAGGGAGGGACACGGGGTGTAGGGGGATTTGGGGGGACACGGGGTGTGTGTGTGGTGTGGGGCGGGGGGAGGGAGGGACACGGGGTGTAGGGGGATTTGGGGGGACACGGGGTGTGTGTGTGGTGTGGGGCGGGGGGAGGGAGGGACACGGGGTGTAGGGGGATTTGGGGGGACACATGGTCTGTGTGTGGTGTGGGGCGGGGGGAGGGAGGGACACGGGGTGTAGGGGGATTTGGGGGGACACGGGGTGTGTGTGTGGTGTGGGGCGGGGGAAGGGAGGGACACGGGGTGTAGGGAGACTTGGGGGGAACCGGGGGGGAATATCACAAAACTCCCGGGCCTGGACTGGCAACTGCCGCCCTCTCAGAAGCCAGCCGCAGACAGACCCCACCCCACACTTGTGCCCGGGCGGTCTGACCTCGCCCCACTCGAGCCCTCAGAACCAGGGCCCGGGCGGCCGGGGCCCCCCACTGCTGCGGCCGAACCGGGGCCATCAGGGACGTGGGATCTTTCAGCCACCGGCAGCTTCCCCCGCCCCCGTCTCAGCGCCCCCACCTGGAACAGGGCCCCCCCAGGGTCTCAGCGCCCCCAGATGGAGCGGGCCCCCACCCCAGGCTCTCAGTGCCCCCAGCCGGAGCGGGGCCCCCCCCCCCAGGCTCTCAGTGCCCCCAGCCGGAGCAGCCCCTGGGCCTGGGCCGAGGGCTCGCTCTTCCTGCATGTTCCCTTTGCTGCCCGTGCCTGCTGGCCCGACTCCCGAGGGACGAGCGCTGGCACCCGGCGTCACGGCGAGGCTGCTGCAACCTGGGCTGGCTCACGGGCCAAACCCCACGCCCCCCGGAGCTGGGTGCCGGCTGCCCCAATCCCCTGGCTGCAGCCTTTCCCTGCCCCCCGCCCCGTAGTTCTCCCACGTGGGCAGCTCCAAGCGCTGCCCCGAAGGGCCCCACGCCGGTGGGAGTTTGTCAGCTCTCAGCGCCCAGGGGCTGGGCCCGGGGGCTCCTGCCGTGTGACAGACGATGCTCAGCCCCTGCGCCGCCCCGCAGAGCCCGGCAGCCGGGGACCTGCGGGAACCGGGGCCGCTAATGCCGGCCCGTCACTGAATGCCCGGCCCAGCCAAGCCTCGGCCGATTCTCGACCCCCCCGTCGCTGCAGCAGGAGGAGCTGGCTCGTCTGCAATGCAGCTGTGTCTGGGGCAGAGCCGGGGCGGTGGGGAAGGGGCCACCAGCCCCCGCCTCCCAGGTCAGCTGGGTGCATCGTCCCCACGCGCCAGGGCTGGGGGATATGAGCCCCACCGAGCCCCCGCAGGTCTCCGGGGGGCGGGGGGGGAGAGAGAAAGATGACACAGTAGGGCCCAGCAGGCCGGGCAGGGGCAGGGGCAGGGGCAGGGGCAGGGGCAGGGGCAGGGGCAGGGGCCAGTTCCCCTGCAACCGGTGCAATCCCCACCCGCGCCAGCAGGTGTCTCTGCTGCACAAGCCAAAGGCTGGGACAAAAATACAGCCGCCCTCAGGGGCTGCGGGTCGGGAGTGAGGGGCACCGGCAGGGCTGGGGGGTGGCCCAGGGCTGGGGGGGGCAGGGGCTGCAGGTCGGGAGTGAGGGGCATCGGCAGAGCCGGGGGGTGGCCCAGGGCTGGGGGGGGCAGGGGCTGCAGGTCGGGAGTGGAGGGCACCGGCAGGGCTGGGGGGTGGCCCAGGGCTGGGGGGGGCAGGGGCTGCGGGTCGGGAGTGGGGGGCACCGGCAGAGCCGGGGGGTGGCCCAGGACTGGGGGGGGCAGGGGCTGCGGGTCGGGAGTGAGGGGCACCGGCAGGGCTGGGGGGTGGCTCAGGGCTGGGGGGGGGCAGGAGCTGCGGGTCAGGAGGGCACTGGCAGAGCTGGGGTGGGGGGGCAGGTCTGGGCTAGCAGGGGCTGCGGGTCGGGAGTGAGGGGCACCGGCAGCCTGGGGAGCCCAGGTCTGGGCTAGCAGGGGCTGCAGGTCGGGAGTGAGGGGCACCGGCAGGGCTGGGGGGTGGCCCAGGGCTGGGGGGGGCAGGAGCTGCGGGTCAGGAGGGCACCGGCAGAGCCGGGGGGGTGGGGGGTGGGCAGAGCTGGGGTAGCAGGGGCTGCGGGTCAGGAGGGCACCGGCAGGGCTGGGGGGTGGCCCAGGGCTGGGGTAGCAGGGGCTGCGGGTCAGGAGTGAGGGGCACCGGCATACCCGGGGGGGGGGCAGAGCTGGGGTAGCAGGGGCTGCGGGTCAGGAGGGCACCGGCAGACCCGGGGGGGGGGGGGGCAGAGCTGGGGTAGCAGGGGCTGCGGGTCGGGAGTGAGGGGCACTAAGGGGGGGTCTGCGCTGGGAGTGGCTCACGTTGGCAGGGGGGCGCATAGCCCAGGATCGATGCCCAAACAAGGCAACACGCAAGGCCTGGTGCGGCGGGGGAGGAAGGGAGCAGAGGCCTCATCCATCACCGGCCCCGCTGGCAGCCAGCCCAGCCCCGGCCCACGGAGCCCTAATTGCAGAGTAGCGAAATCCAGAGCCTGGAGATGTGGGAAGGAAGCCAGGGGAAGCTGAGCCCGCGCCAACCACCCCAGGGTCAGAGCGGCGGCTGCTGCTTCCCTGAGAGCTGGGAACGCACAGCAGGGGCCGCGGGTCGGGAGTGAGGGGCACGGGCTGGGCTCAGGGCTGGGCTGGCAGGGGCCACGGGTCGGGAGCGAGGGGCACGGGCTGGGCCGGGGGCAGAACTAGATCCCTGGGGCAGGCCCAGCCTCGCTCTGCCCCACCCCAGCTCCTGCCGACGCCTTGCCCCACCCAGGGCCCTGGAGGAAGTGGCCTGGCGTGTGGCTGCCAGCTTCGCGTGCCATGTGCTGCCGGGACATGCAGCCCTGCCTGGGCAGCAGCTCTGAGCCTGGGGGGTTGGTGCCAGTTCGGGGGTGGGGGCTGCAGTACTTCTGGGCCTGTGTGGGCAGGGGCAGGGCAGGCCCAAAGAAGGAGCTGGCCAGCTGCAGGGGAAAGAAGGAGCTGCCCCCAGGGCCAGCCTGCCCCCTAGTCTCTCTGCTGTGCCCCTCATCTGTGGGGCCCTGCCCTGTCTGTCTATCTGCCTGCCCCTGGCAACCCCCTGTGCTCCGAGCCCTGACTTGCGGTTTCCTCTGGGCGGAGGTGGCAGCCGCTCTGCGCCAGCAGCCGGGGAAGGGCTATTTCTGGAGCCTGTGGGGAGGGTGGCGCAAGCTGGCGGCTGCTGGGATCCGTGCGGGAGCCTGGGCGGGGTGCGGCTGAGAACAGCCTGCTGGGGCCAGGCCGGTGCAGTGCTAGGTGCCCCCAAACCTCCCACCCGCGGGGGCAGCAGGGAACAGGGCCAAGTCTGAGCAGGATGCCAGCAGCCAGGGGTCTGTGGGACTCCCTGCCACTGGATGGGGAAGCCTCATTCCTTTGCAGGAGGATCTATGCCCCAAGTTGGGGGGGGCAGGTTCCATCACCCCAGGAGCCCCCCGGCCACGCACCCCGACAGACGGACGGACAGACGGGCGCTGAAGCAGAACGGTTTATTCCCCGTCCCCGGAGGGGGAGGGGCAGCTGGCGTGCACAAAAACATTAACCAAAAATTAATAAACCAGGAGTCGGGGGGGGGGGGGGGGGGGGGAAATGGGCAAAGCAGCGAAGGTGGCGGCTGCCCGAAAACGCCAAGGAACGGCCCAGCCCGGCCCCAGCACGGGGGGGGGGTGTCGTCTAGCTGCCCAGTCCCACTGGCCGTGGGGCTCCGAGGCTCTGCCGGGGCAGTGGTGGGAGGACGAGGCCAGCAGCGCAGCGAGGGGCCCAGGGGACCCAGGCGTCCGGGGCGGGGGGCTACGGCACGGAGACGTGGAAGGGGCTGTTGGGGACGTGCTGGTCGCCCCATTTCACCACCAGGACGTAGTCGCCCTTGTCCTTCAGCAGGTAGGAGACGGTGTAGAGCCGGTTCCCCAGGTGCTTCACCACGATCTCCTCGCACGGCGTGCGGGGGCCGTGCACCCCCACCAGCAGCATGCTGTTCCCTGCGGGGACATGGGGGGGTCAGTGTGGGGGCGGGGGACAGCCAGGCACAGCCTGGGTCCCCACCCCTGCCTGATCTTCCCTCCCCCCCAGCCAGCCCCCTGACCTCCTCCCAGCGCCCCCTGAGAACCCCACGCCCCTGAGCCGCGCAGGGTTAGCTAGACTGGCCTGGTTCTGGGGGGGCTGATCTGATCTCCAGAGCAAAAACAGCCGCAGCTGGGCGGGGAGGGGGCCAGAGGAGCTGCCCTCCCAGGCCCCCCCCAGCCACGCCCCACAGACCTGGCCCCACCCCCACCACGCCCCACCTCCCACCTGCTTTACTGCAGTCCACCGTGAAGGAGTTCTTCTGGCCCACGAAGCCTTTGCTCAGCCCCAGCCCCTTGGCCACCACCTTGCTGGCGTCCGAAGTGAACTTGGGGGGCACCCCCTGCAGCACGGCCACCTCCGCCCGCCCGGCCGAGTCCACGAAGACAGAGGACGTCTCGTGCAGGCTGTGGCTGCTCACCAGGCGGGAGCCTGTGGGGGGGAAGATCAGGTTGATATGGGGCAGTGGGGGGGGATTCCCCCCCCTTAGAACCAGCGCAGCTGACGCTGTCTGAGTGTGCAGAGAGCCTGAGCCCATTGCTCGGAGAGACGTGAACCTCCCCCCCATGGGCGGGGCTTGCGACAGGCCCGCCCCCATGCCCAACCACGGCTCCAGGCCCCACACCTGTGATCTTGGCCTTGAAGGGGCTGCCAGCAATGTGGTAGGGGCCACCGTACTTGATGGAGATCAGGTAGCTGCCGGGCACCATGGGTGTGTAGGTCACTTTGTAGCCCTCGGCGCACTCCTGGCAGTCCATCTGCACCTTGGAGGGGCCGTCGATGGTCACGGCCAGCGCCCCGGGGCCCGCATTGGTCGTGTTCACCACAAACTCTGCCGGGCTGCCTGCAAGTGTCATGGGTGTCAATGCCGGCACCCCGCACTCCCAACCCACAGCCCCCAGCCCTGCCAGTGCCCCGCACTCCCAACTTGCAGCCCCTGCCAGCCCAGCCCTGCCAGTGCCCCTCACTGCCGACCCGCAGCCCCTGCCAGCCCAGCCCCAGCCCCTCAGTCCTTACCTGTGGTGCCACCCTCCAGGCCCATGCCGTAGGCAGACACCAGGCCTGGGTCGCCGGCCTGGCCCGGCTCCCCGACGCGGATCTTGAAGGGGCTGCCGGGGATGTGGGAGCCGTTGAACTTGACGTCGATGGAGTAGACGCCGTTCTCCCGCGGGATGAAGCGCACGGCGTATTTATCTGGGGGCAGGGGCAGCATTAGAGGAAGGGGAGCACTGGGGTCCGGTCCCCCAGCAGCCCTGGGGTGTGAGCAGCAGCTTGCTCAGTGGGGAGGGGCTGGCAATTAGAGGGGGTGGGGTGGGGAGCTGGGAGCCCGGACTCCTGGGTTCTCTCCCCGGCTCTGGGAGGGGAGTGGGGGCTAGTGGGGTAGAGCAGGGTGGGCGGGGAGCCCGGACTCCTGGGTTCTCTGCCCCCTGCCCAACCCACCCCGGATCCAGGCCCCGCTCCGTGGGGCGGCCTCACCTTCGTCGATCTCGGTGACGTGACATTCCTCCAGTGCGCCCGAGGGGCTGTGCACCTTGGCATCCAGTGCCCCCTTGGCGCCGTTCAGGCTGACTGCAAAGGAAGCTGGCTGGTTGGCCTTGAGCCCTGACTCCTGGAAGCACAGCAGAGCATTAGCGGGGCCGGGGGACAGGTGGGGGGCAGGACAGGGGGACCAGGGGGTCACCCCACCCCAGCCACATCACTTACCTTCCTGGGCCCAGCTGCTTAAAGAGGGAGAGCTGGGAGCGTCGGCTGGCAGGGCCGGGAAAGGGGGCCAGGGCCAGGCTGGCATTGGGGGGCTAGGAGCCGGGCCTGAGGGGCAGCCCCAGGCTATGGGGGCTCAGGGACCAGTGTCCCAGCAGCCCACAGCAGGGGGCAGGGGGCGGGGGGCAGGATGGAGCTCTCTCTCTTTAAGCAGCTCCTGGCCCGGGCGTCGTCGGGGTCTGTTAAGAGCCTTTAAAAGAGACACGAGAGAAAACCGCAGCGCCCCGGGGCGGTTTGGGGGGCGCCCTGCTGTCCTGGGCCGGCACAGGATCCCAGTCCCCCCCCGGCGGCTGCGCTACCCCCCAGCCAGCAGAGCCCGCCTCTGCACACGGCCCCTCCAGCCCTGGGCCCCACAGCTACCTCTCGATGCCAGAAGGGGCAGACAGGTTACAGCCCCCCTCCCCCCCCCCGGACGGGGGTGTGTGTGGGTGTGGGGGGGTTACACAGGCGGAGACACGGGCGGGGGCGGCATGTTGGGGGGGGGGGGGGAAGCTCTGTCCCGAGGGGCCTGCAGTCACAGGCAGCTCAGTGCGAGCTCCTCACCCACGGAGAGGTTGTGGGACCCCTAAGGAGGTGGGGGCTGGGGGCCTATTTTACCAGGGAAGAGCAAGGGCCTGGCCTGCTGCATTGGGGGGACGAGTTGCTGGGGGGTAGCATCTTTGCCCCCCAGCTTGTCCAGACCTGCCCGTGGGGTCTGACGGAGCAAGCCACATGTCCGGCCCCTGGGAAAGGGGGGGCCGCTAGCTCTGCGAGTGCCCAGGCTCGAGGTGCAGCTGGGGGGCTGCCCCCCAGGCAGTAGCGACTCGGAGCTGGGACGTGCCCCTCACCACAGCGCTCCCCGGCAGCCGCCCCCCAGGGCCCGTGCCGGCGGCCAGGAGGGCGGGGGCCCGGCGGCTTCTCTGGTGCCTCACCTGAAGGCTGGTAACAGTCAAGCGCCGGGCGTCGTGGCAGGGGGCCGTCGCGGGCACCACGAAGGGGCTTTCGGGGACGTGCTCCTCGTTGAACTTCACCGACACCTCGTAGTCCCCTGGGGGAGAGAGGGGGGTTAGCGCCGCCCCAGCCCCGCTGCCGGCCCCCCAGCCCAACCCCTCCGGCCCCAGTCCCCTGGGGGAGAGAGAGGGGGGTTAGCGCCGCCCCAGCGCCACTGCCGGCCCCCCAGCCCGACCCCTCCGGCCCCAGTCCCCTGGGAGGAGAGGGAGGTTAGCGCCGCCCCAGCGCCGGCCCCCCCGGTCCCCCCCGCCAGCGTCAGCTTGGGGGTTTCTCTGCCCCAGCTCCACCCGCCCCCGCCCGTACCGGGCTCCTGGACGACGTAGGCCACGCCGCAGGACCCGTCCTTCCGGTCCTCGAAGGCAATCTCGGCCTTGCTGGGCCCCTCGACGGCGACGGCCAGGCCCCCGGCCCCCGCCTCCCGCGTCCAGATGCTGAACTCGGCTGGGGGGGGAAGACAGCGTTAGCCGGGGGGCTGCGCAGACCCCCGCCCCGCCCGCCCCGGCTCCTGCTCACCTGGCACGCCGGCCTCCGCCCGCTCCAGGCCGGGGCCCCCCGCCCGCACCTTGTGGGCCCCGCCCTCGCCCAGCGGCCCCACGGTGAACTGGAAGGGGCTGCCGGGGACGTGCTGGCCCTTGTACTTGACGCTGACCGAGTGGACGCCGGTCTCGGCGGGCACGAAGCGGACGCAGTAGACGCCATTCTCCGCCTCCAGCACCTCGGCCGCCAGCCCCTGCCCCGAGGGGCCCGTCACCTGGGCCGTCACGTCCGCCAGGCTGATCTCTGGGGGGAGAGGGGGGTCAGACGCCCGCAGCGGCCCCCCCGCCGAGCCTGCCCTGCCCCACGCGCCCCCCTCGCATCCGCTGGGCTGAGCCCCAGCCGGCCTCCCCGAGCCCCCAGCCCCCCAGCTCCCGCCCGCCCCCCTCGCATCCGCCGGGCTGAGCCCCCAGCCCGCCTCCCCGAGCCCCCAGCCCCCGCCCACCCCCATCACATCCGCCGGCCTCCCTGAGCCCCCAGCCGGCCTCCCCGAGCCCCCAGCCCCCGCCCCAGCCGGCCTCCCCGAGCCCCCAGCCCCCTAGCTCCCGCCCGCCCCCCTCGCATCCACCGGGCTGAGCCCCCAGCCCCCCAGCTCCCGCCCGCCCCCGTCACATCCGCCGGCCTCCCCGAGCCCCCAGCCCCCCAGCTCCCGCCCGCCCCCCTCACATCCGCCGGGCTGAGCCCCAGCCAGCCTCCCCGAGCCCCCAGCCGGCCAGCTCCCGCCCGCCCCCCTCGCATCCGCCGGGCTGAGCCCCCAGCCCGCCTCCCCAAGCCCCTAGCCCCCTAGCTCCCGCCTGCCCCCCTCGCATCCGCCGGGCTGAGCCCCCAGCCGGCCTCCCCGAGCCCCCAGCCGGCCAGCTCCCGCCCGCCCCCCTCGCATCCGCCGGGCTGAGCCCCCAGCCCGCCTCCCCAAGCCCCTAGCCCCCTAGCTCCCGCCCGCCCCTGTCACATCCGCCAGGCTGAGCCCCCAGCCCGCCTCCCCGAGCCCCCAGCCCCCTAGCTCCCGCCCGCCCCTGTCACATCCGCCAGGCTGAGTCCCCAGCCGGCCTCCCCGAGCCCCCAGCCCCCGCCTGCCCCCGTCCCATCTGCCAGGCTGAGCCCCCAGCCCTCCAGCTCCGGCCCACCTCCCCGAGCCCCCAGCCCCCCAGCTCCTGCCCCAGATGGCCTCCCCGAGCCCCCAGCCCCCTCCCCTTCTGCTGGGCTGACCCCCCAGCCAGCCTCCCTGAGCCCCCAGCTCCCTCCCGCCCCCTTCCCATCCACCGGGCTGGGCCCCAGCCGGCCTCCCCGAGCCCCCAGCCCCGTCCCATCTGCCGGGCTGAGCTCCCAGCCGGCCTCCCAGAGCCCCCAGCCCCCCAGCTCCAGCCGGCCTCCCAGAGCCCCCAGCTCCCGCCCCAGCTCACCTGGGATCTTGAGGCTCAGGTCACAGGCGCTGCCCACGTTGGCCACGGGGGGGGCACGGCGCCGCCGGGTGATGCTCTCCTTCACCCGCCCCTCGCCCGTCACCTTCACCGAGAAGGGGCTCCCTGTGGGATGGGGGGGGGTAGGGGTCAGGCAGGGCTGGACAGTCACAGACAGAGCCCCATGGCACCTCCCGGGTCACCCAAGTCCCACACAGGGCGTAACACCTTCCAGCTGGACCCATCCCAGGGGTCGCTCTGACCCCCTATTGCTGGGGAAGGCGGTGTGGCCCCCCCGATGCTGGCCGGGCGCCCTGCAGGGACAAGTCCCCCAGGGGCAGAGCCCGGGCCCCATGCTCCGCGCTGGGCCCCCCACCTGGCACGTGCTGGTCAGCGAATTTGATGGAGATGATGTAGTTGCCGGGCTCCGTGGGGCAGTAGGTGACGCGGCAGGTCCCATCCTCCAGGTCTTCCGTGTTTATGTCCACCTTGCTGGGGCCCTCGATGGACAGGCTGAGCCCGCCGTAGCCTGGGGGGGGCAGGAGGGAGTGGGGGGGCTGCAGGCCATCCAAGCATCCCCCTGCACAGAGAACTCAGGGGTCCTGGCTCCGAGCCCCTGCTCTAACCCACCAGACCCCACTCCTCCCACAGCAAGGAGAGCATAAGAACAGCCCTATAGGTCTGACCAAGGGTCCATCTAGCCCAGTGTTCTGGTCGCTTTTTTGACGGCCGCTGCACATTGAGTGGATGGGTTCAGAGAACTAGCCACACTGACGCCAAGATCTTTCTCAAGGGGTAGCAGCTAATTTAGACCCCCCTATTTTATATGTATGGTTGGGATGATGTTTTCCCACGTGCATTACTTTGCACTTAACATGAAATTTCATTTGCCATTTTGTTGCCCAGTCACCTAGTTTTGGGAGGTCTTTGTGTAGCTCTTCGCAGTCTGCCTGGGACTTGACTATCTTGAGTAATTTTGTATCATCCGCAAATTTTGCCACCTCACTGTTTACCCCTTTTCCCAGGTCATTTATGAATGTGTTGAATAGGACTGGGCCCAGAACAGACCCCTGGGGGACACCGCTATTTACCTCTCTCCATTCTGAGAACTGAGCATTTATTCCTACCCTTTGTGTCCTGTCGTTTAACCAGTTACCGATCCATGAGAGGACCTTCCCCCTTATCCCGTGGCAGCTTCCTTTGCGTAAGAGCCTTTCATGAGGGACCTTGTCAAAGGCTTTCTGAAAATCTAAGTACACTGGATCCCCTTGGTCCACATGCTTGTTGACCCCCTCAAAGAATTCCAGCAGATTGCGAGGCAGGATTTCCCTTTACGAAAACCATGTTGACTCTTCCTCAACAAATTCTGTTCATCTGCCTGACAATATTGTTCTTTATTATAGTTTCAACCAGTTTGCCCGGTACTGAAGTCAGGCATACAGGCCTGTAATTGCCAGGATCACCTCTGGAGCCCTTTTTTAAAACTGGCGTCACATTAGCTCCCCTCCAGCCATCGGGAACAGAGGCCGATTTAAGTGATGGGTTACAGACCACAGGTAGTAGTTCTGAAATGTCACATTTGAGCCCTTCCGAACTCTTGGGTGAATCCCATCTACTCCTGGTGACTTATTGCCATTTATCAATTTGTTCCAAAACCTCCTCTAGTGACACCTCAGTCTGGGACAGTTCCTCAGAGCTGTCAAAGTCCTGGCTCCCAGCCCCCCCGTTCCAGCCCATCAGACCCCCTCCCCTCCCGGAGCTGGGAGAGAACCCAGGCGTCCTGCGGCCGCACCTGCGTCCCGGGTGTCGATGAGGAACTCTGCTGGCTCGAAGGTGCGGCCCTCGCTGAGGCCGGGCCCCGAGACGCGGACCCGGCTGGCATCACCGATCTCCGACTGGCTGATGGTCACCGTGATGGGGCTGCTGGGGACGTGCTGCCCATTCCGCTTGATGTTCACCAGGTGCTCGCCCACCTCCTTGGGCACGAACGAGATGCCTGGGGGAAGTCAGGAGTGAGGGGCACCGGCAGAGCTGGGAGGGGCAGGGCCGGGCTGGCAGGGGCTGCGGGTCGGGAGTGAGGGGCACCGGCAGGGCCGGGGGGAGCACAGGTCTGGGCTAGCAGGGGCTGGGGGGGGGGGGGGGGGGGTTGGAAGAGCCAGGGGGCACTGGCCCGGGGGGGGGGGGGGAGAAACTCACCTACATGGCCGTTGCGCAGCCGCTTGAGCTGGCAGGGCTCCTCGCGCCCTGACGGGGGGGTGACGGTCGCCGTCAGCTGGCTCAGATCAGTCTCCGCGATGTCCAGGGGGATGTCAGCCGAAGAGCCGACCTTCAGCTGGGACATTCGCAGCGTGTCGTCGCCTGGGGGGGGGGGGGAAAAACGGGACACGTGAGCTGAGGGGACCCCCAGCCCTGAACCCCCAGCCCAGCCCAGCCCCTCCCTCCACCCTGCCCCCAACTTGTCCTGCTCCACCCCACCCCCCAACCCCAGCCGGTTCCCCCCCAGCCCCTCCGCAGCCCAGGAGGGGAAGCCCTGCCCCCCACCCCACCCCAGGAGCCCCCCGCCACTGACCGGTGATGCGGGCGGTGAAGGGGCTGCCTGCGATGTGCTTCTCGTTGTATTTCACCACGATGCTGTAGTCGCCGGGCAGCATGGGCAGGTAGGAGACACTGCAGGTGCAGTCCTGATTGTCGGTGCAGCTGATCTCGGCCTTGGAGGGGCCCTCGACCCCCAGGGACAGCCCTCCTGTAGCAGGGAGAGGTCAGCGCAGCTGCTGGCCCCCCTCCCAGTCCAGCCCCCACCCAGCACCATCATGCAGACTGACCGGTCAGGGTCTCCTGGCCTCCCGGCTCTAATCGCCAGACCCCACTGCCCTTCCGTAGCCAGGGAGGGAACCCAGGCGTCCTGGATCCCGGCCCCCCTGGTTCTAGCCCACCGGACTCCTCTACCTTCCTGGTTTCTCTCCCAGCCCCCTCCCCCCCACTCTAACCACCAGACCCCACCCCACCCGCGCCCCGCGCCAGGGAGGGAACCCAGGCGTCCAGCCTCACCTTCGCCGGCGTCCTTGGTGTTGACTGTGAAAGTGGCCGGCTTGTTGACCACGCCGTGGATCAGCCCCGGGCCGTAGGCTGTGACGTGCCCGCTGTTGACGTAGTCCACGTAGAACTGCAGGGGGCTCCCTGGGGGGCACGGGGTGGGGGTGTCAGAGTCTGCATCGGCCCCTCCCCCCAGCCACAGGGCCCCCCTGCTCCCCTCGGCGCCTGGGTTGTGGGCCCATCCATAACACCTGGGATGTACCCCCTCCCGCCCCCCTGCGGCACCTGGGACGTGCCCCCCCCGCCCCCGGCACCTGGGATGTGCAGGCTGTCACAGCGGATGTCCATCTCGTGCAGCCCGGCCTCAGTGGGTGCGTATCTCACCGTCACCGTCCCGTCCTTGTTGTCCGTGATATCCGGCTTGGCCACCTTCCCCGAGGGCATCCGGACCTCGCCTGGGGGGGCAGAACACGCGCACTGGAGTCAGTCCTGGCTTACAGCGGCCCCCCTGCTGGGGAGACATGGCCCCTCTGGGCCGGTTATACAGGCCTTGAGCCCATGGGGGGGGGGGGGGGGGCGAAGATGATCTCCTCTCCGTGAAACGCAGCCCCACTGGAGACAGGATGTGACACCCTGGCACCCCAATATTCACCCATCGAGGTGTCGTTCTCCAAGTCTGGATCTGCTTGGCAGTGACAGGCCCATCGGGGGGGGGGGGGGGGTGTTTGTGTGCGTCAGTAAAAAGGCTCGTTGAGGAAACGCACCCACACACCAGGGTCACCCCAGGGACTGGGTCCACTAGAAAGCTCTCCAAGGTTGCCCTGCACCATGGGAAGTGTGGGACCCAGGTAAGAGCTTTCCAGCAAGTGGGGAGAAGATAGAAAAGGGGGGGGACAGTGACATCATAGGGGGACCTCGCTCTCCCTGCGAAAACACCCCTGGAAACACCGAGGGGCAAGTGCTGGGCCCAGGCGAAGGGACTTGTGCATGAAAACCTGGGAAAGCCCAGGCAGCTTATGCCGTAAGAACCTGCCGGCCTGTTTCTCGCCCCGGGTGAGAATTGGCTGATTTACACCCCACCTAGCGAGTGGGACGCTCAGTTTGGGGGTTTGTTTAGTTGCTGGGTGATCTGCTTCCATCTGCTGCTCTCCCTTAGAGTCACTTATAAACTCTGTTGTCGTTAATACACTTGGTTTGGTTCTGTCTAAAACCAGGGTGTGGAAATCCTGCCTGGGGGCAGAAAGCCGGGCACCTCCCTCTCCACATCGCAGGAGGGGGCGACCATCACGAGCTTGCGCTGTGCACTTCCCGGGGCAGCGCCAGACGGTACCATTGGGGGTTTACAGTCGGGGGGGGGAGAGGGGGGGCACTTGAGTAACTGGGCAGTTCCTTAGCCGAGCTCCCCCAGGCAGAGCTGATCTCAGCATGCGTGTGGCGTGGCAGCTGGGTGTCTCCCTACCTGTGTGTCTGCTGGCGAAAGAGCGAGCTTGGGAACTTACCACCACAGCACAGTGTGACCGGAGCCCAAGCTGGTGGGTCAGGGGGGCTCAGTGGTACCCCAGTTCCAAGTGGCACCCCAGGGGAAACCCCTCACACGGGATGCCAGGCCAGAGGGGCCATGGGCGTGATCCAAGGGGGGCAGGGGACAACCAGGCCAGAGGGGAAGGGATTACCAGGCCAGACGCCAGGGTTGATGGGCCCACAGGGCTACTCTGGCTATATTAGGATCTCCCCTGTCCTAGGGGACCGAGTGGGGTGGGGGGGGGGGAAAAACCAGCTGCCGGTGAGGGGGAGAGTCTGTTGGATGTCAGGGGCTGCCGCCCCAGAGCATCTGCCCCCAAGACTTACCCGTGATCTCCCCCTTCTTGATGGTGAACGGAATGACCAGGTCAAACGGCCGCAGCCCGGCCACGTCCAGGCCGTTGACTCCCATCAGGGGACGGTCCGTGGCCTATGAAAGACGCACGAGACCCCCCCAGGCAGAGCGGTGAGGGGGGGGGTTGCTGTAAGGAGAGCTGGGGAAGCATGGCCTCCCCCAGATGCTACAGGGGCCCCGGCACAGCCCAGAGGGGGACTCCCACAGTGCCCAGCTGGGAGGATGTGCTCAGCCACAGTCCAGCGTGCGAGCAAGTTTCGAGTCCGGGGAGACGGGCTGTGTTGTCGTTACTTTGTGGCCTGTCTGGAGCATCTTGTGTCACTGCGCTGGGCTGCGACACCAGGATGGGACGAGGTGAGGCTAGACAGGGAAGGGACGGGGCAGACAGGTGTGGATCTCAGCCTCCCCTGCACACTCACCAGGACCTGGAAGGGGCTGTTGGGGATGTGCTCCCCCCCGAAGCGGACACAGATAACGTATTTCCCGGGCTGGGGGGCCGTGTAGAAGATGTCGAAGGTGCCATCCTCGTTCTCCACCACGTCCACGTCCACCTCGGAGCCATCAGGTGTGCAGACCGTACAGGTCACCTTCCCTTTGCCCGCTGCCTTGGTGTCCACCGTGATCACGGTCTCTTCCCCGATCTGGATGGTGGGGCCGATCCCAGCGCCTGGGGGGCGGGGGGGATTGAGAATCTGTCCAAGCCACACCCCCCTCCACCCGCCACCCCCTCATGCAACTCCAGCAGCCGGGAAAGGAAATCCCCATTCCGCCCCCACGATCAGGGCGCCCCTCCGCGCCAGGCGCTGCACAGACCCTGCTGGGAGTCGGGGGGCTCCCCAGCCCTGCAAACGCCCCCACCGAGCGAGGTCGGGGCTGTCAGGCCAGGAGCTGCATAGATCCCCAAACAGACTTGGGGGCCACCCCGAGGGGTGCAGCAATGAGCCAGCTGAGATTGGGGTCCCTGTCAGGCCACATGCTGCATGGATCTCCCGTCTGGCCCCCATCCAGGTTCACAGCCCCCTCCCCATCCCTGGCAGCGCCCAGCGTGATGGGGCCCCAATCCCAGCCCAGACCTGACCTATCCCATCGCTCCCCCCACTATCCCCTTCCCAAACAGCTGAGAACCGGACAACTTGTGCCATGCGGCCCCCAGGATGGAGAGCATTAAGCTGGCAGTTAAAGCCCCAGCAGCAAAGCAAAGCAGCATGGTGTCGGCCCCCCACCCTCGGGCCAACCTGACCCCTCCCCTGGCAAGCAAGCAACCTGACAGTGGGAGGTCTAGCTTGGATATTAGGAAAAACTTTTTCACTAGCAGGGTGGTGAAGCCCTGGAATGGGTTACCTAGGCAGGTGGTGGAATCTCCTTCCTGAGAGGTTTTTAAGGTCAGGCAGGACCAAGCCCTGGCTGGGATGATTTAGTTGGGGATTGGTCCTGCTCTGGGCAGGGGGTTGGACTCGATGACCTCCTGAGTCCCTTCCAACCCTGATATTCTAGGATTCTAGGTCCTGGGGGGGCCTTGGGAGGCCGGAGACCCCCACCAATCATTCAGGACGGGTCTGCCCATTGAGCAGGGGTGGGGGAGTCCGTGGGACCTCCCCCAGATCCCGGGGTTTGGGCTGAAAAACGGACATTTCAAAGCAAAGCCGAGAGCCGTCCCTGCCCCTCCCCGGAGATGTGGCCCCTCGGCATGCGAGGTTTGGGGGCTCCGAGCCCCGGGGCAAACCCCAAAGCAGGTGGCTCGAGACGGGGTTTGGTTAGCAATTGGGTGGGGCACCGGGTCAAACTTTCGTTTCAGCTCAGCAAAAGGAGGCTGGCCCTGGGCTCGCCGAAAACCACCCAGTCAGAACTCGAAATAGAATCATAGAATATCAGGGTTGGAAGGGACCCCAGAAGGTCATCTAGTCCAACCCCCTGCTCGAAGCAGGACCAATTCCCAGTTATTAGAAATAGCTTCATTTCGGCCCCAAACTTCATCCGCCAGCCAGAAAAACCCACCGGGAACGTCCCTGCCAGTCAGCTTGAGGCTCGTTCTCCCCTGAAACGCCTGTCCGGGCACAAGTTTGACTCCGTTTCCTCACAGAGAAAAATCAATCCGAGCCTTTGAATAGTCGGCTCCTGGAGCATGTTTGTAAAGCCAAGAACTTTGGTTCAAACCTCCAGGGTGGGCTTTAGCAGCCCTGGTTCCCGGTCTCTACGCGCGATGCCGGGGAAGGAAACTCTTGGTGGCTAAGAGCTGCGAGGAGACGACCCAGCGAGGGCGGCTCCGTGCAACCCGCACGACCACGGAGATGAGTCAGACGCTCTCTGCTCGAGGCAGGATCTCAGCCCGGAGACAGGCTGGGGCGGGGGGAGAGGAACAGAAAGCCTCAGCACTGAGTCAAAGGCCCCGATTTCCTCTTGCAGACATGATTTTCAGCCCAGTCCTGCAGGGCAGGGCAGGGCAAGGCAAATCAGGGATTGAGGGAGCTGCATTTTAAAGGTGAAAAAGGAAGTTTTAAGCCAAAGCCAGGGAGGTCTGAATGCGCCTGGAGGCAGCGGCTGGAAGGGGAAGGAAGCTGCTTCGCCCCACAAGGGAGCAGGGCCCTGCCTGGCTGAATCGCCGATGGGTGCCCTGGGACCCTGCGAGGGTCCCTTGCGAATCTCAGCTCCAGAGTCACAGATCCGGCGTTGGGGCCTTCCCCAGGCCCCCTTACGGAGCGGGAGTCAGCCGTGGGGCGCAGGGTGAGACGGCCGGCGTGCACAGGGCGGAGCTGCTGCCAGGAGGGGGGGGGGGGGGTCAGCCATCCCTCCCTCCCTCCCGAAGCCATGCAGCCCCGGGCCACGCGGCCATGCAGGGAGGGGGTGGGTGCAACGGCTGGCTTACCTAGCCCGTGACCTCCGATCGACACTACGGTGACAGGGCAGAGAAGCGAGGAAAGGTCAAGTGAGACACGGATCACACCCCCGGCGGCTCCCCACCCGCCTCCCGCGGTGCCGGGGCCCGGAGGTGGCTGCCGAAGCAGGTGATGTGTGGCAGCGTGAGGGTGCGCGGCCTCCCGCCCGCCCCATGCCCGCCCCCCGCAGCGCTCACCGGTGACGGTGCACTTGCTGGCATCGCCGGTGGGCAGGGCGCGGATGCGGTAGGGTGAGTAGGGGATCTCGTCCCCGCCGTATTTGATGAGGATGGTGTAGCGGCCCGTCGTGTCCGGCACGTAGGAGACCGTGTAGGTGCCGTCCTGGTTGTCTCGGATCGTGGCCTTCTTGGGCTTCCCCTCAGGGTCCTGCGGGGCGTCAGGGGGAGGGGGATGAAGAGAGAACAGACCGCCCCCCCCCCACGGCAGGCAGCCCTCTCCTGCTCCCTGTAATTGGCACAGCCCCTCGCCAGCGTCCTGGGGGTGAAGAGAGAGAACAGACTCCCCTCCGCCCCCCCAGCAGCCCCCTCCCGCCCTGCTCACCGTGATCTGCACGGCCAGCAGCCCCTCGCCGGCGTCCTTGGCGTCAATGGTGAACTCCACGGGCAGGCTGGCGGGGACCCCGGTGGTGTTGAGCCCGGGGCCGCTGGCCTTCACCTTGCTGGCATCGTGCGTGGGCAGAACCTTCACCTTGAAGGGGCTGGAGAAGGGGGTGGGGGTCAGTGCCGGCGCAGCTCCCCCCTGGTGTGGGGCGAGGTCTCCGCTGGATGGCCACCCCAGCACCCGCTCCCCATGCCCACGCCTAGCCCCCTACACCCAGCCCAGCCATGGCTGCTCCAGCCCCTTTCCTCTGCATGGTGCCCTGGCTTAATCCCCTATTGAGCCCACAAAAGCACAGGGCACCCCTGCCCTGCACTCAGCCCCCCGCCGGCACCCCCATACCTGCGTGGCACTTCCTGGTCTCCGTAGTGGACGGCGATGCTGTAAGGCCCCTCACGGCTGGGCACGTAGCTCACTGTCTGGGTGCCGTCGGTGTTGTCCACCACCTCCACCGGCTCCACCACACCTGGGGGAGGGAGATGTCGGGGATCAGGAGGTCTGGGCCGGGCCTCAGTTTCCCCTTACCATTCCCCCCCTCCCCCCCCCAAGCAGCAGGCACTCACCTTTGGGGCCCTGCACCTTGACCTGCAGGGGGGCCACGCCCGCATGGCTGGTGTCAACGGAGAAGGTCTGGGGCACGCTGGCCCGCACGACGCCCGGCGTCAGCCCTGGTCCTGAGCACAGTACCTTGGACGAGTCCACCACGTCGTGCACCGGCACCTGGAAGGGGCTCCCTGCCAGTGGGGGGGGATAAGGGGAAACTGAGGCCCTGAGCCCCCAGCCCTGCCCCCACTAACTGCTGCCCCTGGGGCGTCCCCAGCCCCACGTCACCTGCCCGCAGGGCACCCACAGGCCAGAAGGAGCTTCGCCCACTTACCCAGCCCTTGGTGCCCCACAGCCCAGCCCCTTTGGCTGGCACCTCCTGCCCCCTCCAGCCAGGGCCCACACCCTGCCCCCGGCCCAGCCCCCATACCTGGCACCTGGTGCCCGCCGTAGGTGACATTCAGGCTGTAGGTGCCGGGTTCGTAGGGGACGTATTCCACCGAGCAGCTGCCGTCCTTGTTATCGGTGCAGGACATCTTGGCTTCGGAGGGCCCCTCCACAGCCAGGCCCAGGCCCCCGGTGCCAGCACCCCTGGGTGTCGGGGGGGGGGGGGGAGGGACACGGATGAGAGAGAAGCACAATGGGGCTCAGCCACTAAGGACAGAGAACCGGAGCCAGGACCCCAGAGGTGCCAACGGGCACCTCCCCCCCCCCCCCCACCGTGTCCCCCCCGAGCCAGCCCCTCACCTGGTCTCCACGGTGAAGCGATTGGGCTGGTTGGTGGTGCCGCTCTGCAGGCCTGGCCCGTGCACCCGGACCCGGGTGGGGTCGCAGCCCTCGGTGACCGGCACCCGGAAGGGGCTGTTGGGCACAGGGCTCCCGTCGTAGGTCACGTCGACAGAGTGGACACCTGCATGGGGGCGGGGAGGAGAAGAGGGAGGTCAGGGGGGCTGGGCTCCATCCCACCCCCGTTTCCCCTCCCCCCACGCCCCGGTCCCCCCGGCTCACCCTCCTCGTAGGGGGTGTACTCCACATGGTACGTGCCGTCGCCGCGATCCTGCACAAAGGCCTCGGTCAGGTTCCCCGAGGGGTTGGACACCCGGGTCTTCACATGGGGCCCACCGGCTGCGCCCAGTGCCCGGGCATCAACACTGAACTCGGTCGTGGCCTCCCGGAACACGCCTGCACCAGGGGGGCGGGTCAGGCCAAGGGCCAGGGCGCAGGGCCCCCCCCGCCGTGCACTGCGCCCGCCCCCCAGGAATTAACCCGGCACCCCACTCCGCCAGGCCCCTCGCTTCCCCATGCCTGGCCCACAGACCTTCCCCCTCCCATCGCTCCCAACCCCAGGTGTTTGTCCCTGCAGACCCCTGCCCCCCACCAACTGATCTTTGCCTCCTTGTGCCTGTCAGACCATCATCCCAGCCCCGTACCCCTTTGCTACCCCCACAGCGCCCCCCAACCCCACCGACCGTCACCCTCCATGGCGGGCCGGTCCCCCTGGGCCCCCCATCCTCCCGCACCTCCCCAGCCCCATCCCGCTGCTGACCTTCGCCCTCCACGCCAGGCCCGTAGACCTTGACCCCGGAGGTGTCGAGGGCCGGCTCCACCTGCAGCTTGCTGGGGAAGTGGGGTACGGGCTGCCCTCCGTACTTGATGGTGATGGTGTAGGTGCCGGAGCAGAGCGGGGTGTAGGCGATGGTGTAGGTCCCGTCGCCGTTGTCCTGTACCCGCACTTCGGCTTGCGCCCCGCCCTCCGAGATGATCTCGATGGTGAGCTCGGCGCTGCCGGCCCGCGAGCAGTCCACGTGGAACTGGCCCGTCTGGCCGGCCGTGGCCCGCTCCAGCCCCGGCCCCGAGCAGGTCACCTTGGAGGGGTCGAAGCGGGGCTGGACGGCCGCCCGGAAGGGCGAGCCGGGCACGTGGGCGCCCGCGAACAGGATGTTGATGTTGTAGTCGCCGGGCTCCGTCGGCAGGTAGGAGACGGAGCAGGTGCCGTCTCCGTTGTCCAGGCACTCGATCTTGGCCTCACAGGGACCCTCCACGGTCAGCCCCAGGCCCCCCGTGCCGGCCCCCTTCGTGTCAATGGTGAACGGGGCAGGCGAGCCGGCCTGTCCGCCCTGCAGCCCTGGCCCGTAGGCCTTCACCTGTGGGGAGAGGGGAGGGTGAGGGGCCCTGAGCTGGCTGGGTGCCCGTCCACTGCAGCCCCCCGCCCACCTCACCAAGACCCAGCCCCAGCCCCAGCCCCTCGCTGGGTACCCCCCCGCCCGCCTTGCTAAGGCCCTGCCCCATGCCCATCTCGACAGGTAACTGTCTGCCCCAGCACAGACCCCCACCCACCTCCCCCGAGCCTTCACCTATGGACGGGGAAGGACTCTAGTCCCCCAGCCAATGGCCGTGGGATGTCCCACCCCCCTGGCTCCCAGGTCCCCCCAGCAGGGCTGCCCATGGGCTGGGGGGAGGGCAGCAGGGGACACATACCTTGGAGGGGTTGGTGGGGGGCACGGCCTCCACGGGGAAGGGACTGCCGGGCACGGGGGCTCCATCATAGGTCACCTGCACCTCGTAGGGCCCCTCCTCGCGGGGGATGAATTTCACCACGTTGTTGTCAGGGCTCAGGCCCGGCTCCACTTTGCAGGGCACCGACTTGCCCGCCGGCCCCGTGATCTTGGCGGCCACCTTGCCCTGCCCGCCGGCCCCCTTGGACTTGACTGTGAACTCCTGGTCCTTGCCCGCCTCAACTTCTGCACAGAGAGGGAGAGCTGTGAGCCCGGGGCTGGGCCTGTCTCCAGCCCCCTGGGCCCCTCCCCACGGCCAGGCCCCATCTGCCCCACTGGGGACCCCCACCCCGCCTGCTGTCAGATGTCACCGCTCCGTAGAGGAGCCAAGTTTTCCCAGGCCCCCCAGCGCTGCACTCGCCCTCTTAGCTGCAGCCTGGCATGGGGCAGGCTCGACCCCCCAGCTCCCCCCTCTGGCCCCCCAGCACTGTGTTTGTCCCCTTAGCTGGGTCAGGAGGCCCAGCCCTCCCCGCCCGGGTACGCACTATCAGCCAGGCCGGTGATCTTGATCTTGCTGAGGTCCAGGCTGGGGGCCACGCCCACGCTGAAGGGGCTTTTGGGGATGTGGTCTCCGCCGTAGGTCACAGCCACACCCAGGTTACCCTGTGTGATGAAGCAGGAAGGTTGGTGTAGTTTTCTCTGAACACCGTGTGCCTCAGTTTCCCTGTGTGTTACTCAAGTCTCTCAGTGGTGGGATGAAGGTGTGACAGTCACAGCAACCCCTAGAGGGCGGGTGTGACTGCGACAGGCGCAGACAGTGGCCGGTCACTCTGTAGCCTGGCCACTGATGGCCGGGGCAACCCTCTGTGTGACGTTGGCTGAAAGTCCCTGCAGACTAGAGGTCGGGGAGGGGGTGCACATCGGGGCCCTCACCCCCAGAGGGAGCAGAGACCAGAGCGAGGGGACTCCCTGAGGGGGCCCACGGCAGAGCCAGGCTGCTGGAGGCTCAGATAGGTGCAGTCCCAGGTGCCAGTGGGGCCCAGAGTTTAACCCCCCTGGGAGAGCGAACCCCTAGAAGGGCTGTCACACCGGAGGGGGCTCCTCCCAAGGGCCATACAGAGCTGAGAGAGCCTGAGGCTGGGACACCCTGCAAGGGGAAAACGGAGCCCAACCCCAGCCCTGGGGAGAGGGGGCCCCCAGAGACCCATGCCCTGCAGCTTGGGGGGATGGAGTCGGGGCCTCCCCTCGTACCTGCTGCACAGGGGTGTATTTCACCGTGTGGGTCCCATCGTGGTTGTCGATCACCTCCGAGTCCCGCACTGCCTCGCCCTTGGCTGGGCCGGTGAACTGCACGTCCAGGGGCGCCCGGCCCCCCGCCTTGGCGTTCACCGTGAAGTGAGTGGGCTTGCCCAGTTCCACGCCTGCCGGGGGGAGCCCATGGGGGTCAGTGGCTGTATTTCCCCTCCATCCCCCTCCGCTGCCCCGCCTTCCCCCTCCATCCCCCACGCCGCCCCCCTTCCGCCTCCGCTGCCCGCGCCGCCCCCCGCCTTCCCCCACACCAAGACAGAATTTCCTCCATTGCCCAGACCAGCTCCCTTCCCCCCAATCTCACCAGTCCGGTTCAGCCCAGGCCCTTCGGCCTTGACCTTGCTGGCGTCATGGGATGGGTCCACCTTGATGCGGATGGGGCTGGTGGGGGTGGCCTAAGGAGGTAGCAGGGAGTCAGAGGACCGTGAAGCTGTGTGCCCCACCTCACACCCTTCTGCCACCCTGAGCAGGACAGTCCCCCTCTGCAATGAGCCCCCTCACTGCCTCCAAGGCCCCCCCCAGTAAGTGGGAAGCCCCCAGAGCAGAGTGTGACGAAGTGGGGTTTTATTCATCTGGTTCTGTTGCATGTGAGAGAGTCTTACTGTCCTATACGAATACGGTGTGTACCTCAGTTTCCCCATCTACTATACCAGTGCTTCGGTGGTGGGAATTGGGTACAGGGGAGGCTGCAAGTATGTAACCGGAGACCCAGGAGGGGTGTGAGACCAAGCAGGACAAAGAGGAGGAGCAGCCATGGGTGTGTCAGAGGTGGGGGTCGCTGGCAGTCTGCTTGGGGGACTGGAAGAGGGGGAGTCCAGGCCATCTGGCCCGGGACTCCCCAACATGGGCTTGGCTGAAAGTCACCGATTTCTGTGCTACCAAACTCTGTTCTACACGCTGCCCGAGAGTCACGTCTAGGGGGGCAGGGCCGTCTGGCCCCCCCAGGACCCCGCCTGAGCGGACTCGCTGGGGGAAGCGCCCGGAGGGGCGGAGGAGGCTGGAGGCTCCGGGGTCAGACCCAGGAAGGTGGAGCCGGGGGAGCTGTGTGTCCCGCAGACAGGCGGCTCCCCGAGAGGAGACTTCCCCAGAGTCCGGCCCGGCCTCGTGGGGAGCAGGTCAGAGCACGGCCCGGGGAGCCCGTGGCAGCCCCGCTGACCTGGTCGGCGAAGAGCACCATGATGGTGTAGGTGCCGGGCCCGCGGGGCGTGTAGCGCACGGTGAACGTGTCGTTGTCGTTGCGGATGATATCAAAGTCGATGTCGGCCTCGGCCGGCCCCACCACGCCCGGGGCGCACTTGATCCCGATGCTCACGTCACCTGGGGGGGGGGGGGAGACCCGGCAGAGCCGTCAGCTCCCCCCACGGCCCCCCTGCCATGCACCCCACTGACCTCTGCCACGCCCGGGTCACCCTCAAATCACCCCCCCCCAATTCCCCAGGTGGTGGGCGCGGGGAGACCCACTAGAGCCCCCTGGCTCCCACCCCCCAGCCTGTCCCCAACCTCCCACGCCCCCCTGAGCCCTTCCAGCTCCCACATCCCCCTCGCCTGCCCACTCCCCCAGAGCCCCCCCCAGCTGCCAACGCCCGAGCAGCTCCCACCCCCCACCAGAGCCCCCCAGCCTGCCCTCAGCTCCCACCCGCCCAGAGCCCTCCCCCGGCACTCACCCTGCCCGGCCTCGGCACAGTCCACGGTGAAGTAGGTGGGTTCGTGGGCCTTGAGCCCAGTCTTGGCCACACCAGGGCCGTACACCTTCACCTTGTGGGGGTGGCTGCCGGCCCCCACGTTCACCTGGGGGGAAGGAACAGGTCAGACGGGATGTCCCCCTCCCCCCGAGCTCTTCACCCGCGGTCAGCACCCCCGAGAGGGAAGGGGAACAGGAGGCCCCAGCTGCAGGGTCTGGGGGGTGGGTGGGTGGGGGCTTCACATTAAAATGCCTATTGCTGCAGTCATACACACACCGCCCTCCCCCCACAGCTGGGGAGAACCCAGGTGTCCTGGCTCCCAGCCCCCCCTGCTCCGACCACCAGATCCCACTCCCCTCCCAGAGCCAGGGGAGAACCCAGGTGTCCGGGCTGCCCCAAGGTCTCATGCAGTGGGAGGCAGACACCGTGGGGGGCTATTTCAGCACGTGTCCCCCCCCCCGCGGCAGGCCTGGCGGGGTCACCGGCCCCCAGCCTCCGGCGCAGTTCAGCCCGGAGGCTCCTGGCCCGCCAAGGCCTGGGATCGCCCGGCCCGACCTGTTACCACGGCTAAGTCCCCCCAAGCCCAGCGCACCCTGGGACCCCTGCCACTTCCCCCCCCAGCCCACTGCATTATGGGAGAAAATCCCTGTATCGTCAAGGCCTGGGATCACTAGGCCCAAGCTGCTGCTACGGGCAACACCCCCCCCCCCCGGTGCATCGTGAGACACGCCCCCCCCACCCAGCCCCCGCCAGCCCCTCGTGGGACATGTCCCCTGCCCCCCCAGCCCCTCGTGGGACACGCGCCCCACGCCCTGGCCCCTCGTGGGGCCCCCCCGGGCACTCACGCGGTAGGGGCTGTTGGGGATGTTGACGCCCCCCCAGGACACCATGGCCGTGTGCTTCACCGGCTTCTTGGGCACGTAGGAGCAGCTGTAGGTGCCGTTGCCATTGTCCTTCACCGCCACGTCCACCGGGGCACCCCCTGCATCCTGGGGGCAAAGCGGGTCAGCCGGCCCCCCAGCCCCCCTTCCTCCTCCTCCCCGGGGAGTGGGGCAGAGCAGGTCAGCCACCAGCCAACCCCCCCAGCCCCCCCTTCCTCCCCGGGGGGGGGCAGAGCAGGTCAGCCGCCAGCCGGCCCCCAGCCTCCCACCCTCGGGTGCCCTCCACATCTTGGGGGCAGAGTGGGGTCAAGCCCCCAGTTCCCCACTTGGCACCTCCGCCAGGATGCACCCAGCCCCCTGTCTGCACCCAGCCACGCTGACCTGCCCCGCCCCAGCCCCGGGCCACCCCCCAGCCCCAGGCCACCCCCACCTGGCGCTCCCCCCCCTCCTCACCTGCACTTGGACCTTGAGAGGGGCCTTTCCGCCGTTCTTGGCATCCACCATGAACTCGGCCGGTTTGTTGATGGCGACCCCGGTTTTCTCCAGCCCAGGCCCGTGGGCTTTCACCTGTGGGGGGCCGCGGGTGAGAGGAGACCCTGCCTTCATGTCAGCCCCAATCCCAGCACGAGACCCCGCTCCCCTCCCAGAGCCGGGGAGAGAACCCAGGAGTCCGGGCTCCCAGCCCCACCTGCTCTAACCAGCAGCCCCACTCCCCTCCCAGAGCCGGGGGCCCGCCCCACCCCCGGCAGGCGGTACCTTCTCGGGGTGCAGGTCGCGCGGGGCGGGGCGGATCTCGGCCATGAAGGGGCTGTGGCGAATGTCGTCCCCGTTGCAGAGAACGTGCACGGCGTAGTCCCCCGGCTCCTGGGGCCAGTAGCGCACGTCGCACGAGCCGTCGCCCCGGTCGTCGCACTCGATCCTGGCCTGGGACGGGCCCTCCACCGAGAACCCTGGGGGGCGCGGGGAGCGTTGAGACCAGGGCTGCCAGCCCCTCCACCGGCCCCCGCACAGGGGCCCCCAGCTCCGCACCCCCACGAGGAGACCAGCCCCTCCACACCTCCATGGGGGTGGGGTACCAATGAACGCCCAGCCCTCCCCCCTACCTTGCAGCCCCACCCCAAGATGGGGACCCCAGCAGCACCCAAAACCCTGCCACCCCGTTTGAGATCTGAGGGCCCTGCTGTGAGCAACCAGCCCCCCCGACCAAGACTGGAGACCCGTCGCAGCCTCCCCCCCATGACTGCCCAGCATTTCCCAGACCCCCCCCCCCCCCCAACTTCCCGGGTGGGACCAAGATTGGGGAATCCAACTCCCCCCACCCGCTCCCCCCCACCCAACTCACCCCCCCACCCGCTCCCCCAGCTCCCTCCCACCAGCTCCCCGCTCACCCAGTGTGCCCACGTCGTCCCCGATGGCCTCCACCACGAAGTCGGCCGACTTGCCGACCACGCCACCCTCCAGCCCCGGCCCCCAGGCCCGGACCTTCTGGCTGCCGCACTCGGGGCCGACCTTCACCTCGAATGGGCTGGGGGGGGGGGGGGAAGGCCGGGCAGGTCACAACGGGCACCGTGCCCCCCCTTGTGTCCCTCCCCCCAAGGGGATCACATGCACCAGGCACTGCGCACCCCCACCCCAGCTTGCATGGGGGCATCACCCAGGTCCCCACCCGGCCCCCTCAGCGTGCTCCGGGGCATCCCGACCCCAGACATCCCAGCATGCACCAGTCCCCATGCATCGGTACCCGGCCCACTGTACCCCCAAGCCTGCCCCCCCCCCCAGCAGCCCTCGGGGCGCTCACCTGCGTGGCACCTGCTGCCCCCCCCAGGAGACGGTGACGGTGTAGTTCCCGGGCAGGGTGGGGAAATACTCGAAGGCAAAAACCCCGTCGCCCAGATCCTTCTGCTTCACGCTCTCCGGCCCCTCTGCGGGGAGACAGGGTCAGAGTGGGGCAGCCCCCCACCACGGGGCAGCCCCTCCCGCCACAGGCCCCCCCAGATCCTTCTGCTTCACACTCTCCGGCCCCTCTGCGGGGAGACAGGGTCAGTGTGGGGCACCCCCCCCCATAGGGCACCCCCCCCCCCAATTGCTTCCTGCACCCCCCAGCCACTCCCCAGCGGGGGGGGGTGTCACTCACTTGGGCCCTTGACCGTGACCTTGAGCTCTCCGCTGCCGGCGCCTTTTGTGTAGACCTTGAAATCCGCCGGCTCCTTCACCCGGAGCCCCTTGGGCTGCAGCCCCCGCCCCGTGGCCCGGCAGGCACTGGGGTTACAAGCTGTGGGGGGGAGACCAATTGTGAGAGGGACCCAGGCGTCTGGGTGCCCCCCACTCCCACCAGGCATTGGGGTTACAGTCTCAAGTGAGGGAGGAACCCAGGCGTCCGGGGCTCCCGCTCCGCAGTGATGCACAGCAGGGGGAAAAGAGAGAGAGAGAGAGAGAGAGAGAGAAGGACCCAGGTGTTCAGGTTCCCCCCACCCCTGCAGGCACCGGGATTACTTGCTAGGCAGTGAGAAAGGGAACCCAGGCGTCCAGGGCCACCCCCCGCCAAGAATGGAGGCTCTCCGGGCCCCAGCCCCCCTCCCAGGGGCACCGCCCGCACCCCCCGCCCTGCCCCACAGATCACACAGTACCATTAGCCCCGGGCCGGCCTGGCGCCAGGGTGAGGGGCACCAGCCAAGGATCCGGGACGGCGGCTCGTCGAGAGACAGACAGACAGAGAGAGAGCTAGGACAGCTCGGAGCGCAGCGGAGAGAGGAGAGAGAGGGGGGTTACCAGGGAGGCAAAGAGAGAGAGAACCCCCATATCCTTGGGGCAGAGCGAGCGTCACCCCCGAGATGCCCTGTGCTGGGGGCAGAGAGAAACAGACAGACAGCAGAGACCCCCCCCAGACATGGGGCATTGTGGGAGACCCGCCCTGCCCCGGCCCCCCGTGCTCACCCTGCCCCACGGCGACGGTGTAGGGGCTGCGGGGGATGGGCGTGCCCCCGAAGGTCACGTGGACGGTGTAGGTGCCCTCGGCGCCCGGGCGGTAGGTGCACCGGTAGGTGCTGTCGCCCTTGTCCTCCAGCTGCTGCTCCACCGCGCCCTTGCGCCCGCTGGGGTCCACCACGGTCACCTCCACCTCGCCCGCCCCCGCGCCTGGGGGGGGCAGGGAGGGGTCAGCCCCGGCCCGGGCCCCCACAGGGCCCCCCAGCCCCACCTCGCCCGCCCCCGCGCCGGGGGGGGGGAGGGGTCAGCCCCGGCCCGGGCCCCCACAGGGCCCCCCAGCCCCACCTCGCCCGCCCCCGTGCCGGGGGGGAAGGGGTCAGCCCCGGCCCGGGCCCCCACAGGGCCCCCCAGCCCCACCTCGCCCGCCCCCGCGCCTGGGGGGGGGAGGGGTCAGCCCCAGCCCGGGCCCCCACAGGGCCCCCCAGCCCCACCTCGCCCACCCCCGCGCCTGGGGGGGAGGGGTCAGCCCCGGCCCCCCAGCCCCGCCCCCCACAGGGCCCCCCAGCCCCGCCTCGCCTGCCCCCGCGCCTGGGGGGGTGGAAGGGAGGGGTCAGCCCCAGCCCGGTCCCCCCTCACAGGGCCCCCCCAGCCCCCCCTCACCTGTCCCTGGCTGGGGGAGGGAAGGGTCAGCCCCAGCCCGGCCCCCCTCGGGCCCTCCCGGCCCAGCCCCCCACCCGCTCACCGGCCGTGAAGACCTCGAAGGAGGTGACCTTGTTGGCGATGTTGCCGGTGGGCTCCAGGCCGGGCCCCTGGGCCGTCACCCGCCCGGCGTCGCCCAGCGACTTCCCCACCGTCACCTCGAACGGGCTCTTGGCAATGTGCTGCCCGGCGAACAGCACCGTCACCTGGGGGCAGAGGGGTTACAGCGGGAGCCGGACACTGGCGGGGGGGGGGGGGGGGGGGGCTGGGAGCCAGGACTCCTGGGTTCTCTCCCCAGGACCGGGAGGGCAGGAGCCAAGGGATTCTCACCTTGTGGACCCCCGTCACTTTGGGAACATACGAGACGGAGAAAGTTCGGTTCTTGTCGTTGTTAGCGACGACCTTGGCCTATGGGGAGAAACAGCATTAGACCCAGAGCCCCCCACCAGCACCCCTCACTCCTGACCCACGGCCCCCTGCCAGCCCGGCCCTGGGCCCCCCCAGCCCTGCCGGTGCCCCCCACTCCCGACCCGCAGCCCCTGCCAGCCCAGCCCTGGGCCCCCCAGCCCTGCCGGTGCCCCTCACTCCCGACCCGCAGCCCCTGCCAGCCCAGCCCTGGGCCCCCCCCAGCCCTGCCGGTGCCCCTCACTCCCGACCCGCAGCCCCGGGCCCCCCCCAGCCCTGCCGGTGCCCCTCACTCCCGACCGGCAGCCCCTGCCAGCCCAGCCCTGCCCCCGCCCAGCTCTGCCGGTGCCCCCCACTCCTGACCCGCAGCCCCTGCTAGCCCAGACCTGCACCCCCCAGCTCTGCCGGTGCCCCCACTCCCGACCCGCAGCCCCTGGGCTCCCACCTCTTCTCTGTGCCCAGCTGGGTCCTCCACGTAGACCAGGACGTCGCCCTGGCCGGCACTGATGGTCTCCACGGTGAACTCAGCCTCTCTCTTCACCATGTTCCCTGTGGGCTCAATACCTGGGGGCAGAGTCAGCCCGGGAGGGGGGGCGGAGTCAGCCCGGGAGGGGGGGCTGCCATGGGGCACCCTGAGAAGGGGCAAAGGTGATACAGCCATGGGGGGGGGGGACTCTGCCCCATGGGGTGAGGAGGGGCAGGGGGCTGGAGAGCCCTGAAGAGGGAGGGGGGCCAGGCCCCCAAGTGAGTCTCTGCCCTGGGAGCAGAAAGAGCAGGGAGGGGTCAGCAGAGAGGGTGGCAAAGGGAGAGGCTGGCCCATGGGGGAGCTTCCCCCCCAGTCTGGGCTAGCCCCCAGGACTCACCAGGGCCATAGGCTCGTGCTTTCTTGGGGTTCAGCTTGGGGCGCAGGGGGGCACCCGGCTTGAGCTTCGCCTTGGGGAACTGGGACAGGTAGGTCATGACCGAGTGCTCGTCCACATTGGGGTCCACGATCTCCTCCGGGGTGATGACCTGCCGTGGGGACCGGGGGGGGGGGGGGGGGGGGGGTCAGACCTGCCACCGTGGCCCTGTGGCCTCCCCACGTCCTCTCCAGCCCCCCTAGGTACCCCCAGCCCCCCCACACATCCCCTGAACATTGCACCCCCCTCCAGACCCCCAGGATACCCCCCTTCTCCAGGACACTGCACCCCCAGCAGGCCCTCAGACACCTGCACCCTCCCTCCAGGAGACCCCCCCGCCCCACAGGACAGCGCCAGCCCCGCACCTGGGGGATGCCCAGCCAGTCGTCGGCCTGCTGCATGGCCTCGCGGGCGTTGTTGACGGGTTTGCTGGCGTCCCACGAGTCCCAGTCGGGGCAGAGACCTGGGGGAGCAGGGGAGTTAGTGGCACATGGAGTCCCCCCGTCGGGGGCCCTCCCGGCTGCCGCCCCCAGGGGGCCCACAGCTGCACTGTGGCCATGGCTGGAGCACAGTTGGGGGGGCCGGGTTCCCCGACTTCCTGAGCTCCCCCCAAATCTCCCTTCCCTGCCCCCACAAGCCCCCCCCCCGATGGCCAGACGCCATCCGCCACAATGCCCTGGGGCCGGAACCAGCAGCCTCTTCCCCCCCGGCCGCTGCACCCCCTTCTCCCCCTCCAGGGCCCAGCGCCCCTCACCCGGGGCACAGCTGTCCACCAGGGCCCCCAGCGCCCGCCCGCTCTGCCAGTCCTTGCTGAAGTTGGTGATGGGCAGCTCGGGCAGCTTGTTCTGGATCCAGGCCCAGCAGCCGCTGCTTCGGCGTCTGCTTCTTGGTCTCCTCATCGTCCTCCTCGTCCCACATGGGCATGGAGATGGAATAGTGCAGGATCAGCGTCCAGATCAGGCCCAGGATCAGCTTCAGGTTCCCGTCCACGATGGCCTTGCTGTCTGCGGGTAGATGGGGGTCAGCACGAGGGGCTGGGCACCAGCGGCACCCCGCCCCAGCTCCCTCTCGCCACCCACACCCCACCCCTAAAGTCCCCCTGCACCGAGCAGTCCCTCTCTGAGCCCCCCCAACACCCCCCTGCCCCGAGCAATGCCTCTCCAAGCCCCCCATTCCCCCCCAACGCTCCCCTGTGCCAAGCAATCCCTCTGAGCCCCCCCATACCCCCCCAACGCTCCCCTGCACCGAGCAATGCCTCTCCGAGCCCCCCCCCACCCCCCCCAACGTCCCCCTGCACCGAGCAATGCCTCTCCGAGCCCCCCAACGCCTCCTGCACCGAGCAATGCCTCTCTGAGCCCCCCAACGCCCCTGCCGAGCAATGCCTCTCTGAGCCCCCCAACGCTCCCCCCAACGTCCCCCTGCACCGAGCAATCCCCCTCTGAGCCCCCAACGCTCCCCTGCACCGAGCAATGCCTCTCCCGAGCCCCCCCATACCCCCCCAACGCTCCCTGCACCGAGCAATGCCTCTCCGAGCCCCCCATACCCCCCAATGCCCCCCTCACCGAACAATCCCCCTCCGAGCCCCCAACACCCTCCTGCACCGAGCAATGCCTCTCTGAGCCCCCCCAACGCTCCCCTGCACCGAGCAATCCCCCTCCGAGCCCCCAACGTCCCCCTGCACCGAGCAATCCCCCTCCGAGCCCCCAGCGTCCTGGTACCCAGGAAAAACCACGACTGTTTCTTCCAGGGGGCTGTGGCTCGGGAGTGAGGGGCAGCGGCAGGGCCGGGAGAAGCCCGGGGCTGGGCTGGCAGGGGCTGCGGGTCGGGAGTGAGGGGCACCAGAGTTCCAGCCATGACCCCTTCCACCAGAGGACCCTCCCCAGCCCCAGAGAAGACTCTTTCCCAGGCTGCCCCCAATCCATTCATCCCAGACCCCTCCCCCACCCTGTGGCTGGCCTGGCGAGGGGCCCAGACTGAGGGGAGGGGAATGGGGGGGGTGCTGAGCCCGCAGAGGCCGACAGAGCCCAGCCAGGCCGACTCCGGGGACAGGAGCCAGGGCCCAGAGCAGGGGCTGCGGGTCGGGAGTGAGGGGCTCCATGGCCAACCAAGGTCCCAGGCCCCCTGCTCTGACCCACTAGCCCCCACTCCCCTCCCAGCACCAGGCCAGAACCCAGGCATCCGGGCCCCAGCCCCTTGTAACCCCCCCCCCCCCCCCCCAGCACAGCACTGCACAGACCAACGGTCACCCCTCAACACCCCCAAGTTGGCTGCGCCTGTCCCCTGGGGGGGAGACAGACAGAGGGCCCCCCTGCACCCCCAGGGCACAGGCCAGCTGAACAGAGCCCCCAGATTGCAGTGCAGGGGTCCCCCAGTGCCAAGGGGTGATGGGGTATCCCTGTCCCCCAGCACACGGGGGGTTCTGTGCCCAGGCCCGGGGTGTCCCGGCCCATCCCCCTCCAGCGCACATAGGGGGAGGGGATCCTCCCGGAATCTCCCCCCCCCCATTTTAGGGGATGACCCGCCCCTCCCCCCCTTCCCGCAGGCTCCGCCCGATGCTCCAACATTTTTTAGCCTTATATGGAGCGGCCGCCAGGATCCTGCAGCCCCCCAGCGCTGGGGAGGAGGGAGGGGACACCCCCAGGCCCCACCCCCAACATCCTGCCCCCCCACCAGCCCAGGCCCTGAATGAGAGCAGGGAGTTCCCAGGCTGGGACAGTTACTTCAACTCCAAGCAGGAACAGCGCCTCTCACTCCCGACCTGCAGCCCCCCAGCCCCTCACTCCCGACCCGCAGCCCCACCGGTGCCCCTCACTCCCGACCCGCAGCCCCCGGCCCTGCCCACCACCCCCCAGCTCTGCCGGCGCCCCTCACTCCCGACCCGCAGCCCCCCAGCCCCTCACTCCCGACCCGCAGCCCCACCGGTGCCCCTCACTCCCGACCCGCAGCTCCCGGCCCTGCCCACCACCCCCCAGCTCTGCCAGCGCCCCTCACTCCCGACCCGCAGCCCCCCAGCCCCTCACTCCTGACCCTCAGCCCCTGCCCCGCTGGTGCCCCTCACTCCCGACCCGCAGCCCCCTGCCAGCCTGGCCCTGCCCCCCCCAGCCCTGCCAGTGCCCCTCACTCCCGACTTGCAGCCCCTGCTACCCCAGCCCTGTCCCCCACCCCTGAGCTCTGCCGGTGCCGGGGGGGGGTGTGTGTGTCCCATCCTTGCCATTTCATGCCAGCCCCAGGGCTGTGTGTCTGGTCAGTGACTCACTATTGGGTCTATTGGGGGATGGGGGGGGGAACTTCCCAGAAAGGAACCCTCCCCCCCTCCGATCTAGTCCCTCCCCCCAATATCTTCTCTACCGAGGATGCAGCTTCAAGCCACAAGGGTTTTTTTGGGTGGGGGTGGGGACAGGGCCAGCTGGGCTGGGGGAGAAATCATGGGGCACCCCCACAGCCAGTACCCTGGGCATGGCACTAGGGTGGAGACGGGAAAATCCCCCCTCTGACCAGCAGCTCCTCCCCCATCCCCACCAGGGCAAAAGAGCCACCCCCAGCCAGGATCTGTGCCCCCTGCTAACCCACCGGCTGGTGCCCCTCACTCCCGACCCGCAGCCCCTGCCCCCCCAGCCCTGCCGGTGCCCCTCACTCCCGACCCGCAGCCCCCTGCCAGGCCGGCCCTGCCCCCCCAGCCCTGCCGGTGCCCCTCACTCCCGACCCGCAGCCCCCTGCCAGCCCGGCCCTGCCCCCCCAGCCCTGCCGGTGCCCCTCACTCCCGACCCGCAGCCCCCTGCCAGCCCGGCCCTGGGCTCCCCCCAGCCCTGCCGGTGCCCCTCACTCCCGACCCGCAGCCCCTGCTAGCCCAGACCTGCGCCCCCCAGCTCTGCCGGTGCCCCTCACTCCCGACCCGCAGCCCCTGCCAGCCCGGCCCTGGGCTCCCCCCAGCTCTGCCGGTGCCCCTCACTCCCGACCCGCAGCCCCTGCCAGCCCGGCCCTGGGCTCCCCCCAGCCCTGCCGGTGCCTCTCACTCCCGACCCGCAGCCCCTGCCAGCCCGGCCCTGGGCTCCCCCCAGCCCTGCCGGTGCCCCCCACTCCCGACCCGCAGCCCCTGCCAGCCCGGCCCTGGGCTCCCCCCAGCCCTGCCGGTGCCTCTCACTCCCGACCCGCAGCCCCTGCCAGCCCGGCCCTGGGCTCCCCCCAGTCCTGCCGGTGCCCCTCAATTCCCCTCAGTGGCCTTTAGAGGCCGATGACCCCTCCCCATGGATGTCCCCTACAGTGTCCAGATGGATCTTACTCTGAGGGACCCCCCCGCAGTAGGTGGCCATGCCCCACCTTCTGCACAGACACCCTCCCCCCCCATAGCCAGCACCTTGGGGGAAGCTTTAATTCCTCTGCTTTCCCAGTCAGCCCCCCGAGCTGGGCCCAGCCCACACCCCAGCGTAAGGGCTCTGGCAAGGGGCCCCGCGTTCCCCAGGCCCTAACTGTCTGATGGTGCCCACAGCTCCCCTGAGCTGCCGGAGCAGGGGGCCCAACGAGGCGCCCCCCCGCGTCCTCCAGCCCCCAGCCCCCTTCCTTCCGCCGAGCCCAGCCTGGCCGGGGTGAACGGCACATTCCTGGGATGAGAAACAGACCCGCCCCCCAGCCTTTGTTACAGGCTGCGTACGGGAGACTCCCCTCCCCCCAGGCCCACAGCCCGGCCTGTGCCCCTCACCCCCGACCCGCAGCCCCCTGTGAGCCCAGCCCTGGGCTCCCCGCGCCCCCGACCCCTCCAGTCCTGCTGGGACCATCTAGTGAGAAGCGAATTGGTCTTGCCCACGTGGGGGGCAGTTGCAGACCTTTAGGCCCGGGGGCTGCCCCACGCCGTGGTCACAGGGGATGTATCTACACCCCCAACTGCTTCCTGCCCCATCTCAGAGCCCCAACCCCGAGCTCCGTGGGGAGAAGGTCCAGGGAGCCGCCCATCACATGGCGGGGGGGGGGGGGAAGCGTCCCACGGGAGGTTGGGGGGCTAAGCTCGGGATGGGCCCCCCCAGGAATCACTCCTTTTTCCTGCTCTTCCCCCCCCAGCCCCACCGGGAGCCAGCCTGCAGGGCCCCCAGATACCCCCACCCCGCCCGCACCATCGCTAGGAGCCTCAGTCAGGAGCAGCCGCTGTGCGGGGCCCCCCGCCCCACCCCCCAGCTCGCCCCCCATGCAGAGACCCAGGGCTCCCTCCCACGCGAAGACGGCGCTCGTATCCCAGGGCCCGGGGGGGGAACCCAGGGCCCCGGCAGCCCCTTTGCCTGCAGAGCTAACAGGCCCCAAGCCCCCGCCGCAGCAGCGCCCCGCATCGGGGCCAGCCCCCCCGCCACTCCCATCGCGCCGGGGCAGAGGCCGACACTCCCCGCCCCCCACTTCTACAAGGCGCCCCCATCCGCCGCTCTCTGGAGCCGCCCGTAACCTCCCCGAGCTGTGTAGGGCTCCCCACTTCGGGTGCCCCATTCCAACCCCCCCAGGACGCCGCTGGTGTCACCAAGACCCTCCCCACGGGGCTGGGCCCAGCCCCCCCAATTGCCCCCCCGCCGCCGCCGCCTCTCCAGCGGACCCCCATCCTCACCCCCTCGGGGATAGTCCCCTCCTCGCCACTCCGGGACTCCCCCTTCGACCCTCCTCTCTGCCCCCCGCGGACCCCCAGAGCCCCCCCCGGGCTCACCGATGGACACCAGCTTGATGTTCTCGCGCTCCAGGAACTCCAGCGCCACCGACACGTTCTCCAGCTGCATCTGCCGGAAGGTGGGGCGCTGGTTGTATTTGCGCCCCAGCTTCTTCTGGCTCAGCACCTCGAGCAGCGCGATGAGCCGCAGCCCGTCGGCCAGGTCGGCCTGCAGGTTGGCGATGCGCTTGTGGACGCATTTCAGGTGCTCGTTGCACCAGCGGGTGAAGGTGTTTTGCTGGATTTTCTTCCAGGGCGCGTCCTCCGCCAGGTCCTTCTCCGTGGCCGGCATCTCGCCCGCTGCCGCCGCCGCCGCCTCGCCCGGAGCCGCGCCGGCCTGGGGCAGCCGAGCCTGGGAGCCGCTCATTATAAGGGCGGGGCGGGGCGCAGAGCTGGGGAGGAGCCGGGGGGCGTTAGCGGGGCGCCCCGCCCCGGCCGGGAGAGGGCGCGCGGAGACCCCCCTGCCCTGGGCGCGGCGCGCGGGGACCCCTCCCGGGCAGCGGGGATCCGGGGCGCAGGGAAAGGGGGGCCCAGCACAGGGGCCGGGCTCCACCAGGGCCACGCTGGGGGGGGCTCGGGGCTCCCCCCTCCCCGGGGTGGGGCCGCAGCGCCCAGACAGACACTGACCCAGACAGACGTTGACTCACGTCCGCGCACTGACAGGGTCACGTCCGTGACAGCCCCGCGGGGGGGCACCAGTGACTCGGGACCCCACGCTGGAGGGGGAGGGGTGCTCGGGACCCAGGAGATCGGCCGTGGGGGAGGGGAATTTCTCCCCCTCCCCCAGGTCCTCCAGGCGCCGGAGCCGGGCGAGCTCGCACACGCCAGCCCGCTGCATTCCTGCGTTGGGAGGGGAGCTGGCAGCGGACCCGGCCCCCACGGGCCCCCCCTGGGCTGGCCCCTCCCCTCCCCTCCCCTCCCCGATCGCCTGGGTCCCTGTCCCTCGCCCGTCCCCCATCGCCTGGGTCCCCGCCTTTCACCCCCCCCCCCCGTCGCCGAGGTCACCTCCCCTCACTCCAGGCCTCCCCAGTCTGTAACCCCTCCCCAAATGAACTCCGTGACAGCCCCCGTAGGAGAACCCAGCCGGGGGACAGAGCTGGGGGGAGGGCGGGACGGTTCCCCAGTCACTGCAGAGCTTGGGGGGCACTGAGATCTGGGGCACTGACCAGACAGCGGCCTCCTGAGGCCCACGGGCTGCAAATGGGGCCTTGGGCTGGGCGGTTAACCCTGCATGCGCCTGACCCGTGACTCAATACCGCTTGCGGGGGGGAGCAACCACAACGGCTGCGCGGAAAGTGAGGGCCCCACCCAGGCTTCCGGACACAGCAGGGCATCTCCCGGCCCCCCACGCCCTATGGGTTGTGCAATAGGGCGTGGGGGGCCGGGAGGGCAATGGGGCCCAGAGGGCAGCTCCTCGAGAGTGAGGGGCACCAGCAGGGCTAGGGGGAGCCCGTGGGCTGGGTTAGCAGGGGCTGTGGGTCAGGAGTGAGGGGAACCAGCAGGGCTGGGGGGGGCCCAGGCCTGGACGAGTAGGGGCTGCAGGTCAGGAGTGAGGGGCACTGGCAGGGCTGGGGGGGGCAGGGCTAGGTTGGCAGGGGCTGCAAGTCGGGAGTGAGGGGCACCGGCAAGGCCCGGGGGGGCCCAGGGCCAGGCTGGCAGGGGCTGCAGGTAGGGAGTGAGGGGCACCGGCAAGGCCCGGGGGGGCCCAGGGCCGGGGTGGCAGGGGCTGCGGGTCAGGAGTGAGGGGCACCGGCAGAGCCCGGGGGGGCCCAGGGCCGGGCTGGCAGGGGCTGCGGGTCGGGAGTGAGGGGCACGGGCAGGGCTGGGGGGAGCCCAGGGCCGGGCTGGCAGGGGCTGCAGGTAGGGAGTGAGGGGCACCGGCAAGGCCCGGGGGGGCCCAGGGCCGGGGTGGCAGGGGCTGCGGGTCAGGAGTGAGGGGCACCGGCAGAGCCCGGGGGGGCCCAGGGCCGGGCTGGCAGGGGCTGCGGGTCGGGAGTGAGGGGCACGGGCAGGGCTGGGGGGGGCAGGGCCGGGCTGGCAGGGGCTGCGGGTCAGGAGTGAGGGGCACCGGCAGGGCTGGGGGGAGCCCAGGGCCGGGCTGGCAGGGGCTGCGGGTCGGGAGTGAGGGGCACCGGCAGGGCTGGGGGGGGCAGGGCCGGGCTGGCAGGGGCTGCGGGTCGGGAGTGAGGGGCACTGGCAGAGCTGGGGGGGCAGGGCCGGGCTGGCAGGGGCTGCGGGTCGGGAGTGAGGGGCACCGGCAGGGCCGGGGGTGGCAGGGCCGGGCTGGCAGGGGCTGCGGGTTGGGAGTGGGGGGCACCGGCAGAGCTGGGGGGGCAGGGCCGGGCTGGCAGGGGCTGCGGGTCGGGAGTGGGGGGCACCGGCAGGGCCGGGGGTGGCAGGGCCGGGCTGGCAGGGGCTGCGGGTTGGGAGTGGGGGGCACCGGCAGAGCTGGGGGGGCAGGGCCGGGCTGGCAGGGGCTGCGGGTCGGGAGTGGGGGGCACCGGCAGAGCTGGAGGGGCAGGGCCGGGCTGGCAGGGGCTGCGGGTCGGGAGTGGGGGGCACCGGCAGAGCTGGGGGGGGCAGGGCCGGGCTGGCAGGGGCTGCGGGTCGGGAGTGGGGGGCACCGGCAGAGCTGGGGGGGGCAGGGCCGGGCTGGCAGGGGCTGCGGGTCGGGAGTGGGGGGCACCGGCAGAGCTGGAGGGGCAGGGCCGGGCTGGCAGGGGCTGCGGGTCGGGAGTGGGGGGCACCGGCAGAGCTGGGGGGGGCAGGGCCGGGCTGGCAGGGGCTGCGGGTCGGGAGTGGGGGGCACCGGCAGAGCTGGGGGGGCAGGGCCGGGCTGGCAGGGGCTGCGGGTCGGGAGTGGGGGGCACCGGCAGAGCTGGGGGGGGCAGGGCCGGGCTGGCAGGGGCTGCGGGTCGGGAGTGGGGGGCACCGGCAGAGCTGGGGGGGGCAGGGCCAGGCTGTCAGGCGCTGCGGGTCAGGAGTGGGGGGCACCGGCAGGGCGGGGGGGTCCGGGCGCTGTTACAGGGCCCCGCCCGACCACGCCCAGAGTCACGGTGGGAATCGGGTCGGGGCGCCCCCTGGTGGCCAGGATCCGTATGGTTGAGTCAATGTGCCTGTGAGCAGCGTCTCCTGCGGGCCTCTGTCCGGCCTCCATCGCCCCCAGCTATCCTCCAACTTCCCCCCGCACCCCTCTATCTACCTGCCTCCCCCCCACACCCCTCTATCTACCTTCCTGCCCCCCGCACCCCCTCTACCTACCTGCCCCCCCGCACCCCTCTATCTACCTACCTGCCCCCCCACACGTGCTCTATCTACCTACCTGCCCCCCCACACCCCATCTGCCTGCCCCCCTCTTCCTGCCTGCCCCCCCACACCCGCTCTATCTACCTTCCTGCCCCCCAAACCCCTTCTACCTGCCCCCCCTGCACCCCTCTATCTACCTTCCTGCCCCCCGCACCCCTCTTTCTACCTTCCTCCCCCCCGCACCTGCTCTATCTACCTTCCTGCCTCCCCACACCCCCTCTACCTACCTACCCGCCCCCCACACCCCATCTATCTGCCTGCCCCCCCTCTTCCTGCCTGCCCCCCCACACCCGCTCTATCTACCTACCTGCCTCCCCCCACCCCCTCTATCCATCTGCAGATACGAACTCCCCGTTTGCCCCGTTCCTGCTTGATGCAAACCCAAGTTCCTGGGCTCTGCACTGCGGAGAATCTCCGCGTGCAGCTGCCCCAGGGCTCTGATGAGTTGATCTAATGGGACCTTCGGCTCCCCCCTCCCCGCTGCAGGGAGCTGGGGCGGGCGCTGGGGGGAGGGCTGCAGGCACCGACCCTGATGCCGTGGGGTGTGTGTGGGGGGGACAGACAGCTGGACTCCCCAGCTGAGGGAGGACGCTGTAAGGGGGGGGCCAGGCCTTGACCACTCTGGGCTGGGGCGTGGCTGAGTCCAGAGCTTGCGCGGGATTCAGGGTCTGGCATCATAAAAGGGCAGGGACAGGCAGAGCAAATGGAAAGAGGCAATGAGACTGCCCCCCCAGCCCTGCCGGTGCCCCCCACTCCCGACCCACAGCCCCTGCCCCCCCAGCCCTGCCGGTGCCCCTCACTCCCGACCCACAGCCCCTGCTAGCCCAGACCTGGGCCCCCTGAGCCCTGCAGGTGCCCCTCACTCCCGACCCTCAGCCCCTGCTAGCCCAGCCCTGCCCCCCCAGCTCTGCCGGTGCCCCTCACTCCCGACCCGCAGCCCCTGCTAGCCCAGCCCTGCCCCCCCAGCTCTGCCGGTGCCCCTCACTCCCGACCCGCAGCCCCTGCTAGCCCAGCCCTGCCCCCCCAGCCCTGCCGGTGCCCCTCACTCCCGACCCACAGCCCCTGCTAGCCCAGCCCTGCCCCCCCAGCTCTGCCGGTGCCCCTCACTCCCGACCCGCAGCCCCTGCTAGCCCAGCCCTGCCCCCCCAGCCCTGCCGGTGCCCCTCACTCCCGACCCACAGCCCCTGCTAGCCCAGCCCTGCCCCCCCAGCTCTGCCGGTGCCCCTCACTCCCGACCCGCAGCCCCTGCTAGCCCAGCCCTGCCCCCCCAGCCCTGCCGGTGCCCCTCACTCCTGACCCGCAGCCCCTGCTAGCCCAGACCCGCGCCCCCCAGCTCTACCGGTGCCCCTCACTCCCGACCCACAGCCCCTGCCAGCCCGGCCCTGGGCCCCCTGAGCCCTGCCAGTGCCCCTCACTCCCGACCCGCAGCCCCTGCTAGCCCAGACCTGCGCCCCCCAGCTCTGCCGGTGCCCCTCACTCCCAACCCGCAGCCCCTGCTAGCCCGGCCCTGGGCCCCCCAGCCCTGCCGGTGCCCCTCACTCCCGACCCGCAGCCCCTGCCAGCCCGGCCCTGGGCCCCCCCGGGCCCTGCCGGTGCCCCTCACTCCTGACCCGCAGCCCCTGCCAGCCCGGCCCTGGGCCCCCCGGGCCTTGCCGGTGCCCCTCACTCCCGACTTGCAGCCCCTGCCAGCCCGGCCCTGGGCCCCCCAGCCCTAGCCGGTGCCCCTCACTCCCGACCCAGAGCCCCTGCTAGCCCAGCCCTGCCCCCGCCCAGACCTGGGCCCCCTGAGCCCTGCCGGTGCCCCTCACTCCCGACCTGCAGCCCCTGCCAGCCCGGCCCTGGGCCCCCCAGCTCTGCCGGTGCCCCTCACTCCCGACCCGCAGCCCCTGCCAGCCCGGCCCCGGCTCTCTGTGGAGCTAGGAAAGGGTTAACCGCTGTGCAGTGTCCAGGGTGGCTCAGGGCCAACTCGTGCAGCGCTGGGATTCCGCCACCAGGAGGCGCCGCCCCCTCCCCGCCCATCCCACGCGACCTCCCAGCCCGGGACCTGGCTTCATATTTTCCCCTTATTTGGAGAGTTCGGGGTCCCTGGGATTTTTAAATAACAAGACAAAAGTGCCCACCCCGCCCCACGCCGGGCTGGCAGGGGCTGCGGGTCGGGAGTGAGGGGCACCGGCAGGGCTGGGGGGCCCAGGGCTGGGCTAGCAGGGGCTGTGGGTCGGGAGTGAAGGGCACCAGCAGAGCTGGGGGGGGCCCAGGGCTGGGGGGGCAGGGGCTGCGGGTCGGGAGTGAGGGGCACCGGCACGGCTGTGGGGGGCCCAGGGCCGGGCTAGCAGGGGCTGCAGGTCGGGAGTGAGGGGCACCGGCAGGGCTGGGGGGCCTGCACTGTATGTTTTATATTTGGGGTGAACGGGGGGCTGAGGAGCAGCCAGGCAGTGGGTCCTGTCCGGGGGAGGTGGGTGATTCCCCGAGCTGTTGTGGGGGGGGTTCCATGACCCAGGTGGGGTTAAAAGTGGCTGGGGAGCCCCCCAGGCCCAGGGGTTTGATGTGGGCTGAGCCCCCCAGTCCTGTCCACCCGCCCGGCCGGGTCCGAGGCAGCAGCTGCAGCTTCCAACAGCCTGAGTTACTGACCCCCTGACCCGTCTGTCTGTCCAGCCATCCCTCTGTCCAGCCATCCCCCACCTGTCCATCCCTCTATCCATCCATCCCCCACCTGTCCATCCCTCTGTCCACCCATCCCTCTGTCTGTCCATCTACCCACCTGTCCGTCTGTCCAACCATCCTTCTGTCCATCCCTCCCTCCCTGCTCACTCCATCTCGGCACCGGGCAGTCCATGGGTCAACCCCCCCGCACCCTAACCCTGGGAAAGCCCCCTGCTAACACCCCAGCACTCACTGCCCCCCAACTCCCTGCACAGCCCCCGCACCCCAGCCCAGCTGCTCACTGAACCTCCACGGCCCCGGTCCCTGCCCCACAACGCTAGTTCCCATTCCCAGACCCCCTCCTGCAACTTGTCCCTCTCCCCGAGCAAGTTCCCCCAGTCTTTGGGGTCCCTGGCCCAGCCCCCCACTGTGGGTGTCTCCTTCCATTGTGGGGGACCCTTGGAATGACCCCCCAGAGTCACAGGGATCCCCCCGTCCACAGCCCACCAGGGACCCCGGCCCGGCACTGACCCCCCAACCCTATGGGCCCCCCCAGCAACAACACAACTCTGGGCCCTTCTCCTGCCCCCCCGGTCCTCTCCTGCAGTAGCCCCCCATCTTCAGCCGGCCCAGCAGGGCAGCATTCCTACTGGTCCTGCACTCTATCCCCGACCCAGAGCCCCCGTTCCCTACCCCCCATCCCCTGCGCCAGAGTCCCCCAGCCCTGCCCCCAATCCCCTGCCCTGGAGCCCCCCTTCCCTGCTCCCCCTTCCCGCATCCCCTGTCACAGAGCCCCCCATCCCTACCCCAATCCCTGCCCCCCATCCCCTGCGCCAGAGCCCCCCATCCCTGCCCCCCATTCCCTACCCCAATCCCTGTCCCCCATCCCCTGTGCCAGAGCCCCCCCATCCCTGACCCCAATCCCCTGCCCTGGAGCCCCCCTTCCTACCCCCCATCCCTGCCCTGGAGCCCCCTTCCCTGCTCCCCCTTCCTGCATCCCCTGTCACAGAGCCCCCCCATCCTTACCCCAATCCCTGCCCCCCATCCCCTGCGCCAGAGCCCCCCATCCCTGCCCCCCATTCCCTACCCCAACCCCTGCCCCCCATCCCCTGCGCCAGAGTCCCCCAGCCCTGCCCCCAATCCCCTGCCCTGGAGCCCCCCTTCCCTGCTCCCCCTTCCCGCATCCCCTGTCACAGAGCCCCCCATCCCTACCCCAATCCCTGCCCCCCATCCCCTGCGCCAGAGCCCCCCATCCCTGCCCCCCATTCCCTACCCCAACCCCTGCCCCCCATCCCCTGCGCCAGAGTCCCCCAGCCCTGCCCCCAATCCCCTGCCCTGGAGCCCCCCTTCCCTGCTCCCCCTTCCCGCATCCCCTGTCACAGAGCCCCCCATCCCTACCCCAATCCCTGCCCCCCATCCCCTGCGCCAGAGCCCCCCATCCCTGCCCCCCATTCCCTACCCCAATCCCTGCCCCCCATCCCCTGTGCCAGAGCCCCCCATCCCTGACCCCAATCCCCTGCCCTGGAGCTCCCCTTCCTACCCCCATCCCTGCCCTGGAGCCCCCTTCCCTGCTCCCCCTTCCTGCATCCCCTGTCACAGAGCCCCCCCATCCTTACCCCAATCCCTGCCCCCCATCCCCTGCGCCAGAGCCCCCCATCCCTGCCCCCCATTCCCTACCCCAACCCCTGCCCCCCATCCCCTGCGCCAGAGTCCCCCAGCCCTGCCCCCAATCCCCTGCCTTGGAGCTCCCCTTCCCTACCCCCATCCCTACCCCGGAGCCTCCCTTCTCTGCTCCCCCTTCCCGCATCCCCTGTCACAGAGCCCCCCATCCCTACCCCCCATTCCCTGCCCCCCATTCCCTGCGCCGGAGCCCCTCATCCCTGCCCCGGAGACCCCCTTCCCTGCTCCCCCTGCGCCGGAGACCCCCATCCCTGCCCCATCCGCGGCCGCTCACCTCGCAGAGCCGGTCCGGGCCGTGGCCGGAGCAGATCTGGGACGAGCCGCGCCCGGCCGGGGAAGGAGCCGCGGGGGGGGGGCGGGGGGGGGGCGGCTGGCGAAACGCCTTAATTGGTAAAAGCGCCGAGACCCGGGGCGGGGGGGGGTCGGTGTCAACGGGCCGGGATGTAGGGAGAGAGACCCGCCCCCCCGCGTCCCGTCCCATCCCTCCGCCCCCCCCCCGCGTCCCACCCCTCCGAGCCCCCCAACCCTATCCCTCCGCCCCCCCCGCGTCCCATCCCATCCCATCCCTCCGCCCCCCTCCGCGTCCCACCCCTCCGACCCCCAACCCCATCCAAGCCCCCGTCCCGCCCCGTCCCCCCCACGTCCCAGGCCCATCCCGCCCCTTCCCCCCTCCATCCCGTCCCGCCCCCTCCATCGCCCACGGATGAGATCAGCGGCTGGCTGCATCCATGGGGTGGGACACGGGACCTTTCCCCTCCAGGGGGCGCTGGTGGGGGGGCTGCTGGGTCACTCCCCTCAGTGACCCCCGGGGCAGCTCCCCCTAGGCCCAGCTAAGTCAGCCTCACCCCAGATGGCTGGACAGGGCGGGGCCTGACCCCTAGGTGTGGGGTCAGGGAGGGGCCCCCAGGAAAGTGGGTTTAGGTGGGGGGCTGGGGTGTGGGTGGGGGGTTGAATGGGCATGGGGGGCTTGTTATGGGGGTACAGGATTGCAGATGGGAGGGGGCTGGCACGGGGTGGGGGCAGCTGGGTGGGACAGGAGCTGGCCCCGGTGGGGGGCCAGGACTGCAGTGGGGGGTGTCAGGAAATGAGGCAGCGGGGGGGAAAGCAGCCTGCGGTTGATAAGGGCTGCCTGGGTCGTGCCTGCGGGCCCCAGATAAAACCGGGGGTGTGGGGGGAAGGAACCCGGCCCCATGGCCTGGCCCTGACTCCAACTCCCAGCACCACACAGCTGGTGGGACTGTTATTGTAGGGTCTCCTCAGAGCCCCACGGCCACGTGTCTCTGTGCTGAGCCGGGGGATGGGGTCCTTTCTCCAAACACCCCCAGAGAGACAGGGCAGGGCGTGTCCCCGCCAGGGGGCGCAGGGTAGGGACACCCCCCGCTTCCCTCACCCCCCTGCACGGCTCATTCCAGGACTCTGAAGTCAGCGGGTTTGTTTGTTTTCTGTTGAAGTAAAGAGGCAAAAAAGGGATTCCGGGGCCTGGGAGGAGACGTGTGTGTGTGGGGGGACACACACGTTTCACCTCCCCCCCATGCCAGAGAATTCACTTTGCACCAGTACCCAGGCCAGGCTGTGGGTCCCCAAGCAGGGGTGCAGGTCGGGGGGCCGGCGGGCCTGTGCGAGCAGGCAGGAGCGTGTGACTGTGCGTGTAACCAGGAGCACGGGGCCGGGGGGTGTCAGCGCTCCCTGGTGGAGGGGATGGGAGCTGCCGGGTGCGTCTCCCTGTGCCCCCTGCTGGAGGAGCTGGGCCCTGTGCTGTGCGTGCACACGCGTGTGTGTTCGGGGGTGGTGCAAATGACCCTGGGTCACGTGCACACGTGTTCCCCGGCGCATGTCACACAGGGACCTGCGGTGCAGGGCGAGTTTGGGGGCCCGTGTCTCAGTGCGTGCCGGGGGGGCTCACAAGCGCAGACACTGACCCCCCCCAAGCTCGGGGCCCACCTCAAACACAGCAGGTGCCCGGCCCCCCCGCTCGCCAAATCGAAATGCAGAAATGAACCGTCGGGGTCGTGCCTACGCACAGACCCTGCCACGCCCCACGGCAGGGGGCAGCTGGACAAGGGGCCCCACAGCAACACCTTCACGCCCTGGCTCAAGCCCCAGCAAGGGGGCACCAGCCCCCATCCGGCCCTACAGGGGGGCTGGCTGGCTCAGGGGGGCAGGGAATGGGGCACGGGACCTGTCCGCTCTAGGGGGCGCTGGCCCCGCTCCAGCCCCACAGCAGGGACTCGCTGGCTCGCGGAATGGGGCCCAGGTCCCTGCCCAGGGGCTGAGGCTCCATCCCAGCATGGCTCCCTACCAGACATGGCCACAGAGAGCCAAGGGGGGGGGAGCAGCCGCCCCCCCCCACCCTCCCCACATTCCCTCCATCCAGCCCCATTACCTCAGCCCCTCAGGAATCCCAGCCCCAGAGGAGGTGGAAGGATCCTTGAGAAACATCAGCCGGGGTGGGGAACAGGAGTTAACGGGCCAGAGCCCGGATGCCTAGGTTCTCCCCTGGCTCTGGGAGGGGAGTGGGGAGGCCTCGTGGTTAGAGCAGTGGGGGCTGGGAGCCAGGACCCCACTGGGTTCTCTGGGAGACCCCCTGGGTTCTCTGCCCAGCTGAGGGAGGAGGTCTGGTGGTTAGAGCCGGGGGGGAAGAGAAGGGGGGCAGGACTCCTGGGTTCTTTAGCCGGGTCTGTGCTCTCACACTCACACTGTGGGGACCCGGGCTCGCTGGGGACCCTGGCCCCTCCCGTGGTTTGGGTTCCTCCCAGAAAACCTCCCCCGCCCTGCCCAGGGGGGTGAATGCAGCTCCCACCTTCTGCTAGGGGCACAAACCCTTTGCTGCTGAGAGCCTGGGAGTGGGGGAAGGGTGGGAACCAGGACTCCTGGGTTCTTTCCTGGGGGCTCTGGGAGGGGAGCGGGGAAAGTCAGGGCTGGGGGGTTCCTGTGCCTCAGTTTCCCACCGTGGGGTTCTGGCTCAGTGGTCCCGCCCAGCCCCCATCACTTTCCCTCCCATGGCAGAGGAATTCGTCCCAGAGCTGAGTCATGGCGGCTCCATGTAAACACGGCCCCAGGCCCGGAGCCACTTCCTTATAGGGCAGAGATTCTAGCCCCCGCCAGTGCCCCGCTGCCCCAGCCTTGCTCCCTCCCAGTGCCAGAAATAGAACCCAGGCGTCCTGGCTCCCAGTGCCCCCCCCCCTCTAACCACCAGCCCCCACTCCCCTCCCAGAGCCAGGGCAGAACCCAGGCATCCTGGCTCCCAGCACCCCCCCACCCCCGCTCTAACCACCAGCCCCCACTCCCCTCCCGGAGCCGGGAGAGAACCCAGGCGTCCGGCTGCTTAGGCAGGCTCCCTGCAGCTCAGCGCCCCCTATTGCCTATGGGGTGGTGGAGGGGGCTGTGGTCTCTGGCTCCCCCTGCTGGTCAGACGCAGACATGCAGGGATCAAAAGACAGGTCGTGAGTGGGGGCAGGAGCAGGGCTGCAGGATACCTGGGTTCCCACCTCCGCCCTGGGTTCCTGCCTGTTTCCCTGTGTGAGAAAGGGGAACTGCCTCTGTCTGTCAGATCGTGAGCTCTTTGGGGGCAGGGGCATCTCGCCCCGTGGGTCTGCATGGGGGGGGGCCCTGATCTTGGTCGAGGGGCAGGGACCATGCACAGGGGGGCCCTGATCTCAGTCGGGGGGGTGGATCCACCTGGGGAGGGGGCCCCAATCTCAGTTGGGGGGGCGATCTCAGTTTGTGGGGGCAGGGTCCAAGCAGGCCCAATCTCGGATAATTAGCACTAGTTATTAATAATTAACAAATCTTTTATTACCCCAGGAACAGTGGGTCAGTAGCTCCCTTGTGAGACAGGGGCCCTGGAGCCCCCCCCAGCCCTGGGGTCACCCCGGCAGCCCCCCCGCAGCGGCCAGGCAGGCCTGGCAGCGCCGGCGCAGCTCCTCCATCTTCACGGCTGGAACAGAAACAATTTGCGTCAGGTCACCAGCTGCCCCCAGCCCCCCCGGACGCCTGGGTTCTCTCCCTGCTCTGGGAGGGGAGTGGGGGCTAGTGGGTCAGAGCAGGGGGGGCTGAGAGCCCGGACGCCTGGGTTCTCTCCCTGCTCTGGGAGGGGAGTGGGGGCTAGTGGGTCAGAGCAGGGGGGGGCTGAGAGCCCGGACGCCTGGGTTCTCTCCCTGCTCTGGGAGGGGAGTGGGGGCTAGTGGGTCAGAGCAGGGGGGCTGAGAGCCCGGACGCCTGGGTTCTTTCCCTCCTCTGGGGGTACTTACGCAGCGTCGCTGTGGGGCTGCTGCCCTCGCCGCATCGCCACTCCGCCGTCCGCACCACCTGCTCCGAGGTCTCGCCCAGCTGGGCCAGCGCCTGCAGCTCCTGGGGGAGGCGCTGGGGGGTGAGAACCTGGCCCTCAGGGCCCCCGCCCCATGGACCCTCCCCTTCCACCCCAGGGACTTTGCAGCCCCCCGCCCTACCCCCCGCAGGGTCCCTCCCCCAACCAGCGCGTTTGGCTCCCTGCCCTGGAGGCGGTGTCTCTGAGAAGACCCCACCCCGGGAGGCGGAGTTTCTAGGACCTTGCTGGCGGGGGCTGTCATTAAGGGTCCCACACCCACGTTGGGGGGACCCACAGAGACCACGCCCCTTGTCCTGTAGCTCCTCCCCTCCCCAGATTGATGAGGCAAAGGGCCCCTCCCCTAGGTCCGTACCTGGGTGCAGAGGGTGAGTCCATGCTGCAGGTGCTGGGCCAGGGGCCCGCAGGGGCTGAGCCGTGGGGCGGGGCCGCGGCCGCAGTGTTCCCGCAGCTCCGTCTCGTACACCTGCCCGAAGGCCGCCATCAGCTGGCGCGAGTCGCAGGCCGCCAGCGCCAGGGTCTGCAGGGCCGTGCCGGGGCTCAGGGGCTCCGCGCCCCCCCGCAGGGAGGAGCTCTGTAGGGAACGGGGTCAGTCCAGTGCCCCCCAGGGCTCCCTCGTCCAGGAGAGAACCCAGGAGTCCTGGCTCCCAGTCCCCCCTGCTGTAACCCACCAGCCCCCAAGCTGGGAGAGAACCCAGACGTCCTGGTTCTGAGGCCCTACCCAGAGCGCACAGGGATCTCACTCTGTTCCCAGATGTACAGTGCCCCAGAAGCCTCAGCTCCGCCCCCCTGCCCCAGAGCCCCCCCAGCGAGCCCACCTCTGCTCTCAGCCGCTCCAGTGCGGCGTTGGCCTCCTCCAAGGTCCCGGAGAGCTCAGCCAGCGTCTTCCCACTGGATCTCACGGACAGCCGGGTCCTTTGGAGAGACGGGGTGCGGTTACGGCACGCAGCGGGGAGCCCGGATGCCTGGGTTCTCTCCCTGGCTCAGGGAAGGGAGCGGGGTCTGGTTGTTAGAGCAGGGGGGTCTGGGAGCCAGGACTCCTGGGTTCTCTCCCCGGCTCTGGGAGGGGAACTGGCAGAGTTAGCAGAGAGGAAATCTCCATGGGGCAGGATCGGGGCGGGGTCTGTGCTGCAAAGGGGACCCTGGGCCCACTGGGCACTGTCCCAACAAACCTCACACGTGGGGCCGGCTCCTCCAGCAGAAGGGGCTTGATGTCGGCGGTGCAGGGGGGCAGGGCGGGGGCCAGCAGCGCCGGCAGGCTGGGGCTGGAGAAGACCTCGCGCAGGAACTCCTCATTCTTCCTCGCGGCCCCCCGGAGAGACTCTTCCGCGCTGCGGGGACAGGCAGGGTCAGCCAGCCACCCAGTGCCACCGGCTGAGGGGGCTGGGAGCCAGGACACCTGGGTTCTCTCCCCAGCTCTGGGAGGGGAATGCGGGCTGGTAGGTTGGAGCACCCGCCCTTCTGCTCCCCCTCTTCTCCCCAGCACTGCCTGGCAGCGGAGAGCCCCCCCCGACACCCTCCAGACCTAGCAGCACGCAGGAGCCCTGGACCTGGAGGTGGTCGAGTCCCCGGAACACGTCCCAGTGATGGCGTCCAGGTACCGGATCACGTCCAGCAGCTGCTCCATGAACCGGAGCTGCCGCTCGGCACTGGCCTCCCCCTGCAGAGAGAGAGAGACACTGGTGAGAGCGCCCCCTGCAGCCTCCTCCCCTCCCAGAGCCAGCAGAGAACCCAGGCGTCCTGGCTCCCAGCCCCCTGCTCTGACCCACCCATCCCCACTCCCCTCCCAGAGCCAGCAGAGAACCCAGGCGTCCTGGCTCCCAGCCCCCTGCTCTGACCCACCCATCCCCACTCCCCTCCCAGAGCCAGCAGAGAAGCCAGGCGTCCTGGCTCCCAGCCCCCTGCTCTGACCCACCCATCCCCACTCCCCTCCCAGAGCCAGCAGAGAACCCAGGCGTCCTGGCTCCCAGCTCCCTGCTCTAACCCACCCGACCCCACTCCCCTCCCAGAGCCAGCAGAGAACCCAGGCGTCCGGGCTATCCTAGGGCACTCCAACACCTTAATGAGATCCAGGTCGTCTGATTGACACAGCAGCAGGTCGGAGCCCAGTTTGGCCATTTCTGTCAGGAGAGAACAGAGCCAGTTACTGCACAAACCCTGCCGCTGGGAGGCGGCTGCCTCTGGGGCGGGACCCGGTGGTAAAATCCAGAGCGGGGGGGCTGGGAGCCGGGACGCCTGGGTTCTCTCCCCAGCTCTGGAAGGGGAGTGGGGCTTGCGGGGGCTTGGAAGGGGTCAGCCCCCGTATGTGGGCAGCTCTGGGGGCTCTCCAAATCTGCTCCACTGAGCTGGACGCACCTTGAGTTTTCTCCTCTGTCTGCGAGTCCTTGAGGGCGGCGAATTGCTCTCGGAGGGGGGGGTTCGCTCTGGGAGGGGGGGAGAAAGCGTCACCGCAGGAGCCAGGCTGATGCGTACAGCTCTGGGGAATTCACCCCCTGCTTCACCCCAGGGCACTAAGGGGGGCTGCACGGAGCCATACGGAGTGGGGGGTGACCGGGGGCGCTAAGGGGGCTGCATGGGGCCATATGGGGGGGTGACCAGGTGGCGGCGTGGGAGTCCCTGGGAGGGATGACTGGGGGGGGCACTAAGGGGGGTGACCGGGGGGTGGGGCCACATGGGGGAGGACTGGGGGGCGGCGTGCGGCCATATAGGGGTCTCAGGGGGGCATTAAGGGGGGTGACCGGGGGGCAGTGTGGGGCCATACAGGAGTCCCCGGGAGGGATGACCAGGGGGGCACTAAGGGGGTGACCGGAGGGTGCGGCCACACAGGGCCATATGCGGGGATGACCGGGGGTGCTAAGGGGGCTGCATACGGGGGGGGGTGACCGGGGAGCGGTGTGGGGCCATATAGGGGTCCCGGGGAGGGATGCCCGGGGGGTGGGGCCATACAGCGGGAGGGCCGGGGGTGGGCCATACAGCGGGAGGACTGGGGGGCGGGGCCATACAGCGGGAGGACTGGGGGGCGGGGCCATACAGCGGGAGGGCCGGGGGCGGGGCCACACGCGGGTCCAGGGGGACACTAGGGGGCCAGGGCCCCGCGGTACCGGGCGCAGAGCCAGGCCAGCAGCTCCAGGCGCTGGGCCGAGGGGTCGCAGAGCAGCCGCACGGCAGCCTCGGGCTCGGGCAGGAAAACTCCATCCAGCAGGGGGCAATGCAGCTCCTGGGGGGGACACAGGGGGTCAGATGGCTCCCCCCACACCATGCGATGGTCCCGCCCGGCCCCCCCCACTAGGCGCGATGGTCCCGTCCTCCCACCGCCCCCTGGTCCTGACCGACACCCCTCCTCGGCACAATGGTCTCACCCGGCCCACGAGGCCCGGCTAGGTGCGATAGTTCCCCCCCGCCCCCTGGGTGCAATGGTCCCACCCGGCAGCCCCCCTCCCACTCTAGGTGCGATGGCCCGGCCCGGCCCTCTCCCGCTGGTACAGTGTTCCGGCCCGGCGCCCCCCGTCCGGGTGTGATGGTCCCGCCCGGTACCTTCAGTTGCTTGTACACCGAGGCCGCCGCGGGCGCCGCCATCTCGCCCCGCAGGTCGCCGAGGGCCGAGACCCGCCCCAATTGGCCAGCGCCGCTGCCACTCACACTGACCTGCAGCGCTCATGGGCTGCGTCCTCACGGAAGCCACGCCCCTTTGCTTTCGCGCCCTGCTGCAAACGGAGGGGCGGGGAGGGAACAGGGAAGGGGGGTGAGCAGGCGGGGGGAGGAGGGACAGGGGTTAGGGGCGGGGCCATATTTGGGGGCGGGGCCGGGTTAGTAGGGCGGTGCTGCGAGGGGCGGTGCCGGATTTGGTTGAGGGCGGGGCTACGAGGGGCGAGGCTGGGTAAAGGGGCGGGGCCGGGTGTGGTCGAGGGCGGGGCTGGATAAAGGGGAGGGGCCGGGTTTGGTTTAGCAGGGCGGGGCTGGGTGAAGGGGCGGGGCCGGGTTTGGTCAGGGGCGGGGCTGGGTAAAGGGGCGGGGCCGGGTTTGGTCAGGGGCGGGGCTGGGTAAAGGGGCGGGGCCGGGTTTGGTCAGGGGCGGGGCTGGGTAAAGGGGCGGGGCCTGGCGCTGGTGAGCGGGGCTCGGAGGCCGCAGCGGGGGGGGGGCTGCGCCAGGCAGCTCTTGGCTTAGCCCCGCCCCGCTCTGGCTGGGGGCCGGGGGGGGGGTCACTTCCACCCCCAGCTCAGCGGAAGTAGCGTTTCCTCTGCTCACAAAGGCCGGAGGCGCCGCAGCCCCATGGAGCGGGGGGCTCCGCGTCTCTTCCAGGGTGGACGGGAAATCACTGGAGATTTTGCCAGGGGAGAGCCCCACCGCCCCGCCGGCCAGGGGAAAGCGCCCCCCCCGCCGAGCCCCCCACCCCCAGCCCCGCCGGCCAGGGGAAAGCGCCCCCCCCTCCGAGCCCCCCACCCCCAGGGCGCCCCCCTCCGAGCCCCCCCGCCCCTGACTAATGGGCCAATCTGACGGTTCTGCTCCCCAGACGCTGCCCCGCCTTTGCCCCCCGTGGCTCCGGACGCAGCTGGCTGCGGAGGGGAAGGGCGGCGCTGGGAAGGGAAGCTGCGGGACGTGGGGTCCCGGCTCGGCCGGGGATGGGGAGCTGCTCAGGGAGGGGGAAAGGCCTGATCCAGGCTCCAGGGCAGGCCTGAGCTGGGCCGGCCCGGGGAAAGGCCAGTGCAGCCCAGCTGGCCACAGAGCCTGCTCCCTGCCCTGGCCTCTGCTAGGGAAAAAGTGAGACTCTACCCCAGCAGCCCCACTCCCCTCCCAGGGCCGGGCAGAGAACCCAGGAGTCCTGGCTCCCAGCCCCCCCGCTCTACCCCAGCAGCCCCACTCCCCTCCCAAGGCCAGGCAGAGAACCCAGGAGTCCTGACTCCCAGTTCCCCGTCACTGTAACCCACCAGCCCCACTCCCCTCCCACGGCCAGGCAGAGAACCCAGAAGTCCTGACTCCCAGCCCTCCCCACTGTAGCTCGCCAGCCACTGCTCCCCAGGGAAAGAACCCAGGAGTCCAGGCTCCCAGCACCCCGCTCTAACCCACCTGTCCCCACTCCCCTCCCACGGCTGGGCAAAGAACCCAGGAGTCGGGCTCCCAGCTCCCCCTGCAGGAGGACACTGAGCACAACAGGAGCAGGGGGTTAAAGTCCAGCTTTATTGTCATCCCCCTGCCCCTGGACACCCTGACAACAGCACATCCCCTGCAATGTGTGTATTGGGGGGTGTCAGAACAGTGAACAAACAACACCCCTCCCCCGCCACCCAGCAGGGATCAGTGTGAGCTTCTGGCACCCGGACACACACAGCACATCCCCTCCAGCAGGGACACGCACACGGGGGACACATGCACACAGACACACATGCCAGGGTTCCTCTCCTCCAGCAGGGATACACACATGGGACATCTCCAGTAGGGAGAGAGAGAGAGAGAGACACACACACACACACCCCCACACACCCCCCCCCGTTCTTTCCTGTCTCCCAGGCCTCTGCTCCCTGCAGGCCCCCCCTCCAGGCGTCTGCTCCAAACCCTCCACAATCTGGTTTTCGGGCGGGGAACCCTACTGTGAACCGGTTCTAGAATCACCAACCAGCCCCATTTCCAATCCAGTTGGTCAAAACCCACGAGCAAGTGGCTGGACGCGGTTGGGTCAGCGCTCAGTCTCGTGGTGACATTCCAGGGCAGGCATTGGGGTGAAGTCTGATGGGGAAGTTTCCTGATCCCACTTCTGGAGCTGCAAGTTCTAGACTCCAGCATGGTAGCCTAACTGGCTCTAGAACCAAAAGATGCCAGCAAGGCAGGTGAATGTGGGCTCTGGATCCCTCTTCTAGAGCCCCAGGTTCCAGACCTGGCACTGGAGATCACTTGACCCACTTCTACATCTGCAGGTTCTAGATTCTGGCATGATTATTACTCACATTGTGGCTCTAGAACCAATGGTCCAAACAAGATAGAAGTTCTCTTTGTTGTATAGCCAGGCAGGTTCCAAACATGGCCTACATGGCTTTTAAACGATAATGCTCAAGTAATAAGGTTCTAGGTAGGGTGGATCACCAATCCTAGCTACAGCTTCCAGGCAATGGAGAATCCTGAAGACGCTGCTAGGGCTGCAGGTTCTAGGTTCCACCATAGTAGATTGGTAGCTTTAGAACCAAAAGGTCTAAACAAGGCAGGTAAGTGTTGGCTCTGGATCCTGGTTCCAGAACTGCTGTTCCAGACCTGGCACTGCCTAATGGGGATTCCTTCACCCACTTTTAGAACTGCAGGATCTAGATTGTGGACTGGTAGCTCAGTGTCTTATAACTCTCATTGTGGCTTTAGATCAAAAGAAGGGAGTTAATACAGGTCCTCTGTCTTTGTTTTAGAGATGCATATTCCAGACCTGGTTCTGTAGATTCCTTAATCCACTTCTAGAACTGCAGGTTCTAGACTCCACCTTGGTGGCTTCTAATTCTTATTATGGCTCTAGAACTACTGGCCAATTCTTGGTTCCAGAGCTGGCATGTGGTTTTGAAATGGTAGTTCTGGAGCAATCAGATTCTAGGTGCAGCTGATCTCCTACATTCTAGAGGCCCATATTTCAGACATGGCATTAGCATTCAAGATCTCTTAATCCACCTCTATAGCTGCACATTCTATGCTCCAGCATGGTCATTTACTGGCTTAATATTCTCCTAATTGAATCTCTAGAACCAAATGTCCAAACAAGGTAGTTGATGCAGGTTCTAGCTTCATGTTCTGATGGCTCTGGGGCACAGTTGAATTCTAGAGGTCCAGACCTGGCATGGCACTCAAGCTCCCGTCTGTTGAGCGATGAGTTCTAGGCTCCAGCATGACCTCACTGGGTTTTCTTTTCCTTGTAGTTCCAGAATCAAAAGTCCAAACAAGGAAGTTAATTGCAGAGTCTAGATCCCTATTCCAGGGCTGCAGGTTCCAGACCTGGCTCCAGAGCACAGATCCCAGAAAAGGCAGGTCTAGATTCATCCCTGTGGGTTCTAGCATCCTGCCAAGGCCTAGGTAAGCCACACATCCCCTGGTAATCCCACCGATGCCTAGATTAGCCATGGGGCTCATGGGGGATGGCAAGGGCTATGTGGGGTAATGTTGGAAGCTGCCATCCTCTTCCTCACATTCGGAGGGTGGCAGCGTGAAGAAGCAGCCTGGGGAGGATGTGGGCGTCTGGCCGCTCCCGTCGGGGGCTCCAGGGGTCGCTGGTGATCCCTCGGCCAGCCCCAGTTCCCTCTCGAAGTCCAGCAGCTGCCCCATGAAGTTGAAGTTGGGCGAGATGTCGGCCTTCTTGCGCTTGACCAGGTCATAGGCGTCGTTGAGCGACAGATTGAGTCGCTGCATGAGGTAGGCCACCGTCACCGTCACCGAGCGGCTCACGCCTGCCAGGCAGTGAACCAGGATGCCGCAGTTCTGGGACACCGCCTCGTCTGGGGAGGGGGAGAGACGGGGAGGGAGCAGGGTGAGAGCCGACGCAGAGGGGAGCGACGGGGGCGTCGACATTGTCGGCACCCCCTCTGAGAGGGGGATGCTAAGGTATAGCTGTCGTTAGAAGCCCCTTGACATCGGAGAACTGCACGGACTAGCTCCGCTGGGTTCTCCAATCCGTGGGAGAGGACGGGGGGATGGGACGGACTATGGTCAGTGAGATGGAGATGGGGCTTGTGGTCAACTGAGGCAGAGGGTGGGGAGGAAGGGGGATGGAACGGACCATAGTCACTGGTCTATAGGGAGTCGGGGACGGGAGATGGGAAGGACCATGGTCTCTGACATGTGGGGACGGGGCAGGACAGACCATGGTCAATGAGCCATGGGGGCAGTGGACGGGATGGACCATAGTCTCTGAGGTATGGGGGCAGGGGGAGCAACGAGAGGATGGACGGACCACAGCCAATGCGATGCAGAGGGAGCTGATGGGACTGCAAGGAACCAAAGTCAATGAGCTGAGGGGGACACGGGGAAGGTGGATACACCCCCCTGGTTGGGAGAGGGCAGAGAGGGTGCACTGGGGCTGGGGGTACAGGAGGGGGAGTCATGGTGCAGAGATGGGGTGACAAGCACAAGTCCATGGGGCCGGATGCGCTGCATCCGAGAGTGCTAAAGGAGTTGGCGGATGTGATTGCAGAGCCATTGGCCATTATCTTTGAAAACTCATGGCGATCGGGGGAGGTCCCGGATGACTGGAAAAAGGCTAACGTAGTGCCCATCTTTAAAAAAAGGGAAGAAGGAGGATCCTGGGAACTACAGGCCAGTCAGCCTCACCTCAGTCCCTGGAAAAAATCATGGAGCAGGTCCTCAAGGAATCAATTCTGAAGCACTTAGAGGAGAGGAATGTGATCAGGAACAGTCAGCATGGATTCACCAAGGGCAAGTCATGCCTGACTAATCTGATTGCCTTCTATGATGAGATAACTGGCTCTGTGGATGAAGGGAAAGCAGTGGACGTGTTGTTCCTTGACTTTAGCAAAGCTTTTGACACGGTCTCCCACAGTATTCTTGCCAGCAAGTTAAAGAAGTATGGGCTGGATGAATGCACTATAAAGTGGGTAGAAAGTTGGCTAGATTGTTTTGCTCAACGGGTAGTGATCAATGGCGCCATGTCTAGTTGGCAGCCGGTATCACTTGGAGTGCCCCAAGGGTCGATCCTGGGCCGGTTACGTTCAATATCTTCATTAATGATCTGGAGGATGGTGTGAATTGCACCCTCAGCAAGTTTGCAGATGACACTAAACTGGGAGGAGAGGTAGATACGCTGGAGGGTAGGGATAGGATACAGAGGGACCTAGACAAATTGGAGGATTGGGCCAAAAGAAATCTGATGAGGTTCAACAAGGACAAATGCAGAGTCCTGCACTTAGGACGGAAGAATCCCATGCACCGCTACAGACTAGGGACTGAGTGGCTAGGCAGCAGTTCTGCAGAAAAGGACCTAGGGGTGACAGTGGACGAGAAGCTGGATATGAGTCAGCAGTGTGCCCTTGTTGCCAAGAAGGCCAATGGCATTTTCGGATGTATAAGTAGGGGCATTGCCAGCAGATCGAGGGACATGATCGTTCCCCTCTATTCGACATTGGTGAGGCCTCATCTGAAGTCCTGTGTCCAGTTTTGGGCCCTGCACCTCAAGAAGGATGTGGAAAAATTGGAAAACGTCCAGCGGAGGGCAACAAACATGATTAGGGGGCTGGAGCACATGTCTTACGAGGAGAGGCTGAGGGAACTGGGATTGTTTAGTCTGCAGAAGAGAAGAATGAGGGGGGATTTGATAGCTGCTTTCAACTACCTGAAAGGGGGTTCCAAAGAGGATGGATCTAGACTGTTCTCAGTGGTAGCTGATGACAGAACGAGGAGTAATGGTCTCGAGTTGCAGTGGGGGAGGTTTAGGTTGGATATTAGGAAAAACTTTCACTAGGAGGGTGGTGAAACACTGGAATGCGTTACCTAGGGAGGTGGTGGAATCCCCTTCCTTAGAGGTTTTTAAGGTCAGGCTTGACAAAGCCCTGGCTGGGATGATTTAGTTGGGGATTGGTCCTGCTTTGAGCGGGGGGTGGGACTAGATGACCTCCTGAGGTCCCTTCCAACCTTGATATTCTATGATTCTATGAAGACGCTGTGGGGCCAGCAGGGCTCCCAGGCGTGGGGGGCAGAGAGGGTGCCCTGGGGGTACAGGGGGGTGCCGTGGGGCCAGCAGGGCTCCCAGGCGTGGGGGGCACCGTGGGTCAGGGGCACTCACCGATGAAGGCGATGGCCTCGGGGAAGAAGCGGGCCAGGTTCTGGCTCCAGTGGTCCGAGATGGGGATCTGTTTGTAGCGGAAGCCGCCCTGCTCCTCGAAGAGGTTGGGCAGGTTGGGGGTGACGTTGAGGACATAGCGGATGCCCAGCCGTGCCAGCGTCTCCATGTTGGCCGAGTCTTGGGCGCTGCCCAGGTAGAGGTGGGGCAGGATCTGCACTGGGTAGGATGGGGGACTGGCTGCCTCAGAGTCCACCTCTGCACTGTTTAGAGGTCCCAAGTCCCCGTCCGAACCCAGGCTCAGCCCCCCCAGGCCCACCACCGGGGTCCCTGTAGGAATGGGGGAGCTGCTGGCGCCGGGCACATCCAGGCTGGTCTCGCAGTGATCTGGCCACTCGGACTGGAACTTGGAGAAGCCCCCTGCGGGGGGAACAGATGTGTTCACATTAGAGATATTATAGCAGGGCCTGGGGGGGGCCTCACACCAGGCCCTGCTCAGACCCCCCTCCCCCGACTGGGATCTGGGCCCCATCGCACCAGGGAAACTGAGGCACAGACAGACCCTCCCCCAGGTGCCTTGCATCCCAGCCTGCTCTCTCAGCCCCAGGGGCTGGCCCCCCTTGGGGCGGGGAGTGGTGCCGGGCCACGTCGGAGGCCACGGGCGGCCTTTGTCTCTGGGCTGTTTCCAGTGAGCGTGGGCGGGGGGCAGCTCAGACCACAGGCATGGGACTGAGCCATGGGGCCCAGCCACGGCACCGACCTTGGAGGTAATACGCCGTGCAGCCTTCCTCCCGCAGCTTGCGCAGCAGCGTGGCCAGCACCGACTCCTCGTCGTCCCGGCCGGGGCGTGGCAGCGTGGCCGTGGCCTCGTCGTACAGCAGGACGGCGCCCGGTGCGGGCGGGAGCAGCGACCGGACCGAGAGGTTCCCCTTGCGCAGGCGCCGCAGCAGTAGCCCCGGCAGGGCCACGCTCAGCGCCCGGGCCACGTGGCAGGAGTCGTAGCGCTCCCGGCTGCGGCAATCCAGGATGTGCAGTCGGGGGGCCGGGGACGCCAGCTCCCCGCGGAGCCACAGGGTGGATTTCGCCACGGCTTCCATGGGGCTGGTGGGGGCATCGGCGGGGGCTGGAAACGTGGTACAAGCCAATCCTGTCCCACGGCGCCACAGGCCTGCGTGGACAACGGCGGCAAGGCGGCCGCCTGGGCTCAGGTCACCGTCCTCCCATCCGGCCCCGGAGGGGCCAGCCGGTGCCTGGCGGGCACGAGGCACCACGGACGCCCTGCCGCTGTCCTCTGTGCGTGTGGGGGTGGCCCGGCAGCACAAGGGGGGCGGTGAGGGAAGGAGCTGCCAGCAGGGCAGATTTAGAGAGCGAGGGCAGCGCAGGGTCACGGCTCCAGCCCCTGGCAGTTTCGCGGGGAGGCGTCCCCCGATCTGGGGAGTGGCTTCCTCTCCAGCAGCCGCTGCCTGAGGCTGCCGAGGCTGGGGTGGGCGGAGAAGGGCCTGAGTCCAGGACGGAGCTGGGTGGTATCGGAGATGGGCAGGGAAGGAGACAGGCCCAGCCGCCACTTGGGGCTCCAAACAGACCTGCCAGGGAGAGTGGAGGGGAGTCAGCGAGCCGCGGTGGGAGGTGGGGAGAGCAGGAGATCCCAGCCCCCTCCTAGCATCCTGCCCGGGAGCCGTGACACGTCCCCCTGGGAGGGCAGGCCATGGGGCGGGAAGTGGGACTGCCAGCGCCCCTCACTCCCAACCTGCAGCCCCTGCCGTCCCAGCCCTGGGCTCCCTCCAGCTCTGCCGGTGCCCCTCACTCCCGACCCGCAGCCCCCTGCCCACCCAGTCCTGGCTCCCAGCTGTAGCTGGCTCCCTGCGCAGAGGATGTGGGGGGAGGGGAGCGGCCGTGGGCCAGACCCAGTGAAGGGCCCAGCCGAGGGTCTGGCCGGCTGCCAAGCACTGATGTCAGCGTTATTTCGGCACCAGTATGAATAATTGATACCAACAGGAACCACAGACGTCCTCCACCAGAGCATCCCCCTGGGACCCTGCCTGGGCTGGGGGTCAGGACACCTGGGTTCTCTCCCGGCTCTGAGGGGGTAGTGGGGCCTGGGGGGTTAGAATGTGGGGGGAGGGCTAGGGCTCAGGTTGTCTGGGGTCTATCCCCAGCTGTGCCCCCATGCTGCTGTGTGACCTTGGACAAGTCACCTCCCATCCGTGCCTCAGTTTCCACTGTCACTTTTTTGTCTGGCCAGGCCAGGCACAGACTCAGGACTCCTGGCTTCTATTCCCTGCTTTGCCACTGCCCTGTGGGGTGAACACTGGCAATTCACAGCTCTGCTCCGCGGCTCAGTTTCCCCACCTGCGAGGAGGACACCGAGCCCCTCAATACAGTGCTCCGGGAGCTGCTGATGAAACGCACCGGACAGGAGCGAGTCACGACTGCGGGTCCCAGCATGCGAGTACAACGGTCCTAGCGCTCAAAGGATATGGCTGGGGGGCAGGTCCCCGGCCCGTCATAGGGGGTCAGTCCACAGGCCCAGGAAGAGGGGCTCAGCTGGTCCCCGGGGCTCTGTGGGGGGGATGGTTCTACCTCTACTGGTCCTGGGCTGCAGCTCCCTCCAGAACCTTGGTCCTCTGCCAGCACCTCTGAGCCGCACCTGCCCTGGCTCCTGCTCAGCAGCGCCCCTGTGAGGTGGGGGTGAGCGACACTCACTGCAGGTGGGGAAACTGAGGCACGGAGCAGAAAAGGGATTTGTTCACCTGGGCTCTATCCTAAATCTATCACCAGGAGTCCTGGCTCCCAGCCCCCTCGCTCTAACCCACCAGCCCCCGCTCCAAGCCGGGAGAGAACCCAGGAGTCCTGGCTCCCAGACCCCCTGCTCTAACCACCAGCCCCCGCTCCCCGCCCCAAGCCAGGAGAGAACCCAGGAGTCCTGGCTCCCAGACCCCCTGCTCTAACCACCAGCCCCCGCTCCCCGCCCCAAGCCGGGAGAGAACCCAGGAGTCCTGGCTCCCAGACCCCCTGCTCTAACCACCAGTCCCCGCTCCCCGCCCCGAGCCGGGGAGAGAACCCAGGAGTCCGGGCTCACTCCCCACAATTGCCCCAGCCCCCTCCGGCTCCAGAGCCCGTCTCCGCCTACAGCCCGCCCCGCAGCGCTCACCCTAGCCGCTAGCCGCTGCCCGCCGCCCTCACGCCGCGGAGCCCCTGGGCCCGGCCCCGCCAGGCTCCCGGCGCTGGGCTGGGGCGGGCGCGTCCGGCTCCCGCATGCAGGGTGCGCAGGGCCCGCCCGGCTCCACGTGCGGGCTGTGTACAGCCCGGGGCCCCGCCCCGCCGCCCGGATTGGTGGGGAACAGCCTGAGGGGGCGGGGCTCGACAGATCCTGTGTGTAGTGGCGGGGGGCGGGGAGCCAGGACTCCTGGGTTCTCTCCCCGGCTCTGGGAGGGGAGTGGGGTCTGGTGGTTAGAGCAGAGGGGGCTGGGAGCCAGGACTCCTGGGTTCTCTCCCCGGCTCTGGGAGGGGAGTGGGGTCTGGTGGTTAGAGCAGAGGGGGCTGGGAGCCAAGACTCCTGGGTTCTCTCTCTGGCTCTGGGAGGGGAGGGGGTCTGGTGGGTGAGGGGACGGTGGGGTTCCCCTCCTGCCTGTGGAACAGAGTGCACTTTTGGAAGGGAGAACAGGGAGGAAGCGGCAGGACTCCTGGGTCCTTTACCTCTCACTGCCTTTGGAGGCGGGTCAAATACCATTGCCTCTCTGTGTGACTCAGTTTCCCCAGAGCAGCGACCCTGCTGGGTGCTCTTTTCACGCTCCGCCACGGGCCAGGCCCCCTTCGCGCCGGGTGCTGCCCGGCCCTGGCCCCGGGGAGAACTCACGCTCTGGAACCGGGCACGATCCAGCACCCCGCAGGCTGTGACTCAGAGCACCGGGGAGCAGGGGAGACGGAGGAGCCCAGAATAGTCGAAGGGAACAATCTCGCCCTCCCACGACACGCTCCCATCGCCTTGGCAACGCGAACCCTTCCGAGTGAGCGGGAGAACTCACACAGGCACCAGGGAGAGCCGAGGGGGAGGGGGCCTGGAAAAGCCCAGGAGAGAGGGGTCGCTTGCTGGGAGGTTGACCCCTAATTGCCAGGTGTTAGGGCAGGTAACAAATGGGGAAACTGAGTCACAGGCATGCAGCCAGGAGGGGCTGAGCCAGAGGCACGGGACAGCCGGATGCTCACTCCCTGTTCTGGCAATCGAATCAGACCCCTCTCTGCAGCTGAGGGGATGCAGGAGTCCTGGCCGCCAGCCCCGTACCCCCTGCTCCGCCCTGCTGGTTAGTCACCCGGAGCGGGCGGATGGTGTCATGCGGGCCCATGATGAGTCCCCAGAGACGTGCTGGAACTCAGAGACTCATGGCAAACCCACGCAGCCTGCAGCGCGCCCCCAGGACACGCGCTCACATCCACCCCCCAGCACCCCCCACACAGGGCCCCCTGCTGCCCCACCAGACCCCACTCCCCACCCAGAGCTGGGAGAGAACCCAGGAGTCCTGGCTCCCAGCCCCCTACCCCACCAGACCCACTTCCCTATTAAAGCCATAGCTTTCTCTCTAGCCCTACCACCCCCATCCCAGCTCCAAGCTATATGATGAGATAATCTTCAGCGCTGGGGTGGGGGTGGGCACAGCCCTCTCCCTGCCACACAACATGCTGGCTGGCTGGGAGGGCGACCAGCCCCACAGAGCCCCCCAGGGAGGGAGCAGGATGAACACATGATCTCATCCTCCTTTGGCGCAGAGGGTCTCCATTAGCATCTGGGCCGCAGACTTCTCGCCTCCGGGGGGGGCCATGACTCCCGCAGTGCTTGGGGGCTCTGGCTGGCTCAGGGAGGCGGGGAATGGGGGCGGGGTCTGTCCCCTCTAGGGGGCGCCATCTCCCATCCGGTCTCAGGGCAGGACTGGCAGGCTCAGGGGGCCAGGGAATGGGGCACGGAGCCTGTCCCCTTGCGCCATCCTTGACCAAGAGCAGGGCCCCCAGGGCACTGCAAAGAGCCTGGCTCAGAGTGGGGCCGTGCTTGGAGACGGGATACCGGGGTAGATGGGCCTCGCCCCAGCCTGCCCGTTGCTACATTCCTGCATGCAGAGGCTGGGTTTTTTCCTGTTTCTCTTGCTGCTCTAAATTTAGAGTGAGAGCAGAGCAGGTCCATGTGCCATCAGCTTCCCACGCTGCCACGGAGCAGCAGGGCATGGCAGGCGGAGGAGACGCCTGGGGGCTGAGGCAGACCCAGAGGGGGATGCCGTGCAGTGACAGGCCAGACGGGCACTGGGATGAGAAGTGGCACCTCCGCAAGATCAGAGGGGAGGGAGAGGAGGGTCATTAGGGGCCTGAGAACGCTCACATGGGGCCCCGATCTCGGCTGGGGTCCGGGCAGTGCCCGGCACACGCACACGCCTGCTGCCAAAGCATGGCCTGCTTGGCTGATGGCTGTTGGGCGGTTGAGTGCTGGAAATGACGCGGCCCCGAGAGGTCGTTATAAATAGAAACCGATCGATACCTCACAGGCCAGGCCTCATGCAAGAGGAACTTGCTCCCGTTTTCCACCTGCCGTCCGACGCCGCGCCCTCTGCCCTCCTCAAAGAGCCCTGCCTGGACGGCCCGAGATCAAGGCCTGACCGAGATCAGGGCCCCGTCGCCCTGGGCGCCGCGTGGGCCCTGAGTGAGATTGGCTTCCCCTGTGGTGCAGGGCACTGGACAGAGATTAACGTGGCTTTGGCTGCCAGCACCTGAAATGGGGAAACTGGGGCACACTGCTGTGTGGCTGTGGCTCAGCACCCAGCTGAAACTGGGGAAACCAAGGCACAGCTGAGTGCTGGAGGTGAGGGTAAGCACAGCGTAGCACTGTTCCTGCCCTTAACCCCTCACTTCCCAAAAGAGACCTGTTGCTCCCAGACCCGGGCCTCGGTCCCACGGTGGATCTGTGATACCGGAGTTCTGGTGCAGCCTCTTGGGTCCAGCGGATTTGGGGTCGATCCTGCGGCAGGGACTCAGCTGAGGGATCCACTTGTTATCCGTGCTGCTCATGGCCGGCCCCCCCACGCCGCCTGTGAATGGAAACCATGGCAACAGCAAGCGGGCGAGGATGAACGGAGCCATCTTCCAAAGCACAGCCTGCCTCCCCCCTGAGCTCTGCCAGTGCCCCTCACTCCCGACCCGCAGCCCCTGCCAGCCCGGCCTTGGGCTCCCCCCAGTCCCCCATCCCCATGTTGGGTCAGAGCTAGCGCCCCCTAGAGAAGAGAGTCCTCGTATCCTAGCCCCACCCTGGCTCCTTCTTCCCTTGCCCATCCCTTACCGTCCCGGCCCTCTTCAGGCTCCGCCCCTGCCCCTATTACCCCTTCCCTTCTCTCTAGGCCCCACCCCCTCCCACTCCTCCCCCTGCACTCTAGGCCCCTCCCCTGCCCCTGACACCTCCTCCTGCTCTCTAGGCCCCACCCCTGCCCCTGACTCCTCCCCCTGCTCTCTAGGCCCCACCCCTCCCCCCTGCACTCTAGGCCCCTCCCCTGCCCCTGACTCCTCCCCCTGCTCTCTAGGCCCCCCTCCCCCCCTGCACTCTAGGCCCCTCCCCTGCTCCTGACTCCTCCCCCTGCTCTCTAGGCCCCACCCCCTCCCCCCTGCACTCTAGGCCCCTCCCCTGCCCTGACTCCTCCCCCTGTGCTCTAGGCCCCTCCCCTCCCCCTGCTCTCTGGGCCCCACCGCCTGCACCTTTCTAACCCCGCCCCGTGTCTCCCAGCACCACCCCCTCCCCTCTGCTCCTCCCCCCAGAGTCCTGGCTGCTCCTCATGTGATTGGCCAGTGCCACCTCGCGCCTCGCCCCGAACTCCCGCATCGTTCCCGTGATTGGCCAGTTCTCCCTTCCCTCCCAGCGCGCGAGGCGGCGTAGTGTGATTGGCCGTCGCCTCAGGCCTCAGGGCCAATCAGAGGAAGGCGCGAAACCGCGCAGGGAGCAAGGGAGCAGCCACGCTCTGCCTCCGTCGATTGGTCAGCCTGCCTCGCCTCTAGCCAATCAGAGGCGAGAGAAGCACGCCTTTCGGAGGACCTCGAGGTGGGTTGACGGTGGCGGGTGCCTGTCCCGAAGTGGGCGCGGACGGAAGGGGAAAACCCGCGGCCCGCCCGCAGTGCGGAGAGCGGGGCGTCCAGTCGCCAGCCCCGCCGAGGTCGCGTGGCGCGGGGTGCGGCTTATTAGCAGGCACTTGTGGTGGACACCTACATCGGGACGGGAAGGACGCCACAACCCGGAAGTGGCCGTGATGGGGCCTCCCTGCCGGCTACATCCGGGCACCGGCCACCGCGCGGCCGAACGACGGCCTGAGCCCCACGCTGGCTCATGGGGAGGGCTCAAGCCGGCGAGGGCTCCTGATTGGGTGAGGGGCAGAGGTCACGTGGCCCCAGGGCGGCGGGAGGAAGTGACACGGAGGGCCCAGAGGGCAATGTGTGACGTCATCAAATTAGTCCGTGACGTCATTGCGCTGTGTCACATGACACGCTGTGGACTACCGTGATGTCATCTCCCTGCAGAGTGATGTCACGACTGTTGTCATGGTGACAGTGCACAGCTGGTGATGTCACAGCTTTGGGGTGGTGACCACATCGCAGTCATTCTGAGTGATGTCATCGAGTGAGGTCACTGCCCCTCGTGATGTCACAGCAGGGCAGAGGTGGAGGCGGGTGGGGGCTGCACAGGGGGCGCCATTCCCCCGAACGCTGTCACCGCAGGGGGCGCCGTCCCGCCCTGAAAGCTGTCACCCCAGGGGGCGCCGTCCCCCCCCGAACGCTGTCGCCCCAGGGGGCACCATCCCCCCCCCGAACGCTGTCACCCCAGGAGACGCCGTCCCCCCGAACGCTGTCGCCCCAGGGGGCACCATCCCCCCCCCGAACGCTGTCACCCCAGGAGACGCCGTCCCCCCGAACGCTGTCACCCCAGGGGGCGCCGTCCCCCCCCGAACGCTGTCGCCCCAGGGGGCACCATCCCCCCCCCGAACGCTGTCACCCCAGGAGACGCCGTCCCCCCGAACGCTGTCGCCCCAGGGGGCGCCGTCCCCCCCGAACGCTGTCACCGCAGGGGGCGCCGTCCCGCCCTGAAAGCTGTCACCCCAGGGGGCGCCGTCCCCCCCCGAACGCTGTCGCCCCAGGGGGCGCCGTCCCCCCGAACGCTGTCACCCCAGGGGGCGCCGTCCCCCCCGAACGCTGTCGCCCCAGGGGGCACCATCCCCCCCCCGAACGCTGTCACGCCAGGAGACGCCGTCCCCCCGAACGCTGTCGCCCCAGGGGGCGCCGTCCCCCCCGAACACTGTCACCGCAGGGGGCGCCGTCCCGCCCTGAAAGCTGTCACCGCAGGGGGCGCCGTCCCCTCCCGAACGCTGTCGCCCCAGGGGGCGCCATCCCCCCCCCGAACGCTGTCACCCCAGGAGACGCCATCCCCCCGAACGCTGTTGCCCCAGGGGGCGCCGTCCCGCCCCGAACTCTGTTGCCGCAGGGGGCGCCGTCCCCCCCCGAACGCTGTCGCCCCAGGGGGCGCCGTCCCCCCGAACGCTGTCACCCCAGGGGGCGCCGTCCCGCCCCGAAAGCTGTCACCCCAGGAGACGTCGTCCCCCCGAACGCTGTCGCCCCAGGGGGCGCCGTCCCCTCGAACGCTGTCGCCGCAGGGGGCGCCGTCCCCCCGAACGCTGTCGCCCCAGGGGGCGCCGTCCCGCCCCGAACGCTGTCACCGCAGGGGGCGCCGTCCCCCCCCGAACACTGTCGCCCCAGGGGGCGCCGTCCCCCCCCGAACGCTGTCGCCCCAGGGGGCGCTGTCCCCCCGAACGCTGTCACCGCAGGGGGCGCCGTCCCGCCCCGAAAGCTGTCACCCCAGGGGGCACCATCCCCCCCCCGAACGCTGTCACCCCAGGAGACGCCGTCCCCCCCCGAACGCTGTCGCCCCAGGGGGCGCTGTCCCCCCGAACGCTGTCGCCGCAGGGGGCGCCGTCCCCCCGAACGCTGTCGCCCCAGGAGACGCCGTCCCCCCGAACGCTGTCGCCCCAGGGGGCGCCGTCCCGCCCCGAACGCTGTCGCCGCAGGGGGCGCCGTCCCCCCGAACGCTGTCGCCCCAGGGGGCGCCGTCCCCCCGAACTCTCTCGCCGCAGGGGGCGCCGTCCCCCCCCGAACGCTGTCGCCCCAGGGGGCGCCGTCCCGCCCCGAAAGCTGTCACCCCAGGGGGCGCCGTCCCCCCGAACGCTGTCACCCCAACGGGCGCCACCTCGCCCTGTACGCTGTCGCCCCAGGGGGCGCCGTCCCCCCGAACGCTGTTGCCCCAGGGGGCGCCGTCCCCCCGAACGCTGTCACCCCAGCGGGTGCTGCCTCGCCCCGAGCGCTGTCGCCGCAGGGGGCGCCGTCCCGCCCCGAACGCTGTCGCCCCAGGGGGCACCGTCCCCCCGAACGCTGTCGCCCCAGGGGGTGCCGTCATCCAGGCACAGTGACCTCCCCGTTGCGGTGGGGGGTTGCCGGTGAGTGACTTGCTCGTCTCACTCCCCAGGCGGCCGCGGGTGCCATGGAGCCCGACCAGGCGGCCAGCGACCAGACCGGGCCAGGATCCGCCGAGACCAGGAGCCATTTCAAGGTCACCCGGTTCATCATGGAGGCAGGTAAAGGCTGGGGCGCCGGGGGTTGCCGTGCTGGGGGAGGGAGGAGCGGTGTGGGGCACAGGGGAGACCGTGCTGCCGGGGGACAGGGCCTGCTGGGGGATGGGAGGCTCTGCCAAGTGGCAGAATGGGAGGGGCAGGGGGCAGCCGACCAGTGGGGGGCATAGAGGAGGTGGCCAGTCAATTGGGGGAGGCCTAAGGGGAAGCCGGCACCATAACCCTGAGGGGGAAGGGGGGCCATGGCAGTTGGGGAAGGAATGGGTGGTGTGTCGGTTGGGGGGCTCTGCCACCCCAGTGACACCCGCCTCCCCCTAGGGGTGAAGCTGGGTCTGCACTCCATCCCTGTGGCCACGGCCTGCACCATCTACCACAGTTTCTTCAGGGCCACGGTGGCCCCGGGACCCTACGACCCCTACCTGGTGGCCATGGCTGCGCTGTACCTGGCCGGGAAGGTGGAGGAGCAGCACCTACGCACCCGGGACATCATCAACGTCAGCCACCGGTAACCCAGCCTGCCTCCTGCTGGAGATCCGCGCCCCATGCCCTAGGGGGTAGAGCCGGGGCCTTGGAGCCAGGACTCCTGGGTTCTCTCCCCAGCCCTGGGAGGGGAGGGAGTCTAGTGGTTGGGGGCAGGGGTGGCTGGGAGCCAGGACTCCTGGGTTCTCTCCTTGATTCTGGGAAGGGAGCGGGGTCTGGTGGGTTAGAGCACGGGGGGCTGGGAGACAGGACTCCTGGGTTCTCTCCCAGCTCTGGAAGAGGAGTCAGGTCTGCTGGGCTAGAATAGGAAAGGTGGGTGCCAGGATTCCTGCCTCCCCAATCCTACCCCCCACTAACTTCCCCCTCCCCAGGTACTTACACCCCAAGAGCGACCCCCTGGAGCTCGACTCCCATTTCTGGGAGCTGCGGGACAGCATCGTCCAGTGCGAGCTGCTCATGCTGCGGGTGCTCGGCTTCCGTGTCTCCTTCCGGCACCCCCACAAGGTGGGTCCTCGGGGCGGGCCTGGGGGCGCAGCGGGGGGAGACAGAGGGTTTGCCCTGAACCTGCTGCTCTGCCCTAGAAGGAAGGGGACGGGCAGTGGGGGCCAGGACATCTCGGTTCTGTGGGGAAGGGGGTCTGGTGGGTTGGAGCTGGGGGCTGGGAGCCAGGACTCCTGGGTCCCCCCCATCCCATCACCCCCCCCCCCCCGTCTCTCCCTGCAGTACCTGCTCCATTACCTGCTCTCCCTGAGGCGGTGGATGAACCGGCACAGCTGGGAGCGGATCCCGGTCGCGGCGGCAGCCTGGGCGCTGCTCCGGGACAGCTACCACGGGGGGCTGTGTGTGCGCTACCCCCCCCAGCACGTGGCGGTGGCTGTGCTGTACCTCGCCCTGCACTGCTACGGGGTGGAGGTGCCCGTCCATGCGCAGGCCCAGAAACCCTGGTGGCAGGTAAGAGAGGCCGGGACTTAGGCCGCACCTTAGGACCCTTCTGCTGGGGAAACTGAGGCACAGAGGGGGAAAGTGGCTGGCTCAGGGTCACAGAGAATCAGTTGCGGAGCCAGGGACAGAACCCAGACGTCCTGCCTCCCAGCCCTGCCTGCTCTAACCCTCTAAAGAGCTCTGGCCAAGCCAGACAGCCCCTGCCCTGGGCCCGAATGGGAGCCAGCGCCCCCTAGAGGGGACAGGCCCCATGTCCCACTGCAGAGCTCCCCAGCGGTTCCGGGTTGCGTTTCCCGCGCCCTCGCTCCCGTCTCCTTTCTTCCTCTCCTAGGTGTTCAGTGAAGATCTCAGCAAGGCTCAGATTGACCAGATCGTATTGGACCTGATCCAGATTTACACCTTGGATGCAGAAATCTCCTAACGGGGTCCGGAGAGCGACCCAGTGCTGGGGAGGGGACAGGCCCTGTTCCTGCCCCCCGAGCCAGCCAGTCTGTGCCCTGGGAGTGGATGGGAGCCCGCCGCCCTTAGAGGGGAAAGGCCTCATGTCCCATTCCCACCCCCTGAGCCAGCCCATCCCTGCCCTGAAGCCAGATGGGATCTGGCACCCCTTAGTGGGGAAAGACCCCAGGCTCCATTCCCACCCCCCTGAGCCAGCCAGTCTCCGCCCTGGGGCCAGATCCGAGCCCGCACCCCCTAGAGGGTCAAGACCTCAGGCCCCGTTCCCTGCCCCTTCCCTGGCTTTGAAAACAGGGTGTTGGTTGCAGTCTGGGTGTCCTGTCCCACAGCCGTTACCCTCGCTGCCTGAGCTCCTACCGCGGACCGGCTGCCTTGCTGGCTGCGCCCCGAGAAGGCCGTCGGCCCCTAGCACTGCGCCAGCTCAGAGCCGCCAGGCGGAGCGCTGCAGCTGCTGGGACGCAAGCTCCACACCGCCACATAACGTGCCCGACGGCTGTTAGTGACCTGGGTCCTGACCGGCCGCAGGGCTCCCCGTCACCCCTGTCCACACCCGTCCCCAGAGCTTGGGCTGCTCGATCCGGCGAGTAAAGCTGTGCCCCTGAACCAGCTGTGACCGGGTTGTTCTTTGGGCTTTGCACCGGGATTGGGCCTGGCTCTCATTTCACTCGCTGAGCCCTGGGCGTTGGCGGACGCCTGGGCCCGCGGCACGGCGCTGGGTTCGAAAGCTTTACCAGCCGGCTGGGTCGCAAAGGGGGTGAGGGTATACTCACCACAGCCATGGTGGTGGGGGGGTTCCCTCCCATGTAACTGACTCTGCCCGCGTTTGCAGAGCGCCTGCATCGTCCCCGTCTTACTTCTCCCCCCGCCCCCCCTTGCCGGAGGAGAAACGGCATCCGGGTGAGTTATTTTATTAATTTTTAATAATATGAACAAACTTGATCGAGCCATTCAGTTGAGTTATATGCTTTGATCCGGAAATGGGCATGGTGGGGGGGTCACAATTTCAGTCCGAAATCCACCCCCACACTGTGGGAAGGGGGGGCGGGGACACCCATAGAAACCTCAAATTGATTTTTGTTTGGTCCTTAAAAAAAATCAAAGGCAGTCTGTGTGTGTCCCTGGTTAGAGGAAAGGAAGGAACCAGAACGGATCCCCTGCGTGGGTGTGGTTAGACCCAGCGAGGTTTACACGGCTGAAAAGTGTGCGGGGAGTGCTGGGTTTTTAAAGGTTTGTTGGTTTTTTTTAAATATATCTCTATATATTCACCCCTCCCCCGCCCCCCCTCCCCCTGCCCCTGCCCCACTCTGTCAGTATATGTACAATATTGAATGAGAACAAGCTGGATGGACGGAGGTGAGATTTCCTGGATTCGCCCCCCAGGGAGCCGAGGGGCTGGGCTGGAGGGCAGAAGAGCCGTCCTCACCGGGGTGGGGTTACCCTTAGCCAGAAGGCATGGCTTTTGAGAGCGCTGGCGCTGGTGGTTGGATGCGGGGTTAGGCGTGGAAATGGGAAAGGGGCCTCACAGGAAATATGGGACCCCCACCCCCATTGCTCCTGCCTCCCACACGGGGCTTTTGAGAAGGATTGTGCCAGAAGGGGAAATTGAGGCAGGAGCAGGTACTTGCCCTACCAGAGCCAGGGGTAGAACCCAGGCGTCCTGGCTCTCAACCCCCCCCCCCCCGCTCTAACCACTAGACCCCACTCCCCTCCCAGAGCCAGGGAGAGAACCCAGGAGTCCTGGCTCCCAGTCTCAGGTGGGGGATCTGAAGGTCTGTAAATAACACACAAGGGTAAGCCCTAGCTGGTGTGCCTGGGACAGCTCCCTCCACCCCCAGATCTCCGTGGTGACTGGGGGACCCCCGAGGAGGCTGGGGGCACACAGGGCAGGGACAGGGGCGTTGGGAACTCAGCGTCACTTTGGGAACCAGATCCAATGCCCCTCCCACCCCTGCAGCACGCGGGCCCCCTCCTGGGCTGTAGCATCTCCCCACCAGCAGTGCTGGGGGGGGCCTAACACTGACAGAGACTTACAGCATTGTTGCGGGGGGCGGGCACTGCCTCTCATGCTGGATCTGCGCAGCACCCAGCACGACGGGGGTCCCCGCTCTGGGTCAGGAGGGTCTATGCAGCACCTGGTGCGATGGGGCCCCCATGTGGGTCGGGGGGCTACGTGGCACACCGGGGGCTCCGCTCTTGGCTGGGGGTCCGGGCGGGGTCCAGCATGACAGGCCCCGATCTCCAGTGCTGTGGCCCCCCCACTCCAATGCTCCTGCTGTGTTTTCACGCCCAAGCCCTCGTTAAACACCGGCTCCAGCGCCCGACGACTTTAAAAAACAAAGAAACCAAAATGCACAATCTCCCTCCCGCTGCTCCGGCTGAAAATTTGCCCCGGGGAGGGGGGATGCTGGGTGGTGGTGGTGGTGGGAAGTAGCATGTGGGGCTGGCATGCGATGGTCAGTCCCATAAGACAGTCAGTCGGTATCGTAGATATAGTGAGGCTATAGATCGCTAAATGGGCCCTCGCCCCGCCTGCGGCAGGGCCTTCCTGGCCAGCTCCGGCACCACCCAGAGTCTGCCGGGGCTGGCGGGCCCGGAGCGCACGCCGGGGTGGGGGGCGCGGCGCGTGGGGCTGGGGCTCCCCAGAGAAACAGGGGCCGCTCCCAGCTCCAGCTCTGTCCGCAGCCAGTTCACGCTCCGACAAGCCGAAGGAGCCCGGGCCCCCCGTCCCTCTGGCTGCTCGATCTTCCTGCCCCCCGCCGTGGGGCCAGCCTGCTGGGGCGTCACAGGGACGTTTCCACGCCGTGGAGCGGGCTGGCGGAGGCAGGAGACTTGGAGCCCTCGTCGGTGGCCAGGTAGGCGCCGCTGTCGATGGCGTTGTTGTTCTTGTTGGGGGTGGGCGGGGGGCTGGGGGGCCGGCGGGCCGCCTCGCTCTCCTCCGCGTCGGTCTCGTCGATCAGGGGGATGTTGTGGGTGTAATCGTTCAGCGGGAACTCCGGGGGGGTGGCCATGAAGCTGTGGATCGAGGGCTTGGAGTCCGGCTTCTCCAGCCCTTCATAGAGCGAGCTACGGAACGCTCTCACTACGCGGATCTGGCCGGAGGGACCCCGGCGGGCACAGGGCGGGCACGGGGGGAGGAAAAGGAGGGAAAGAAAGGTGAGTTCTAGGCGCCAATCCAGGCAACAGGCCCGGGGGCAGCCTGCGGTCACGTGGTTACTGTCGATCCAGAAGAGAACCCAGGAGTCCTGGCTCGCAGCCCCCCTGCTCGAACCCCTGAGACCCCAGTCCCCTCCTGGAGCCAAGGAGAGAACCCAGGAGTCCTGGCTCGCAGCCCCCCCTGCTCTAACCCGAGACCCCAGTCCCCTCCTGGAGCCAGAGAGAGAACCCAGGAGTCCTGGCTCGCAGCCCCCCTGCTCTAACCCGAGACCCCAGTCCCCTCCTGGAGCCAAGGAGAGAACCCGGGAGTCCTGGCTCGCAACCCCCCCTGCTCTAACCCGAGACCCCAGTCCCCTCCTGGAGCCAGAGAGAGAACCCAGGAGTCCTGGCTCCCAGTCCCGGGAATACGTGATCAGCTCGAGCCTGAGCTAGCCGTCCATCTGTTCTGCACCGTCCCTCTGTCCATCCATCTGTCCCCTGGACACCCCCGTCTCCGTGTCTCTCCTACCCCTCCCTCCCCCCGCTAGCCGTCCTACCCCACATCCGTCCCCTAGACACCCCCGTCTCCGTGTCTCTCCTACCCCTCCCTCCCCCGCTAGCCGTCCTACCCCACATCCATCCCCTAGACACCCCCGTCTCCGTGTCTCTCCTACCCCTCCCTCCCCCCGCTAGCCGTCCTACCCCACATCCGTCCCCTAGACACCCCCGTCTCCGTGTCTCTCCTACCCCACCCTCCCCCCGCTAGCCGTCCTACCCCACATCCGTCCCCTAGACACCCCCGTCTCCGTGTCTCTCCTACCCCTCCCTCCCCCCGCTAGCCGTCCTACCCCACATCCGTCCCCTAGACACCCCCGTCTCCGTGTCTCTCCTACCCCTCCCTCCCCCCGCTAGCCGTCCTACCCCACATCCGTCCTCTAGACACCCCCGTCTCCGTGTCTCTCCTACCCCTCCCTCCCCCCGCTAGCCGTCCTACCCCACATCCGTCCCCTAGACACCCCCGTCTCCGTGTCTCTCCTACCCCTCCCTCCCCCCGCTAGCCGTCCTACCCCACATCCATCCCCTAGACACCCCCGTCTCCGTGTCTCTCCTACCCCACCCTCCCCCCGCTAGCCGTCCTACCCCACATCCATCCCCTAGACACCCCCGTCTCCGTGTCTCTCCTACCCCACCCTCCCCCCGCTAGCCGTCCTACCCCACATCCGTCCCCTAGACACCCCCGTCTCCGTGTGTCTCCTACCCCTCCCTCCCCCCGCTAGCCGTCCTACCCCACATCCGTCCCCTAGACACCCCCGTCTCCGTGTCTCTCCTACCCCTCCCTCCCCCCGCTAGCCGTCCTACCCCACATCCGTCCCCTAGACACCCCCGTCTCCGTGTCTCTCCTACCCCTCCCTCCCCCCGCTAGCCGTCCTACCCCACATCCGTCCCCTAGACACCCCCGTCTCCGTGTCTCTCCTACCCCTCCCTCCCCCCGCTAGCCGTCCTACCCCACATCTGTCCCCTAGACACCCCCGTCTCCGTGTCTCTCCTACCCCACCCTCCCCCCGCTAGCCGTCCTACCCCACATCCGTCCCCTAGACACCCCCGTCTCCGTGTCTCTCCTACCCCTCCCTCCCCCCGCTAGCCGTCCTACCCCACATCCGTCCCCTAGACACCCCCGTCTCCGTGTCTCTCCTACCCCTCCCTCCCCCCGCTAGCCGTCCTACCCCACATCCGTCCCCTAGACACCCCCGTCTCCGTGTCTCTCCTACCCCTCCCTCCCCCCGCTAGCCGTCCTACCCCACATCCGTCCTCTAGACACCCCCGTCTCCGTGTCTCTCCTACCCCTCCCTCCCCCCGCTAGCCGTCCTACCCCACATCCGTCCCCTAGACACCCCCGTCTCCGTGTCTCTCCTACCCCTCCCTCCCCCCGCTAGCCGTCCTACCCCACATCCATCCCCTAGACACCCCCGTCTCCGTGTCTCTCCTACCCCACCCCTCCCCCCGCTAGCCGTCCTACCCCACATCCATCCCCTAGACACCCCCGTCTCCGTGTCTCTCCTACCCCACCCTCCCCCCGCTAGCCGTCCTACCCCACATCCGTCCCCTAGACACCCCCGTCTCCGTGTGTCTCCTACCCCTCCCTCCCCCCGCTAGCCGTCCTACCCCACATCCGTCCCCTAGACACCCCCGTCTCCGTGTCTCTCCTACCCCTCCCTCCCCCCGCTAGCCGTCCTACCCCACATCCGTCCCCTAGACACCCCCGTCTCCGTGTCTCTCCTACCCCTCCCTCCCCCCGCTAGCCGTCCTACCCCACATCCGTCCCCTAGACACCCCCGTCTCCGTGTCTCTCCTACCCCTCCCTCCCCCCGCTAGCCGTCCTACCCCACATCCGTCCCCTAGACACCCCCGTCTCCGTGTCTCTCCTACCCCTCCCTCCCCCCGCTAGCCGTCCTACCCCACATCCGTCCCCTAGACACCCCCGTCTCCGTGTCTCTCCTACCCCTCCCTCCCCCCGCTAGCCGTCCTACCCCACATCCGTCCCCTAGACACCCCCGTCTCCGTGTCTCTCCTACCCCTCCCTCCCCCCGCTAGCCGTCCTACCCCACATCCGTCCCCTAGACACCCCCGTCTCCGTGTCTCTCCTACCTCTCCCTCCCCCCGCTAGCCGTCCTACCCCACATCCGTCCCCTAGACACCCCCGTCTCCGTGTGTCTCCTACCCCTCCCTCCCCCCGCTAGCCGTCCTACCCCACATCCATCCCCTAGACACCCCCGTCTCCGTGTGTCTCCTACCCCTCCCTCCCCCCGCTAGCCGTCCTACCCCACATCCATCCCCTAGACACCCCCGTCTCCGTGTGTCTCCTACCCCTCCCTCCCCCCGCTAGCCTTCCTACCCCACATCCGTCCCCTAGACACCCCCGTCTCCGTGTCTCTCCTACCCCTCCCTCCCCCCGCTAGCCGTCCTACCCCACATCTGTCCTCTAGACACCCCCGTCTCCGTGTCTCTCCTACCCCTCCCTCCCCCCGCTAGCCGTCCTACCCCACATCCGTCCCCTAGACACCCCCGTCTCCGTGTCTCTCCTACCCCTCCCTCCCCCCGCTAGCCGTCCTACCCCACATCCGTCCTCTAGACACCCCCGTCTCCGTGTCTCTCCTACCCCTCCCTCCCCCCGCTAGCCGTCCTACCCCACATCCATCCCCTAGACACCCCCGTCTCCGTGTCTCTCCTACCCCTCCCTCCCCCCGCTAGCCGTCCTACCCCACATCCGTCCCCTAGACACCCCCGTCTCCGTGTCTCTCCTACCCCTCCCTCCCCCCGCTAGCCGTCCTACCCCACATCCGTCCCCTAGACACCCCCGTCTCCGTGTCTCTCCTACCCCTCCCTCCCCCCGCTAGCCGTCCTACCCCACATCCGTCCCCTAGACACCCCCGTCTCCGTGTCTCTCCTACCCCTCCCTCCCCCCGCTAGCCCGTCCTACCCCACATCCGTCCCCTAGACACCCCCGTCTCCGTGTCTCTCCTACCCCTCCCTCCCCCCGCTAGCCGTCCTACCCCACATCCGTCCCCTAGACACCCCCGTCTCCGTGTCTCTCCTACCCCTCCCTCCCCCCGCTAGCCGTCCTACCCCACATCCGTCCCCTAGACACCCCCGTCTCCGTGTCTCTCCTACCCTCCCTCCCCCCGCTAGCCGTCCTACCCCACATCCGTCCCCTAGACACCCCCGTCTCCGTGTCTCTCCTACCCCTCCCTCCCCCCGCTAGCCGTCCTACCCCACATCCATCCCCTAGACACCCCCGTCTCCGTGTCTCTCCTACCCCTCCCTCCCCCCGCTAGCCGTCCTACCCCACATCCATCCCCTAGACACCCCCGTCTCCGTGTCTCTCCTACCCCTCCCTCCCCCCGCTAGCCGTCCTACCCCACATCCGTCCCCTAGACACCCCCGTCTCCGTGTCTCTCCTACCCCACCCTCCCCCCGCTAGCCGTCCTACCCCACATCCATCCCCTAGACACCCCCGTCTCCGTGTCTCTCCTACCCCTCCCTCCCCCCGCTAGCCGTCCTACCCCACATCCGTCCCCTAGACACCCCCGTCTCCGTGTCTCTCCTACCCCTCCCTCCCCCCGCTAGCCGTCCTACCCCACATCCGTCCCCTAGACACCCCCGTCTCCGTGTCTCTCCTACCCCTCCCTCCCCCCGCTAGCCGTCCTACCCCACATCCGTCCCCTAGACACCCCCGTCTCCGTGTCTCTCCTACCCCTCCCTCCCCCCGCTAGCCTTCCTACCCCACATCCGTCCCCTAGACACCCCCGTCTCCGTGTCTCTCCTACCCCTCCCTCCCCCCGCTAGCCTTCCTACCCCACATCCGTCCCCTAGACACCCCCGTCTCCGTGTGTCTCCTACCCCTCCCTCCCCCCGCTAGCCTTCCTACCCCACATCCATCCCCTAGACACCCCCGTCTCCGTGTGTCTCCTACCCCTCCCTCCCCCCGCTAGCCGTCCTACCCCACATCCGTCCCCTAGACACCCCCGTCTCCGTGTCTCTCCTACCCCTCCCTCCCCCCGCTAGCCGTCCTACCCCACATCCATCCCCTAGACACCCCCGTCTCCGTGTCTCTCCTACCCCTCCCTCCCCCCGCTAGCCGTCCTACCCCACATCCATCCCCTAGACACCCCCGTCTCCGTGTCTCTCCTACCTCTCCCTCCCCCCGCTAGCCGTCCTACCCCACATCCATCCATCCATCCATCCTAGTCTCTGTATCTATCCTACCCCATCCGTCCCCCGGCTATCTGTCCTACCCCACATCCATTCACCCCACCCATGTATCTATCTATCCTATCCCCTATCCATCCATGCCCCCTCTCCCACTGCTCCCCCAACAAGTCCACCCTCCAGCTCCCTGGGTCCCATCCCTTTTCCCGCCCCGTAGGCCCTGTGATGACCAGTCCCTGGCTCCTGCGCCGGGCCAGCCTGGACGTGCCCCCCACAAGGAACACGAACGCGCAGAGCCGGCGGCTAGCGCCCACGGGCCATACGCAGCAGCAGAGGGGCTGGAGGGAGGGGAAATGGGGTGGGGGTGGAATGAGCTTTGATCGAACAAAAAGAAAAAACAGCAACAGAAAAGTGGCAGAGCCTGTTGCCTGGGTTCAAAATTCCCGGACGCCTGGGTTCACTGTGGCCCCCGGGCTGGGGAGGGAGGGGTGTTTACAGCCTCCCAACCCTTTGCTGGGCTCCTTGAGCAGGCATTTAACCCCGCCGCATCCTTCTGATGACGGCCTAAAAAGCCAGACCCCCCACCCCAGGGTCAATGGGCCGTCGCTCCAGGGAGTCAGTGGGGCCAGAGCCCCCCAGCTGGGGACAATGGGCCGTCGCCCCATGGAGTCAATGGGGCCAGAGCCCCCCCGCTGGGGAAAATGGGCCGTTGCCCCATGGAGTCAATGGGGCCAGAGCCCCCCAGCTGGGGACAAGGGGCCGTCGCCCCAGGGAGTCAATGGGGCCAGAGCCCCCCAGCTGGGGACAATGGGCCGTCGCCCCAGGGAGTCAATGGGGCCAGAGCCCCCCAGCTGGGGACAATGGGTCGTCGCTCCAGGGAGTCAATGGGGCCAGAGCCCCCCAGCTGGTGACAATGGGCCGTCGCCCCATGGAGTCAATGGGGCCAGAGCCCCCCAGCTGGGGACAATGGGCCGTCGCTCCAGGGAGTCAATGGGGCCAGAGCCCCCCCGCTGGGGACAATGGGCCGTCGCCCCAGGGAGTCAATGGGGCCAGAGCCGCCGCGGGGGTAATGGTCACCTTGCTATGCAGAGGCCACTTACGCCTCCCACTCCTCTTGTGGGGCAGGGGTTGCTCCATTTGGGAGCTGTTGCACCCATAGGAGGCATGGGGGGGGGGCCCTGCACTTGTCTGGGGGCCGTGCCCAACTCAGGACGGGGGGTGATTGATTCCGGGGGAGGCCTGGATCAGGGCCCAAGGCAGGAGGAGTCGGGCCCTGGGGGGGTCCCGTTAAGAGCCCTGTGCCGCTCGCATGGTACCTTCTGGGGCAGCCGATCCTCCCACCTGGGCTCACCTGTTCTCCGGGGCTGTGCAGTGCATTGTGGGTAGGGCCTGCTCCCAGCCAGGGGACGGGGTGGGGGGAGCCCCCCGGGGAGACAGCACATGCTAGAGCGGGAAGAACCCCCCCGCCCGCCCGCACCCACACACACACACACACACACACATCCAGCGTGCCCCAGCCCCAGCCGATTGCCATGGAGGTTGGGCTTTGCAGGCAGAACAGGGCAGGGGGTTACGTGTCACTGACCCCCCCAACCCCACTGGGGCAGTGCCGCACCTTTGAAAACTAAGCAAGGGGAGGGGTCAGCTAGGAGAGACTCCCCCTTCCTGGGAAAGGGGGGTGCACTCAAGGGTTGGGAGCCCGTGAGTCAGAGTGTGTGTGTGTGTCGGGGGGATCGGGAGCCAGGACTCCGGGGTTCTCTCCCCGGCTCTGGGAGAAGAGTGGGGGCTAGTGGTTAGAGCAGGGGGCCTGGGAGCCAGGACTCCGGGGTTCTCTCCCTGGCCCTGGGAGGAGAGTGGGGTCTAGTGGTTAGAGCAGGGGGCCTGGGAGCCAGGACTCTGGGGTTCTCTCCCTGGCTCTGGGAGGAGAGTGGGGGCTAGTGGTTAGAACAGGGGGCCTGGGAGCCAGGACTCCGGGGTTCTCTCCCCGGCTCTGGGAGGAGAGTGGGGTCTAGTGGTTAGAGCAGGGGGCCTGGGAGCCAGGACTCCGGGGTTCTCTCCCCAGCTCTGGGAGGAGAGTGGGAGTCTGGTGGTTAGAACAGGGGGCCTGGGAGCCAGGACTCCGGGGTTCTCTCCCCGGCTCTGGGAGGAGAGTGGGGTCTAGTGGTTAGAGCAGGGGGCCTGGGAGCCAGGACTCCGGGGTTCTCTCCCCGGCTCTGGGAGGAGAGTGGGGTCTAGTGGTTAGAGCAGGGGGCCTGGGAGCCAGGACTCCGGGGTTCTCTCCCCAGCTCTGGGAGGAGAGTGGGAGTCTGGTGGTTAGAACAGGGGGCCTGGGAGCCAGGACTCCGGGGTTCTCTCCCTGGCTCTGGGAGGAGAGTGGGGGCTAGTGGTTAGAACAGGGGGCCTGGGAGCCAGGACTCCGGGGTTCTCTCCCCGGCTCCGGGAGGAGAGTGGGAGTCTGGTGGTTACAGTGTGTGTGTGGCTAGGACCCCTGGGTTCCACCTGCGCCTCCGTCCCATGCTTCACTCTCAAGCTCCCTCTGTGGGGGGGGGGGTGCCCCGTCCTTTCTCTGAGCTCTTCGGGACAGGGACAGCAGCAGGGGCCCTGAACCCAGGCGGGGTCTGTGCCCCGCCTGGCCTCTTGGGGCCTTCGCCCGGGTGGGATGGGAGGCATCTGTGCTGTGCCCAGGTCCGTGCAACCCCGTCAGCCACCCCAAACCGACCTTTTCTTTGGCAGGATTGTAATCTAGCCAGCGCTGCCTTCAGCCTAGCCCCCTCCCCAAGCCGTGCGCCATGCAGAGCAGGGTGGGGCACCCCGGAAGGGCAGAGCAGGAAGCCGACCCAGGCGACGGAGGGAGGGACAAAGGCCTCGCGCCGGGCCAGCCGAGGGAGGACAGACAGACACGAGGCATGCGAGAGCGCGGTAAACGTTCGAGTATTCACGCCCATCCTTGCTGGATCTTAGCGGGGAGCAGGGGGGCTCATGCCAGCGGCTCCGTGTGCCCATCCATGCCACGCACCCCCACCCCCAGAGGCCGCGAATGAAGAGATGCCGGGGGGGGGGGATAAAGGGGCTGGGACAGCAAATAGAGCCCGGTAACCCCTCCGGGGGTGTGTGTCAGGATTGGGTCCCTGCGGAAACAAAAGGGGAGGGAGGAGGAAAGAGGCAGAGTGGGAGAAAAGGGGTGCAAAGGTGGGGTGAACGTGGGCAAGGAGGCAGGACCCTCCACATCTGTCCACTAGGTGGAGCAAAAAGCTGCCCCCCCCAAGTTTGTTGTTTCCTGCACGCCCCCACGGTTTGGGGCTGCGCGGTGCGACCCGGGCTCACAACAGCGGCTCAGAGGGAGGCTGGTTTGGGCGGTTCGAGGCTCAGGACTCCTGGGTCCTACTCCCAGCTCAGCCTGGCTGCTGTGGCACGTTGCCTCAGTTTCCCCCTCTGTCTATTCACCCCGTGAGCTCTTCGGGGCAGGGACTGTGTACAAACAGCACCCAGTGTGACAGGGGCCCCTATCTGGGTCAGGATGGGGGGTGTCTCCACAGTGTCCAGTGTGACAGGGGCCCCCGACCTCAGTTGGGGGGCGGGGTCTGTGCAGCTGCAGCCCCAAAGAATGGCATTTAGGGGAGGGCAGCTAAGGGCCTCCCCCCATCGCTACGGTGTCAGATGGGCGCGAGCAGCCCGGGTTTGGTGGGGATCTCGAGCACCCTGGCAGTGAGCAGAAAGCAAAGTCAGGGATGGGATGGGGGTGGTCAGGGTGAGGGAGGGGGGGAATGAGAGGTGTGATTGAAAGACCCCCCCCCCAAACACTCGAAAAGCAGCAGACTCCTGGCAGCCGGACAGGTGGCTCCGTCCCGGCTCCTCGTGGCAGCTGGAAAGGGGGGGAAAAACGGGGGTTGACATGGGAGGATGGGGGGGAGGCAGGAATGGGGGGAGCGTCTGGGGTTCATTTCAGGCTGCGGCTGGCGACAGTTTTGCAATGGGAGGCGGAATCCCGGGAGGGAGGGAGCGGGGGAGCTTGCTCATGGGTGTGTATTTGTGTAGGGTTGGGGGCTTTTTTTTGCACACTGTAAGGTGGCAGCTCCCCCCCCCCGATCTGGAGTTTCCCGGTCTGGGAAATGGAGCCAATGACCCTGCCTTTGTTTGTTCAGGGGGTGAGCTCTCGAGGGTGGGGGCCGTTCAGCGCCCTGTACGACAGGGGCCCCCCGATCTTGGCCACGAGGGGTCGGTGCCGCTCCTGGTGCGACAGGGACCCCGTTGTGCAAGGCGCTGCACGTGCGCCTGGGAGAGCTCCCGGTCTGAGCCCTGCGCCCGTGGCCAAGCTCGGTCCCCGCCCGGCTTGACCCCATGGTGGTTATGAAGGGCTGGACCTGAAATCGACGTTGCTTTGAGCCCGGCCCTGCTTGGCAGGGGACAGGGGGACGTTACAGCCAGGTTCCCTCCCTGATCCCCACCCCCTCTTGTATTCTGGAGGGGCCAGGGCAGGGGAAGGGTTCGTATTCGGTTTCCAATCGCTCCTGAAATGACCCTGCCAGGCCGCCCGGCCGCTGATCAGTTCCTAAAAGAAACACAGCCTTCGTCAAGACCCCACTGGGCGCCGGCGGGGGGGGTGCTGGTAGGAGGGATGCGCGGGGCGGGGGGCAGAGGCGAACAGGACACAGAGCTGTGTGGAGAGAAAAAGCAGCGAGAGATCGAGATCGGGGAAAAAAGCGTCGAGAGCAAGAAGTCGGGCGGGCTCATACTCGAAGGCTTACCCTGCGGGGAGCGGGGCGCGAAAGGACGACATCGAGCCACAGGAGAAGGCAGGACCGAGAGGCCGTCCCTCCCCGGCTGCAGCAAACCCCACAGCCCCCTTACTTGGTATTTCTGACCCCCAGGACGCCGGGGCTCCACCCGGGGAAGGGAGCAACGGTCACCGCTTCCCTCGCCGGCCTCGGCCTGTCACCATGCGCTTCTTAGAGGAGGAGAAAGGCAGTTCACTGGGGAAGGGAGCGCTGCAGATTTTCAGGGAGGCTGGGGGAGAGGGGGGCTGAGCGGCCCATCTAGCCCGGTATCCTGCCTGCCCCCGTCTCAGAGGAGGGGAACAGAGACCACCCCCAGCGTTGACCCTCTCCCACGCCCCTCTGAGTGCGCCCCCGGTCTAACGTAGCCCCACGGGAAACAGAAATTCCTGATCTGATTTCTCTAACCCAGCCATGCCCCAGTAGCCCATCAATAAGCTTGGCTCACGTGAAGGGAGTCCCTCCAGCTTCACACCAAATCCGAATCTGATTCCTCTGTTCATTCATGGGTGTGTTCGGTGGTGGAATCTGGCCTGTTTGGGGGTCCGCAAAGGGGCCAGGGCAGCATGGGGGTCTCTGACCTCTCCCCACTCCCAAACGGGCACGCACAGAAACACGGAGAAAAGGACACGGACCCAAACCCTGACTGCGAATGGGGCCAGACCCCCAGCTGAACGGCGGTGCAGCTGGGGAAGCCGCCCCGGAAGGACAGAAGAGGGAACCAATAAAGGGGTGGGGGGGTGGGTGTTTGAATCAACCGGCTAAAGGCGAAAGAGAGAAAGCGACCGTATGGCTTTAGGAAATGGAAATCCGGCTCGCCTGAGGTCAGACAGAGAGCAGAGAGAGAACTGAAAATAGATAGGAGACCAACAGTGAGCATGGGGGGGCCGGGGCGGTGGGCGGAATGGGGGGGCCATAGGAGGCGGGGAGAAGGGGGGAGACGTTAAATCTGCCTTTTTTTGTTGTTCAAAAGCACACAAGCAGTAAGAGCAAAACGGTGACTCACTCCCGATGGTGGCAGAAGTGGGATTGCCAGCGGAGAGAATTACGTGAGTAGGGGTAGAAAGATTGGTTACTTCGTGCAGCTGGCTGAGGACCGAGGAGCGGCGCCGCACAGCCCCCTGAAAGGAGCCGCTTCTCTTGAAGGTGCTAACTACTTCCATCTAGGAGAGAGAAAACGAGACACAGAGACGTCGTCCGCGGTTGGCGCTGGGCGTCGGGGGGGGGGACAGGGGAGGCGGTGGCTGCGGAGATCTGGGGGCTTTGGTGGGAGGACTTTAAAAAAAAGAAGCCCAGGCCGGCTGCTGGGGTCGGGGGGAATCTCGGCTTGGGGTCAAAACAACGAACCCCCTTGTGGGGGTGGAGACGCCTTGGAACGGGGCACCCGCCAGTGGCTTGGGAAGCAGCCCCGTTTTCAAGCCACACTGATGATCTTGGGGGGCTTCCCCCGCCCCCAAGCAATGGCTGGAGCCGAGGAGGCTGGGTAAACGGGGAGGGGGGCGCTGGTGGGGGCTGGATGCAAATCGGCCTCGCTCCATTGACGGCGGCTGGCTCGTGCGGAGGTTCCTGCTGGCTAAGGGACCGTGGGAGCATCTGTCTGACCCGGCCACGGGGTCCCTGGATCAGATCCCGGCCGAGCCAGGGCAGGCTCGGAAGAGACGCGTCCCGTCGTGATTTGCGCGGCACCCGTGAAGGAGACTCCACCACGACCCCGGCGGAAACCGTCCCAGGAGCTAACTCCCCTTGGCCTTGAACACCGGCCCCTTCGTCGCAGCCTGAACCAGTCTGGTTCGACCTGCGGCTGCCGGCTCGTGGGGCACCCCATGTCTGCTCCCCGCGGAGGGCTGGGATCCACTCGCCCCTCAGCCTCAGGGCCGGCCCTCGGGCTGGGCCCCCCAGGCAGCTGCCCGTGGGGGCACCGTGCGGCTGCCAGGGTAGGGTCAGAAAGCGTTGCCGGCTGGAAGGGGATAGCTGCACGGGGAGGGCAGATTTCTCACTGCTCCCTCCCAGTGGGGATCAACTTGCTCCTCGGGCTCCTCTGGGCCTAACCCTTCCATCGGGCCCATGGCTCCGCTCGGAGCTGCTCCCGCTCATCACCCCGGTGCTGGAGGCAGGATCCAGCAGAGGCGCACCAGGGGCACATCCAGAGGGAAAGTCACCTCCCCCCCGGCTCTCGCTTGGCCCCACAGATTATCTGCCCCGCCCCAAGTCCTTTGCCGAGTCCCGGCTTCCCAGGATTGAATTTGAATTGGTTTGGAAACGGGTGCGCTCCGCCTTGAATGGACGCGCCGATTTCAAATCAAGATCCCTGACCGATTCCTTAAATCGACCTCTGCTAAACCAGATTGAGTGCGTCCACACGGATTGCAACTAAATCAGTTTAAATCCATCCCTTAGAGGGTGTGGCTGCGTCTTTCAAAGGAGCGATGGCCGATTGACACCAGCTGGTTCTGGGAGCCAGGACTCCCGGGTTCTCTCCCAGCTCGGGGAGGGGAGTAGGGCCTAGCAGTCAGAGCAGGGGGGCTGGCAACAGGAGAGCTGGGTGCGTGCAGAGATGCAAAGATGAGCAGCTCTCTGTCCAAGCCACCATAAGCCGGGCTCTGTCCCTCACGTTAAGAAAGGGAAGGAAACAAGTTACAATCCGCCACGTCCCTCCAAGAGATGCCGGCTGCAATCAGAAAGCAGGTTAGTAACAGCGGTCCTCTGAAGAGAGGGCCCATCTAGCCCGGCATTCTGCCTCGCTGCTTCAGGGTGCCCTCGTAGGAGCTTATGGCTGCCCGGCCCTTGGGAGAAACATCGTCTGATCCCGTGATTGTCGGAGGTTGGTTTATACCCTCCCCGATGCTCGGTTAGTTCCTCAGACCGCCCAGAGCTGGGCCCAGAACGGGAGCTGGGGATTTCCCTCTCCGCAGAAAAGTTCCATTCACCTTCCCCCTTTTCCACAACACTGTCCTGGGAAAACGTCAACTTCTCCTAGTTTTTCAAAAAAGGGGATTGGCAGAAAAATAAAATTTTCAGCCCCTATTTCAAAACCCGTTCACTTTGACGACTGAGCCCTGGATCATTTCGGCCATACACTTTGGAGTATTTGTGGTTGGGCTGAAGATGACCCCAAACTGTGTATTTTGGGCCCAAAACTCTATTTTAGCTGAAACCCCCCCCAATTATTTTCATCCCCTCCCCTCAGAGAGAGAATTTTTGGTTGAAAACTTCTGAAAACTGGATATTTTTGACCCAAAATGGCCAAAACCCAATGTTTTTGACCGAAAACTGCAGTTTTTGGTCTGAAAACCAGTTACCAGAATTTGCCCGAACCAGAAAGTGTCTGACCAGCCCCACATACTTGTGGCCCCAAGTGGAGTAAACTTGGCTGAAAACTGCCTGGTTTCACTCCAGCACCGAGTACTTTGGGCCCAAAATCTGAACATTTCTCAGGCCAGAACGATTCTTTGCCCCAGCAACCAAACACTTTGAATATTTCCAGCTGAAACCTTCGGGGCCCCCTCCCAAACGAAATCCTTGTTTTGTAGACAAAGCTGGAGGAATCGTCGACCAGGTCCGGTCGCTGATATTCCTTGGCTCTCTCTGATCACATCCCCTGAGCTCCTGCCTGGGGAATTCCTCCCAGCAGCCAGACAAGGATGCCCGGGGATGGCCCCAAGGTGAATTTTGCTGTCGCCCCCTTAAGAACTGGCACCTTATAGCCAGCCACAGCAAGTCCAGCTCCCTCTCCCGCATCCTATGGGGGATGATGGAGACGTTTCCCAAAATAACCTTAACTCTGCCCACTCCCCATCCTGAAGTGTGCCCCCCACACCCTGGGGTCAGAGATACATGACGGAGTGCAGTGGGCTCAGGAGGGGGCCATGCAGGGGGCAGAGTTAAGGTTGGGGACAGGGGAAGTCACATCTCCCATCTGGGGCTCATTCGGCTACAGGGCCGGGGCTGAAATCCACCCCTTAGGGTATAAGGTCTGTGCAGAGCCCTGCTAGGGGGCACTACGGGACTACATGTAAATGATGGGTTGGAGATAAACTCTCTGGGCAGAGGAAGGGTCAAATGACAGCAAAAACCCTGGGGTCCTGGCTCCTCACCAGCCATGCCTGAGTTTGCGGAGAGCCTGACCCAATCACTCTGAGAAGGGGGGAGCTGCCCCATTCATCTCACTAGGGTGCGAACTCTGATGCCCAGTGTCCGTACCCACAGCAAGTTAGAGAGGGGGCAGGTTGTGAACTGGGCGACAAGAAACACCCCATTCTGGTGTCCTGAGTGGCTTAGGAGATGCCCTCCCACCCACCTATGGATAATACCATGGGTGCCCATCTAGCCCCAGATCGGACTCAGGACATCTGGGTCTCCTATTCGTTTGAGCGAGAATTGAAATCGGAAACAACAGGGCCATGAGCCAAGTGGCCACCGGATCCCCTGCTCAGGGCTAGGAGATTCCTGGCTGTCTCTCTCCTCCCGTCACATCTAGGCACAAAAGCAAAAAAGGGAGTGGGGAAGGGAGGCGGGCGAGCTTGTTGACACATTGGTGGGGTAAGTGGGATCCCACATTCCCCAGTCCAGGTACAAGCGTGAAGGGGCGTGGAGGGGAGGTCAGAAAGGGAGGCGGATTAATGCATTGGTGGGGGCGGTGGGATACCCCGGGCCCTACCTGGGTCTGGATGCGGTTGAGGCCGCGGAACCAGAGGATCTGGCCGCGGCGCAGCTCCCGCTCGGCGTGGTCTATCTCCTCCTCGTCCTCTGCCATCTCCTCATCCGTGATCTCGTCCTTGCCGGGCCCATGCCCTGCCTCCTTCAGGCATTTCAGGTGGCTGGTGGGGATGGTGGCGATCAGCTGCAGGGGAAATCAGAGAAGGGGTTAAACCCACCCCCAGCGCACACAGAACCCTGAACCCCCCACCTCCCACAATCACCGCCCTGGAACTGGGGAGAGAACCCAGGAGTCCTGGCTCCCAAGCTCTGTCCATCCAACGCTGGGTGACGTCCATGAATCCGAACACAGTGAGCGCCCTCGAGGGCTCGCACCCTATTTAAAGTCTCAGGATGCGAGGGTTCTGCTCTGCTGCTGGGGAGCCACTGGATGGAGAAATGGGTGCCTTGACGTATGAGCCCGGACGCCTGGGCTCCCTCCCCAGCCCAGGGGGGTCTGTGTGTCTGGTGGCTAGAGTAGGGGAGGCTGGGAACCAGGACTCCTGGGTTGTCTCCCCAGCTGGTGGGGGGGCGGGGGGGAAGGGAGTCTGGTGGGTAGAGTAGGGGAGGCTGGGAACCAGGACTCCTGGGTTCTCTCCCCAGCTGGCGGGGGAGGGGAAGGGTTGGTGTTCAGAGTGGGGGAGTGGTGCTGGGAGCCAGGATGCCTGGGTTCTCTGCCTAGCTGTGGAAGGAAGTGGGGGCTGGTGGGTGAGAGCGGGTAGGATAGGGACCCAGGACTCCTGGGTGCTCGCCCCAGCTCCGGGAGGGGGGTCAGAGTGGGGGAGAGGAGGCTGGGGGCTTGGGGGAGGCGGGGTCACAGCGGGGTCGGGGCTCAGAGGAGGGGTCTCACCTGTCCCCACACGAGCTCGCCGACCCCCACGAAGAGGCACCAGAGCCATTGCTCGGCGTCGAGGGGCGAGCAGCTGAATGGCTTCCCCCCGAACTGCACGATTACGATCTGCGGGGAAAGGAGACGGGGCTGAACTGCAGGGCGGCCGGGAACAGCTGGGCCGAGCCTCAGGCAGGGTCTGTGCAGCGCCCGGCGCAGCCGCGCTCTGGGTCGGGGGGACAGGGTCCGTGCAGCGGCTCAGGGGGGCCGCGCTCTGGGTTAGGGGGCAGGGTCTGTGCAGTGCCTGGTGCGGCCGTGCTGTGGCTCGGGGGGGCTGGGTCCGTACGGCGGCTCGGGGGGGCCACGCTCTGGGTCAGGGGGGTCAGGGTCTGTGCAGTGGATCGGGGGGGCCGTGCTCTTGGTTGGGGGGGTCAGGGTCCGTGCAGCGGGTCGGGGGGGCTGTGCTCCGGCTCAGGGCGGGCAGGGTCCGTGCAGTGGCTCGGGGGGGCCGTGCTCCGCGTTGGGGGGGCAGGGTCCGTGCAGCGGTTCGGGGGGGCCGCGCCCCGGGTCGGGGGGGGCAGGGTCTGTGCAGCGCTTTGGGGGGGGCCACGCTCCGGCTCAGGGGGGGCAGGGTCCGTGCAGCGGCTCGGGGGGGCCGCGCTCCGCGTCGGGGGGGCAGGGTCCGTGCAGCGGTTTGGGGGGCCATGCTCCGGCTCAGGGGGGGCAGGGTCTGTGCAGCGGCTCGGGGGGGCCGCGCTCCAGGTCGGGGGGGCCGCGCTCTGCGTCGGGGGGGCAGGGTCCGTGCAGCGGCTCGGGGGTCAGGCTCTGCCCAGCCCCCCAGGGCACCTGGATGGCGAAGGTGCCCAGCACGATGGCGCAGAAGATGGGGTTCCCGGAGACGCCCCGGAAGACGTCGCGCTCGCCGTGGATCTTGCGGGCGTTCACCTCGTTGAAGAGCTGCATCAGGACGAAGGTGTTGAAGATGATGGTGTAATGCTCCGAGGGGGGCGCGTGCAGGGGGGCGTTCCGCCCGCTGTCGATGTCGAAGAAAATCTCCCCTGGGGGGGGCAGGACGGGGCGTCAGGGGCAGACCCGGAGACCCCCGCTTGCCCCGGGCCCCGCCGCCCGCCCGGGGGCCCATCTCACCCGGCCTCCCGCCACCCGCCCGGCCCCGGCGCCTACCCGCGAAGAGCAGGGTGAAGATGATGCCGAGCTGGTAGACGCCGTGGCCCACGATGTTCTTCATCATGGTGCGGGAGATGAGGGGCTTGTCGCGCCCGTAGGGCTTGCGGAGCAGCAGGGCCTCGGTGGGCGGCTCGGTGGCCAGCGCCAGGGAGGCGAAGGTGTCCATGATGAGATTGACCCACAGCATCTGCACCGCCTTGAGCGGGGAGTCCTGGGGGGAGGAGGGGGCGGGGTCAGCGCAGGGAGGGGCGGGGCCGGCGAGGAGGGGGCGGGGCCTCCCTCTGCACGCGCCATGCTCCTCCCTGGCGCCCACCTGGGTGATGCAGGCGCCGGTGAAGGCCACCACCACGGCCACCACGTTGACGGTGAGCTGGAACTGCAGGAACTTGGAGATGCTGTCGTAGACATTGCGGCCCCACATCACCGCCTTGACGATGCTGGAGAAGTTGTCGTCGGTCAGGATGATGTCCGAGGCCTCCTTGGCGACGTCGGTGCCGGCGATGCCCTGCGGCGGGGGGGGCACAGCGGGGTCACGGGGGGGCAGCGGCCCAGGTCCCCCCACCCACCGCCCAGCGAGGGCAGGGCCGGGGGCGCGGCCCCTCACACCCGCCCCGGGCGGACCAGAGGCCGGGAACGCCGGACGGGCAAGTGCATTGTGGGAAATCCCCTTTCTGGAGCGGGGGGCAGTTTGGGGGGAGGCCCAGCTGCACCCCTTGGGGCTTCAGATGCCAGACGGGCCCCGGAGCGCCCGGGGGGCCGGGCAGGTGGAGGGGGCTTGAAGGGGGCGTAGGGCTGGGGGGGGCCCCGGGGGGCATCTCACCATAGCAAAGCCGACGTCGGCCTTCTTGAGCGCCGGCCCGTCGTTCGTGCCGTCCCCCGTCACGGCCACGACCTGCCGCTGCTCCCCGATGGTGCTGTCGATGATGCCTGCCAGGGCGGGGGGCTCAGCTGGGGGTGAGGGCCCCTACACCCCACCCCCTTCCTCCTCCCCCGCCAGCTCCCCACCCTGCCTGGGCCCCATGAGCACCCCTCCCCCGTGGCCTCATCTCTGCCCCCCATCCTCACCCCACACCCTCCCGCCACACCCCCGAAGCCCCCCCCCACATGCCTGCTGGGGGGGTGGAGAGGAGGGGGTCTGTACCTTTCACCAGGGTGTGTTTATCAGTGGGGGACGATCGGGCCAGGACCCTCAGCTTGGGCCAGATCTTATCCAGTCGCTCCTGCTCAATCTGGGGGGGAGGGACACAGCTGGAGACAGCGGCTCTTGGTGGGGGACCCCCCCCACAGGACCATCCCCCAACAGGACCACCTCCCCGGCCTGGGGCAACCCCCCAACCCCAGAGTATGAACCTTCCCCTAGAGCAGCAGCAGTAGTAGGGCTGTTATCCCCCCTCGGGTGGGCAGGGGCCGGCGGCGGGAGCGGGGTCGTTATCCCCCCCTCGGGGCCGGGAGCGGGACCGTAATCCCCCCCTCGGGGCTGGCGGCGGGAGCGGGGCCGTTATCCCCCCCTCGGGGCCGGGAGCGGGAGCGGGGCCGTAATCCCCCCCTCGGGGCCAGCGGCGGGAGCGGGGTCGTTATCCCCCCCTCGGGGCCGGGAGCGGGAGCGGGGCCGTAATCCCCCCCTCGGGGCCAGTGGCGGGAGCGGGGCCGTTATCCCCCCCTCGGGGCTGGCGGCGGGAGTGGGGTCATTATCCCCCCCTCGGGGCCGGGAGCGGGACCGTAATCCCCCCCTCGGGGCCGGCGGCGGGAGCGGGACCGTTATCCCCCCCTCGGGGCCGGCGGCGGGAGCAGGGCCGTTATCCCCCCCTCGGGGCCGGCGGCGGGAGCAGGGCCGTTATCCCCCCCTCGGGGCCGGCGGCGGGAGCGGGGCCGTAATCCCCCCCTCGGGGCCGGGAGCGGGAGCGGGGCCGTAATCCCCCCCTCGGGGCCGGCGGCAGGAGCGGGGCCGTAATCCCCCCCTCGGGGCCGGGAGCGGGGCCGTAATCCCCCCCTCGGGGCCGGCGGCAGGAGTGGGACCGTAATCCCCCCCTCGGGGCCGGCAGCGGGAGCAGGGCCGTTATCCCCCCCTCGGGGCCGGCAGCGGGAGCGGGGCCGTAATCCCCCCCTCGGGGCCGGCGGCGGGAGCGTAATCCCCCCCTCGGGGCCGGCGGCGGGAGCAGGGCCGTTATCCCCCCCTCGGGGCTGGCGGCGGGAGCGGGGCCGTAATCCCCCCCCCGGGGCCGGGAGCGGGACCGTAATCCCCCCCTCGGGGCCGGGAGCGGGACCGTAATCCCCCCCTCGGGGCCGGCGGCAGGAGCGGGGCCGTAATCCCCCCCTCGGGGCCGGGAGCGGGACCGTAATCCCCCCCTCGGGGCCGGCGGCGGGAGCGGGACCGTAATCCCCCCCTCGGGGCCGGCGGCGGGAGCAGGGCCGTTATCCCCCCCTCGGGGCCGGCGGCGGGAGCGGGGCCGTTATCCCCCCCTCGGGGCCGGGAGCGGGACCGTAATCCCCCCCTCGGGGCCGGCGGCGGGAGCGGGACCGCAATCCCCCCCTCGGGGCCGGCGGCAGGAGCGGGACCGCAATCCCCCCCTCGGGGCCGGGAGCGGGACCGTAATCCCCCCTCGGGGCCGGCGGCGGGAGTGGGGCCGTAATTCCCCCCTCGGGGCCGGGAGCAGGACCGTTATCCCCCCTCGGGGCCGGCGGCGGTAGTGGGGCAGTTATCCCCGTACCTCTCCCTTCTCGTTGCGGATGCGCCGGTTGAAGTCCTTCCCCTCCAGGCACAGGAAGTCCTCCCCAGGCTGGAGGATCCCGCACTTGACGGCGATGGCCCGGGCCGTGTTGATGTTGTCACCCGTCACCATCCGGACAGTGATCCCGGCCTTCTGGCATTTGCAGATGGCCTCGGGGACCTGGGGTGGGGCAATGGGACCAGATGGAACCCAGGAGTCCTGACACCGCTCTAACCCCCGCCCCTGCCCAGGGCCGGGGAGAGAACCCAGGAGTCCTGGCTCCCAGCCCCCCCTGCTCCGACCCACTGTGACGTTAGGGACACAGACGGGGAGCGTATAGATCGTTGTTGCAATCACGGTCAGAAAGTGGCACCAAATCTTGCACAGAGAAGGTCCCAGGAGGCGGCGGTGTCCCGGCTTTGTCGTTGACGGGCTCGGTACTTGGCCTCACTGCGTTTCGATTCTAAGACCTCAGTGAAGCATCTGGTCAGAAAGGACTTTTCTCAGTAAGGGCCCAGTCCAGAAACCCGTGACGGACAACGGACCTTGGCAGACTCGTACGTGCACCATGGCGGCCGCCTGCAAACTGAGTCATGCCTGGGCAGGTGACTCCAAACTCCTCCTCGCTGCTGTGTAAGAGCGGAGGGGCCCTTCCACGGGAAGGAGACTCTCACAGGCCCTGGAGACCCCTCCATCTTGTCTTCAGTCCTGCGTCCGGCCTCTGGAGGGACCTGGCTACACGGAAGCTCTGGACCAAGGGCTGAAGGACCCGTCCCAGCCGGGGATGTTCTCCAGAGACTGGACGGGAACCTGCAACCATCACGGCTGCAAGCCCGAACCAAGAACTTTGCCATGACTGGATGTCACCAATTCCCTTTCACCAACTCTAGCGCTCATCTCGGTCTTTTTCTTTTTGTGAAGAACCCTTTAGATTTTAGATTCGAAGGGACTGGCAACAGCATGATTGGTGGGTAAGATCTGACTTGTGTATTGACTGGGGTCTGGGGCTTGGTCCTTTGGGATCGAGGGAACCTTTTCCCTTTTAATGGGGCATTGGTTTTCATAACCATCTGTCCCCATAACGAGGGGCACTGGTGGGGATACTGGGAAACTGGGGTGGGAATTGCTTGGGTGACTTGTGGTTAGCCAGTGGGGTGAGACTGAGGTCCTCTCGGGCTGGCTGGTCTGGGGCCTTAGAAGAGCAGACCCACCAGCCTGGGGCTGTAACCTCCCTGCTCTGAGCAATTGCTCCTGAATTGATGCTCTCAGAAGTGTCCCACCAAAGGCAGCATCGTTAAGCCCACCAGCCACCCTCCCCTCCGAGCGCTGGGCAGAGAACCCAGGAGTCCTGGGTCCCAGCCCCCTGCTCTAACCACCCGACCCCGCTCCCTCCAGACACCCCAGCGGGGCCGGTGGTACCTCGGGCCGGACGGGGTCCTCGATGCCGACCACGGCGATGCAGGTGAGCTCGCCCACGATGTCGTTCTCGTTCTCCCAGTTGGGCTCCGGGCCGGCGGCGAAGTCCCGGAAGGCCAGGCAGATGGTGCGCAGCCCCTCGCACGCCATGGGCTCGATCACCTTCTTCACCATCTCGTCCCGGTCCCGCGGGCGGAAGCTGCGCACCTCCCCAGTGCTGCTCAGGATGTTGGAGCACCTGGACGGGGAGACGCCTGGCTCAGACCCAGCCCCTCTGGGGCAGGGAGGGGGCTGGTTAGACAGGACCCCTTGCCTGGCACGGAGACGCAGCCCCCCTGGGGCGGGGTGGCCGGTTATAAGAGGCCCCCTCGCCCGACAGCAAGGTGCAGCCACCTCTGGGGCAGGGTGTGGGGGCCAGTGTCCGGAGACCCCTTGCCAGGCACGGAGATGCAGCCACCTCTGGGGTGGGACGCAGCGGCCGGGCGGGACTCACTTTTTGAGCAGGATCTCGGAGGCGCCCTTGCTGAAGACGCGGAAGCCGCCCTGGGGCAGGCAGGTGACGGTGCTCATGGACTTGCGGACCGAGTTGAACGTATAGACCTTGTAGAGCTTCTCCTCCGGCAGCTGGTCGCGCACGGGCTGGTAGTCGCGGTGCAGGTCCCGCAGGAAGCCCAGCAGGGCGCACTCCGTCTTGTTGCCCACCTGCCGCGGCAGGCCCCCGTCCTTCTCTGGAGGCTGCAGGGCGACGGGCGTCAGGGCTGTGGGCTCCCCCCGGTTCCCCCCGGGCCCCCAGCTTCCCCGTGTCCCCCTCCCCAGCCCCACCACGTCCACCCAGCCCCTCGGCTCCACCACATTCCCCCCGGCCCCGCCGCTTTCCCCTCCTGGACCCCCACCTCTGCCCTCCCTAGCCCTGCCACATCCGCCCCGCAGCCACCCTGAGACTCACCCAGCTGGGGTCCCCCCTCCAGCCTCCCAGCTCTGCCGAATTCCCCCTTCGGGGGGGCCCCAGGGAGAGGTGTGGGGGTGCCACGGGCAGGTTCGGGGCTCCAGGGGAAGATGGGGTGGGAGGTTCGGGGGCTGCGGGTTCCCAGGGGGGCAGGGGACTCGCCGGGCCCCCCACTCACTAGTATTTTGGTGGTGTAAGCACTGTTGATGGCGATGGCGTGCACCAGCAGGTCGAGGATGCGGGGCGCCAGGCTGCTGGGCGCGGGCGTCTCGCGGTAGTGGGTGTCGCCCAGGAAGGCCTGCACGACCGTCATGCGGTTGGTGGTGAGGGTGCCCGTCTTGTCGGAGCAGATGGCCGTGGCGTTGCCCATGGTTTCGCAGGCGTCCAGGTGCCGCACCAGGTTATTGTCCTTCATCATTTTCTGAAGGGCAGAGAGGAGACCCCCAGCCCCACGTCAGCCCCAGATCTGCCGCCGGGAGCCGGCCGGAGACACCTGGGGGAGGCGTTGGGGGGCTCTCCAGGGTGCCCCGTGCGCTCATTAGGGTGAGGGACCTGGTTTCAGCTGTGCCCACTAGGGGGCACTCTCCCGGCACATGGTCACCGTGTGCCCGGTGCCCGAACACACACGTCTGCCCACGGGGGCGCTCAGAGCCGGCTCCGGGGCAACACCCATAGGGGCAACGGTCTCCTGCTGCCAGGATCCCTCTCTCATGGGGCTCTCTGGGCTCCCCTCCCCACGCCCCCTTGTTTCTGTTCGCGTCCCGCCACCCCACAACAGCCCACCAGCCCTGCCACATCTGCCAGCGGCATCCATCAACACCCAACGGCCATGCCCATGGATGGACGGGCACCACCCGACAGGGCAGCGCCAAGGCACCGGTGGGTATAATCCAAAATGACGTAGATCCGTGGATGGACACGAGCCAACGTGGTGCCCACCAATGGATGGAAACAAATCAATATGGCCGCACCCATGAGAAAAAGCCAAAATGGTGCCCATGGATGGATGAGGTGGACAGGCACAAGCCAGCATGGCAGCGCCCATGTGTTCAAGGGTATAATCCAACATGGTGCTCATCCACACATGGACACAAGCCAACATGGAGGCGCCCAGGGAGGGTTGGACGGACGGACGGACGAACACAAGCCAACATGGCGGCTCCCAGGGAGGGTTGGACGGACGGACGGATGAACACAAGCCAACATGGCGGCGCCCAGGGAGGGTTGGACGGACGGACGGATGAACACAAGCCAACATGGAGGCGCCCAGGGAGGGTTGGACGGACGGACGGATGAACACAAGCCAACATGGCGGCTCCCAGGGAGGGTTGGACGGACGGACGGACGGACGGACGGATGAACACAAGCCAACATGGCGGTACCCAGGGAGGGTTGGACGGACGGACGGACGGACGAACACAAGCCAACATGGCGGCGCCCTTGAGTGGATGGACCCAAGCGAACATGGTGGCACCAATCCGTCCATGGGCGCCCCCCAACGCGGCAGCAGTCCCACGGCCCACCGCCCCCTCACCTTGACGGAGTAGGCCAGGGAGATGGTGACAGCCAGGGGCAGCCCCTCGGGCACGGCCACCACCAGCACGGTGACGCCGATGATGAAGAACTTGACGAAGTACTGGACATAGACGGGGGTGCACTCGGCCAGCCAGACCCGCCCGTCCAACACGAAGGTCTGGATCACGAAGTACAGCACCAGGATGATCACGGTGATGGCCGACATCACCAGACCTGCCCGGGGGTTGGGGGAGAGGGGTTAGTGGTGGGGGAGGGTCCAGTCCCCGATCACAGCTGGCACCCCCTAGAGGGAACAGGCCCCTGCCCCAGTCCCCGCCCCCCTGAGCCAGCCAGTCCCACCCTGGGGCCAGGTGGGAGCTGCGCCCCCTAGAGAGAACAGGCCCTTGCCCCATTCCCTGCCCCCCTGAGCCAGCCAGTCCCACCCTGGGGCCAGGTGGGAGCTGCGCCCCCTAGAGAGAACAGGCCCTTGCCCCATTCCCTGCCCCCCTGAGCCAGCCAGTCCCACCCTGGGGCCGGGTGGGAGCCGGCGCCCCCTAGAGGGAACAGGCTCCTGCCCCATTCCCCGCCCCCCTGAGCCAGCCAGTCCCGCCCTGGGGCCGGGTGGGAGCCAGCACCCCATAGAGGGAACAGGCTCCCGCCCCATTCCCCGACCCCCTGAGCCAGCCAGTCCCGCCCTGGGGCCGGGTGGGAGCCAGCACCCCATAGAGGGAACAGGCCCCTGCCCCATTCCCCGCCCCGCTGAGCCAGCCAGTCCCGCCCTGGGGCCGGGTGGGAGCCGCGCCTGAGCACGGACGGGATCCACACCTGCTTTCCCAATCTGCACAGCCAGCTTGGTGAGCTTGCCCTGCAGCACGGATTTCTCTTTCTTGGACACACTGGTTTTCTTCTTCTCCCGATCCTCCATCTCGCCACCCTCGGCGCTCTTCAGCGGCTGCATCTCCATCGCCACCGCCCCGTCCTGCTTCTTGGCTGTGCCGAGAGAGGGAGGGAAGCGGGTCAATGCCCCACCAAAGCGGGATGGGAGGGGGATTCGCCACAGCCCCACCCAGAGCTGGGGCGAGAACCCAAGAGTCCTGGCTCCCAGCCACCCCTGCTCTAACCACCAGCCCCCACTCCCCTCCCAGAACCGGGGAGAGAACCCAGGAGTCCTGGCTCCCAGCCCCCCTGCTCTAACCACCAGCCCCCACTCCCCTCCCAGAGCTGGGGCGAGAACCCAGGAGTCCTGGCTCCCAGCCCCCCTGCTCTAACCACCAGCCCCCACTCCCCTCCCGGAACCGGGGAGAGAACCCAGGAGTCCTGGCTCCCAGCCCCCCCTGCTCTAACCACCAGCCCCCACTCCCCTCCCAGCGCTGGGAGAGAACCCAGGAGTCCTGGCTCCCAGACCCCCCCTGCTCTAACCACCAGAGCGTCCCAGCTCAAGTCCTCCCCACCCCCCGAGACCCCAGCTGGGCCTGGATCCCCCCGGCCCATTACCTTTGTTCTGAATATTCTCCACCACACCGTCCTGGGGCTTCCCTACAACAGAAGAAGGGACGGCAGAGACAGGACACCTGAGCCCAGACAGACGGACGGGACAACACAGACGCCGGAGCAGCAGAGACGCTGGCGGGGAGTCGGCGCTGGGGGAGGGCTGGGAGGGGGCTCCCGGCTGTGCAGGGGGGGCGGGCAGTGCTGGAGCTCTGAGTTCGGGGAGACAGCAGGATCCCCCCGAGCGCCGCTTAGAACTGAGGGTTCCCTGGGGAGTACCGGGGGAGGGGGTGTCCCCGCTGTTGGAGGGGGTGAGCCCTGCTCTCTGTCCCCGTCCATCCGTTCGCCCGGGGTGACACCCACATGATGGACTCCCACTCTCCGCGGTCCAGCCATGCACGTCCCAGCCTCAGCCGCTCTGCGCTCTGGGGTGGGGGCAGGGGTGAAAGGGGAGGATGCAGATTTGGGGGCGGGGGGAGAGACTGGGGCCCAAGGGAAGTGGGAGGCTCTGTGGGGGCCCACGCGTGGGGAGAGAGACCGACACTGAGTCACTAAGACCTCAGGAAAGAGGGGTTTGCCTGCCAGTTTAGCAATGGTGCAGGAGTGACAGGGGGCGTTAGGGGTTTGACCCCATTGCAATCAGGAGTGACTCTGGATTGATTCCACGGAAGCTGAAATCAGAACCCAAACCTGCCCCCATTGCAATGAGGGGTGACTCTGGATTGACACCAGGGGACTGAGCTCAGCACGCAGCCCTGCCCCCATTGCAATCAGGAGTGACTTCGGGTTGGCCCCAGGGGAGCTGAGCTCAGAACCTGGCCCTGCCCCATTGCACTCAGGGGCAGCAGATACCCGTTAAAAGGCTGCTCTCTTCCAGCAAAGAGCACCGGAAACCTGAGTGTGATTCCACCGTGCCGAAGCACCCCAGGGGCAAGGATTCACACACAAAGGGGTGCCTCTGCTCTCGGCAACTGCTCTTGGGCTTTTCAAAGGCAGAGAGAATGGGGGACCTGCCTGGCTTGGCAGCCCGTCTACGGGCTCATTTGAGCGTCGCTGCACCAAGGAGACGTGTCTGCAGCTCCTCCAGGCCGGTATTTACCACAGCAGGGCCCCATCCTTCCAAACGAGGGCTCCGGGAGAGCGCCATGTTATATCACTGTAACCACTCGACCCCACTCCCCTCCCAGAGCCAGGAGAGAACCCAGGAGTCCTGGCTCCCAGCCCCTCACCCCATCCCAACCATTATACTGCACTCAAGTAAAACACAGAATTCAGAATATTGCAATGGGAGCTGGGCTGGATTCTGATTTTAGCTCCCGCAGGGTCAATCTGGAGTCACCCCTGATTGCAATGGAGGCAGGACCAGATTCCGATCTCAGCTACTCCAGGGTCAAACTGGAGTCACGCCCTGACTGCCATGGCCTCAGGGCTCCATTTGCATGTGAATTCTCCTGGTTGGAACCCTGGGATGACCTCACCGATCTCCAGCCAATAGAAAGCAACAGGGAGTCGGATGCAGAGAAGGCCGATTAGATACAACTGCATTGAGAGGACCTAGGAGGACAGCGGGTCACCAGAGGAATCTATTGAGTCAACGCCGGGCAGTCCACATAGGACGGTATTCGGCATGGACATGAACTGGAGTCAAAAGGAGATAGTGACCAGGCAACAGGGAAGGCTGAGTTGAGTTCCGAGAACGCCAAGTCAAGGGAAATGGACAGCGAGTCACTTAGCGTGACGAAGCGGAACAGTTCTTAATGTTCCCTCTGAATACTGTAGGGGTGCCTCAGTTTCCCCTAGGCATTTCTTAAGCCTCTAGGGGGTGGGATAAGGCAGGGGGTGTAATTGTTGCAGAGCAAAGGGCCAGGGTGCATAAATGGCGACACTCTGTCTCCTGGCCACTGATGGCCTGGGCCCTTCCCCCTGCCAGGTGAGAGCTAAAGGGTTGGAGAACAAAGGGATCCGGTGACCTCCTGGCCTGGGAAAGGGACAAAGCCCAGGGGAGGTGGGGCTGGAGGGAGTTTCAGTTTGGGGCTGGCTGGGGACATGGAGTGAAGGGCAGACGTGGTGTCTGGCTCACTGCCCCCCAAAATGGACCCAGCTGAGGGGTCCTGTTCTCTGCACCTGCAAGCTCTGTGTTAGACCCTGTTCCTGTCGTCTAATAAACCTTCTGTTTCCCCGGCTGGCTGAGAGTCCCGTCTGACTGCGGAGTTGGGGGGCAGGACCCTCTGGCCCCCCGAGGAGCCCCGCCTGGGTGGACTTGCTGGGGGAAGCGCCCGGAGGGGCAGAGGAGGCTGGAGGCTCTGAAGTCAGACCCAGGAAGGGGGAAGCCGGGGGAGCTGTGTGTCCTGCAGACAGGCTGCTCCCCAAGAGGAGACTCCCCCAGAGTCCTGCCCGGCTTCGTGGGGATCAGGTCAGAGCATCGCCCGGGGACCCCGGGACACTTAGCAAGGATGTGAGGCCCCTGTGGATCAACAAGAAGTAAACTGGTGTTGAAGCGAAGGCAACATGGAGTACTGGCATCAGGTCCGTCACGATAGCTAAAGAGCTGGCTAGGGATGAGGTCAGGTCCATAGAGACAGAAAAGGAGCCGATTGGCGATGGGTCGTTCTCCAGCCATGCTAACCCCATGCTGTGGCTAACTGGCTCAGGACGGAGAAAGAATTAGTCCATCAGCGCTGGGTCAGCATGGGTGGAGAGGAAGTCAGTTAGGGATGGGTCAGTACAGATGGAGGATGAGTCAATTAGCGATCAGTCGATATGGATGGAGAGAGAGTCCATCCGTGATGCTGTTGGGTCAATAGACAGAGAATGACTTGGTTGAGGATGCCATGGGGTCCACACCGATGCAGAATGAGTCAGTGGGGTCCGTAGGGATTGAGCGTGAGCCCGTTAGCAAGAGTACAGGGTCAATACAGAAGGGGAATGAGCTGGCTGGTGAAGGTGTTGGGTCGGTACAGGGGGAGGGTGAATCGGTTTCAAGCAGTGTCAGGTCAGTGTGGACAGAGGATGAGTCCATCAGCAGTTGTGTTGGATGAATACAGGTGGAGAATGATTGTGAGGGGCGGCATCGGGTCAGTGCAGTTGGAGAACGAGTTGACTGGTGATGGTGTTGGGTAAATACACACGGAAAATGAGTCCGTTCCAAATGGCGTTGGGCCAATATGGATGGAGAATGAGTCCATCAGTCCTGGTGCCGGGCCAGTACAGGCGGAGAACAAATCTACTGGCTTTGGGTTGACACTGATGGAGAATGAGTCCATCGCGCTCGGTCAGTCCCAATGGAGGACAAGTCAGTTAGGGACGGTGTTGGGCCAGTGCCCAGTGGCGCTGCGTCCACACAGTCAGGTGCACCAAGTCCTCCACTCAGTGCAGAATTATGGTGGGGCCGAGCAAATCCACACTGATTATGTGGAGTGAACATATGTGACGAAGTGGGACTGTTCTCAGGGTTTCCTCTGAATAGTGTGGGGGTGCCTCAGTTTCCCCTAGGCAGTTCTTAAGTCTCTAGGGGGTGGGGTAAGGGGGTATGGTCGTTGCAGAGCCCTAGAGGGCAGGTGTGTGCAGGGGTCTGGACACAGACAATGGCCGAGACCCTGTCTCCTGGCCACTGATGGCCTGGGCCCTTCCCCCCTGCAAGGTGAGAGCTAAAGGGCTGGAGAACAAAGGAATCAGGTGACCTCCTGGCCAGGGAAAGGGACAAAGCCCAGAGCAGGGGGGGCTGGAGGGAGTTTCAGTTTGGGGCTGGCTGGGACATGGAGTGAAGGGCAGACGGGGTTGTCCGGCTCACTGCCCCCCAAAATGGGCCCGGCTGAGGGGTCCTGTTCTCTGCACCTACAAGCTCTGTGTTAGACCGTGTTCCTGTCGTCTAATAAACCTTCTGTTTCCCCAGCTGGCTGAGAGTCCCGTCTGGCTGCGGAGTTGGGGGGCAGGACCCTCTGGCCCCCCTAGGAGCCCCGCCTGGGCGGACTCACGGTGGGAAGCGCAGGGAGGGGCAGAGGAGGCTGGAGGCTCCGGGGTCAGACCCAGGAAGGGGGAAGCCGGGGGAGCTGTGTGTCCCGCAGACAGGCTGCTCCCCGAGAGGAGACTCCCCCAGAGTCCTGCCTGGCTTTGTGGGGAGCAGGTCAGAGCATCGCCTGGGGACCCCGGGACACCATACGATGGGGACGAGTCAATCAGGGACTGGGATGGTCAATACGAACTGACGGGGAGTCAATACGGACGGGTGTTGTGTCAGAGCTCTTCACCGCCTGATCCTGGGGGGGCCAGACTGGCAGAGCTTTTCCTGGCAGCGGGCTGTTTGGGGAGGGTGCAGGGCAGAGTTTGCGGGTGGGTTGGAGTCTATTGCCAGGACTGTGGATTTAACGGCTGCCAGGGCCTCCAGAAGTGTCACCTTGAATGGACAGTGAAACCCGGTGAGTCTAAGGCCAGCGCCATCGAGTCGAAATGGCGTGAGACTGACCCAGTGCGGGCTGGAGCTGAGAGAACGGGGCTGCCCAAGGAAAAGGCTTTGAGTCAACACGGACCAGCACTGGCCACACCAAACTCACAGAGTCACTGTGGGATGGTGAAGACTCAAATGTCAAGAGACGATGGCGCAGAGTCTCCATGAGCCGCGTTGAGTCCACACGCAGCGAGGTGCCATCAGGAGCTGCTGGAGCCCGCTTAAGGCATGACATGGCGGAGACCTTGACCACGGAAAGACGGGAGCTGGTGGAACCAGCTCAGGAGGAGGACACGACCATGGACACCAAGAACGAGCCGAAGGAAGACCAAGGAGGCCCCTCACCTTTTTTATCCTTCTTCTCCTCTTCCTCCCCACTGGCTCCCAGCAAGGTGAAGATAATCCCAGTCTGGGAGTTCACCCCGACGGCCGTGACGACCATCCGCCCCGAGCCTTCCATGACGTGGGTGCCTGGGAAAGCAAAAGCAGAGTGAGCAGGAGGCTACATGAGCTCGGGCTGTCCGCTCCCTTCCGCCACGCAGGACACCTGGGTTCCATTCGCGGCTCTGCAGCAGACGGCCTCCAAGAGCACAGCGCCCCCTAGCACCCGGCATGGACTGCCAGGGGAGAGTGCCCCCCCACCGAGCCCCCTAGCACCCGGCATGGACTGCCAGCGGAGAGCACCCCCCCACCGCCCCCCCAACACCCGGCATGGACTGCCAGGGGAGAGCGCCCCCCACCGAGCCCCCTAGCACCCAGCACGGACTGCCAGGGGAGAGCGCCCCCCACCGCGCCCCCTAGCACCCGGCACGGACTGCCAGGGGAGAGCGCCCCCCACCGAGCCCCCTAGCACCCAGCACGGACTGCCAGGGGTGAGCGGCCCCCACCGAGCCCCGGAGCACCCGGCATGGACTGCCAGGGGTGAGCGCCCCCCACCGAGCCCCCTAGCACCCGGCATGGACTGCCAGGGGTGAGCGCCCCCCACCGAGCCCCGGAGCACCCAGCATGGACTGCCAGGGGAGAGCGCCCCCCCACCGCGCCCCCTAGCACCCGGCACTGACTGCCAGGGGTGAACGCCCCCCACCGAGCCCCCTAGCACCCGGCACGGACTGCCAGGGGTGAGCGCCCCCCACCACCCCCCCTAGCACCCGGCATGGACTGCCAGGGGAGAGCGGCCCCCCCCACCCCCCCTAGCACCTGGCATGGACTGCCAGGGGTGAGCACCCCCCACCACCCCCCCTAGCACCTGGCATGGACTGCCAGGGGAGAGCGCCCCCCACCGAGCCCCCTAGCACCCGGCATGGACTGCCAGGGGTGAGCACCCCCCACCGAGCCCCCTAGCACCCGGCATGGACTGCCGGGGAGAGCGCCCCCCACTGAGCCCCGGAGCACCCGGCATGGACTGCCAGGGGAGAGCACCCCCCACTGAGCCCCGGAGCACCCGGCATGGACTGCCAGGGGAGAGCGCCCCCCACCGAGCCCCCTAGCACCCGGCACAGACTGCCAGGGGTGAGCGCCCCCCACCGAGCCCCGGAGCACCCAGCACGGACTGGGTGACGATGTGACGCAGCAGGGAGAGGGGAGTGTTGACCTGGGAATGTGCCCTGGGGACGGGAGACCTGAGAGCCTGTCACCTGAGCCAGGAGGGGGAGGGGGAGGTGACACCTCTGCCCAGGAATGTGGATGGAGGCGGCAGCAGGGAACCTGCTGGGTGGGTTTAGTTTCAGTTTGGGGCTGGGTGGAGGAACACAGGGAACCCCAGGGCTGGGGTCTAAGCTCCCTGCTCCCCCAGAAGGACTTCACTGAGGGGTCCTGGGTGTCCCCACAAGCTCTGTTTTGGACTGTGTTCCTGTTGTCCAATAAACCTTCGGTTTTACTGGCTGGCTGAGAGTCTCAGTGAATCCCAGGAAGAGGGGTGCAGGGCCTGGACTCCCCCACACTCCGTGACAACTGGTGGCAGCGGTGGGATCTACTGCACCCCGTGAACGGCGCTTCCTGCAGTAAGTGACTGGGGAACAGTAAAACGAAGGGGGATTGACGGGGACCAGGCGTGCTGAAGATTCAGAGAGAGACGGTTTCAGGGGGCGGTTAACCCCTGGGAGTGTGTGACCAGAGAGAAGGACTTTTGCAGTAACAGGGTCCCCCGGGGGATTGCAGCGAGCGGTCCCAGGGGCGGAGGAGTCTGCAGCTCGACCCTGGCAAAGAGGTGGTGACCTCAAGAAGGACTGGCACACTAGGGGCTTTTCCTGGAAACCGTGGACAGCTGCCCGGCCTGCGAGTGGCCAGCCGGGAGATGTACGCTAAACGCCTTAAGAGCGACCTGGTGGAGCTGTGCAGGCAGAGGGGGCTGCGCGTCGGGAGGTCCACCAAGGAACAGCTGATTGCCCAGCTGGAGGAGAGGGATCGCTTGGATGACCCGATCCCTGTCCCTGAGGGAAGCCGCCCGGCGGACGCAGCGTGGGCCCTGGGGCCTGACCAGGCTGGGAGGGTCAGACTGCTGCCCAGGACACCCCGAGACCCTTCCTACCTATGCCTGGGGGAGGGGTTGTGGGAAGCCCAACGAATACCGAGGGCCCCCTGACCCCAGCAGCCAGCAGGGGATCCTCCCAGCGGAGCTCCCCATCCCTGGAGCGGATGCGGCTGGAATGGGAGAGGGAGAGGAAAATGAGGGAGCTGGAGGATCATGAAAAACAACGTCAACATGAGCAGGAGGAGAAGGAGAGGGAGCGTCAGGAGAAGGAGAGGGAGCGTCAGGAGAAGGAGAGGGAGCGTCAGCATGAGCAGGAGGAGAAGGAGAGGGAGCGTCAGGAGAAGGAGAGGGAACGTCAACATGAGCAGCAGGAGAAGGAGAAACAAAGGCAGCATGAACTGGAGCTGGCCAGGCTGAGGAGCAGTGGGGCCCCGGCTGCGGTGAGTGAGGGGGGACCCAAGACTGCAAGGAGCTTTGATAAGTGCTTCCTGGCCCAGCGGAAGGAGGGGGAGGACATAGATAGCTTCCTGACGGCCTTTGAGAATGCCTGCGAGCTGCACAGGGTTGACCCTGCAGACAGGCTCCAGTTCCTCACCCCCTTACTGGACCCCAAAGCCGTGGAGGTCTACAGCCGGATGACAGGGGCAGAGGCAGGGGACTATGAACTGTTCAAACAGGCCCTGCTCCGTGAGTTTGGGCTGACCCCCGAGATGTACCGGAGAAGGTTCCGGAGTCAGCGTAAAACGCCTGAGGTCACCTACCTACAACTGGTCAACAGGATGCAGGGATATGCCCGCAAGTGGACAGCGGGGGCCCAAACTAAAGAGGACCTGCTTGACCTGTTTGTACTGGAGCACCTGTATGAACAGTGCCCTTCCGACCTGAGGCTGTGGCTGGTGGACAAAAAGCTCGCGAACCCCCAGCATGCAGGGCAGCTGGCCGACGAGTTTGTGAACAGTCGGTCAGGGGGTAGCCGGGAGGAGTCCCAAAAGAACAGGCCCCCCCCGATGCAGAGAGAGAGTCACCATGGGGCCTCCCAGCGGGGAAATAGGGAGAACCCCCTCCAAAGGGGAACGCCTGGTGTCGGGCCCCTCCGACCCGTTCGGGGGGACCAACGTGACCTGAGCTGCTATCACTGTGGCCAGAGAGGCCACGTACGGGCCCAGTGCCCCGGGCTCAGGGACAAACTGAGCAGACCCAACCTACCCAGGGTTAACTGGGTAGGGACTCAGCTGGACGAGGGGCAGGCGACCCAGGAAAGGGGGGCTACCAGTTTGCCACCTGCTCAGGAGGGAAGAGTACCCCCAGCCAGCCCCGCCAGAGGGCTGGAGGCTCTGGACTCAGGGTGCTCGGTTTACAGGGTGGGTGCGGGGCTGTCCCTCCGGAGAGAGTGCCTTGTTCCCCTGGAGGTGGATGGGAGGAAGGTCAATGGATACTGGGATACGGGCGCGGAGGTGACGCTGGCCCGGCCCGAGGTGGTGGCCCCAGATCGGGTGGTGCCCAACACCTACCTGACCCTGACGGGGGTGGGCGGGACCCCATTTAAGGTGCCCGTGGCAAGGGTACACCTGAAATGGGGGACCAAGGAGGGCCCCAAGGATGTGGGGGTACACCACCATTTGCCCACTGAAGTTTTGATGGGGGGAGACCTAGAGGACTGGCCAAGCGACCCCCAGACCGCCCTGGTTGTGACCCGTAGCCAGAGCCGGCGAGGGGCACTGCGACCTGACCCTGGGGAGGGTACCACAATGGAGGCGCGAGACCCTACTCGGGTGGGGAGGGAGCGCCGAGGGGCACGGCTCAGAGAGGCTGCGGCCTCAGACCTGGCCACGGAGGGGGAACCGGGCCCCATCCCTTCCCCAGCCGCTGAGTTCCAGGCCGAGTTGAGGAAAGACCCCTCCTTGCAGAAGCTCAGGGACCTGCCCGACCTCAGTGAGGGACGGACCATGAGGAGAGGCTGCCAGGAGAGGTTCCTGTGGGAGAAGGGGTTCCTGTACCGAGAATGGGCTCCCCCAGGGGAAGGGGAGTCCTGTGGGATCAGGAGGCAGCTGGTGGTCCCCCAGAAGTACCGCCGCAAGCTCCTGTCCCTGGCCCATGACATCCCCCTCGCAGGGCACCAGGGAATCCGGCGCACCCGGCAGAGGTTGCTACAGAACTTTTACTGGCCCGGGGTCTTTACCACCGTCCGGCAGTATTGCCGATCCTGTGACCCCTGTCAGAGGGTGGGGAAGGCCCGGGACAAGGGGAAAGCGGCGTTGAGACCTTTGCCCATCATAGAGGAGCCTTTCCAGAAGGTGGCCATGGACATCGTGGGGCCTCTCAGCAAGACGACCCGGTCGGGGAAGAAATACATTCTGGGGGTGGTAGATTTCGCCACCCGCTACCCCGAGGCAGTGCCCTTAGCTTCCATTGAAGCAGACACCGTGGCAGATGCGCTCCTGACCATTTTCAGCCGAGTGGGGTTCCCCAGGGAAGTCTTGACAGACCAAGGCTCCAACTTCATGTCGGCCCTGCTCCGGTGCTTGTGGGAGAAATGTGGGGTCCGGCATGACTGGGCCTCAGCGTATCACCCCCAGTCCAATGGGCTGGTGGAGAGGTTTAACGGGACGCTAAAGATGATGCTGAAAACCTTTATGAACCAGCACCCGCAGGATTGGGACAAGTACTTACCTCACCTGCTGTTCGCGTACAGGGAGGTGCCCCAGGAGTCTACCGGATTTTCGCCTTTCGAACTGTTATACGGAAGGAGGGTGAGGGGCCCCCTGGACCTGATGAGAGACGAGTGGGAGGGGAAGGCCACTCCCGATGGAGAGTCAGTGGTGGAGTATGTCCTGACCTTCCGAGAGAGACTGGCTGAACTCATGGGCCTGGCCAGGGAGAATCTGGCCAGAGCCCAGAGGAAGCAGAAGGTCTGGTATGACCGCACGGCGCGGGCCCGTGCCTACGCCACCGGGGATCAGGTGATGGTTCTCATCCCCGTGAGAAAGAACAAACTACAGGCCGCCTGGGAGGGCCCGTTCAAGGTCGTCAAGCAGCTCAATGAGGTAAACTATGTGGTGGAGCTGTCGAACCGGGCCCACCACCGCCGGGTGTACCATGTGAATATGATGAAGCCATATTATGCCAGGGGGAATGTGGTGTTAGCTGTGTGTGGTCAGTGGGAGGAGCAGGGAGATGACCCTTTAGTAGATCTATTCCCTGGGACCAGAGCTGGTTCCCCCCTGGAAACAATCCCCCTCTCGGATCAGCTCACCCCTGCCCAGCAAGCTGAGGTCAGGGGGGTGCTGCATCCGTACCGACAGCTGTTTTCCAACCAGCCTGGACGCACTAATCTGACTGTCCACCGGGTGCAGACAGGGTCGCACCCGCCGATAAGATGCTCCCCCTTCCGAGTCACAGGGAAAACTGCTCAGGACCTGGAAAGAGAGGTCCGGGACATGCTGGCTTTGGGGGTGATCCAGCCATCGGCCAGCCCTTGGGCCTCGCCGGTGGTGCTGGTCCCCAAAAAGGGCGGGTCAGTCCGGTTCTGTGTGGACTATCGGAAGCTCAATGCCATCACTGTATCGGATGCCTACCCCATGCCCAGGCCGGACGAGCTCCTAGACAAGCTGGGAGGAGCTCGGTACCTTACCACCATGGACCTTACAAAGGGCTACTGGCAGGTGCCGCTGGATGCAGATGCCCGGCTGAAATCGGCCTTTATCACCCCTCTGGGGCTCTATGAGTTTCTGACCCTGCCTTTCGGCCTCAAGGGAGCGCCGGCCACCTTCCAGCGCCTGGTGGACCAGCTCCTGAGGGGGATGGAGAGTTTTGCCGTGGCGTATATTGACGACATCTGTGTCTTTAGCCAGACCTGGGAGGACCACGTGTCCCAGGTTAGACAAGTGCTGGACCGACTCCAGGGGGCTGGGCTGACTGTCAAAGCGGAGAAGTGCAAGGTGGGGATGGCTGAAGTATCTTACCTGGGCCATCGGGTGGGGAGCGGCCGCCTAAAGCCGGAACCGGCCAAGGTGGAGGTGATCAGAGACTGGCCCGCTCCCCACACCAAAAAGCAGGTCCAAGCCTTTATTGGGATGGCAGGATACTACCGAAGATTTGTGCCCCACTTTAGCGCCATAGCCACCCCCATCACTGAGCTATGCAAGAAGGGGAAGCCAGACAAGGTGGTCTGGACCGAGCAGTGCCAGGAGGCTTTCCGGGCGCTGAAGGAGGCTCTGGTCAGTGGCCCAGTTCTAGCAAACCCAGACTTTGACAAGCCCTTTGTGGTGTTCACCGACGCCTCCGACACGGGACTGGGGGCGGTGTTAATGCAGGAGGATGAAAAGGGGGAGAGACACCCCATCGTGTACCTGAGCAAGAAGTTGCTACCCCGGGAGCAACACTACGCGGCCATCGAGAAGGAGTGCCTGGCCATGGTGTGGGCCCTCAAGAAACTAGAGCCCTATCTCTTCGGGCGACACTTCACCGTCTACACCGACCACTCTCCCCTGACCTGGCTGCACCAGATGAAAGGAGCCAACGCCAAGCTCCTGAGGTGGAGCCTGCTCCTGCAGGATTACGACATGGACGTGGTCCACGTGAAGGGAAGTGCCAACCTGATAGCGGATGCGCTGTCCCGGAGAGGGGGCCCCGAACTTCCCCAGGTCACTGGTCACAGTGACCCCGCTCAGTTCAGTCTCGAAGGGGGGAGAGATGTGACGATGTGACGCAGCAGGGAGGGGGGAGTGTTGACCTGGGAATGTGCCCTGGGGACGGGAGACCTGAGAGCCTGTCACCTGAGCCAGGAGGGGGAGGGGGAGGTGACACCTCTGCCCAGGAATGTGGACGGAGGCTGCAGCAGGGAACCTGCTCGGTGGGTTTGGTTTCGGTTTGGGGCTGGGTGGAGGAACACAGGGAACCCCAGGGCTGGGGTCTAAGCTCCCTGCTCCCCCAGAAGGACTTCACTGAGGGGTCCTGGGTGTACCCACAAGCTCTGTTTTGGACTGTGTTCCTGTTGTCCAATAAACCTTCGGTTTTACTGGCTGGCTGAGAGTCTCAGTGAATCCCAGGAAGAGGGGTGCAGGGCCTGGACTCCCCCACACTCCGTGACACCCCCTAGCACCCGGCACAGACTGCCAGGGGTGAGCGCCCCCCACCGAGCCCCGGAGCACCCAGCACGGACTGCCAGGGGAGAGTGCCCCCCCACCGAGCCCCGGAGCACCCAGCACGGACTGCCAGGTGAGAGTGCCCCCCCACCGAGCCCCCTAGCACCCAGCACGGACTGCCAGGGGAGAGCGCCCCCCCACCGAGCCCCCTAGCACCCGGCATGGACTGCCAGGGGTGAGCGCCCCCCCCCCAGCACCTGGCATGGACTACCAGGGGTGAGCACCCCCCACCGAGCCCCCTAGCACCTGGCATGGACTGCCAGGGGAGAGCGCCCCCCCACCGAGCCCCCTAGCACCCGGCATGGACTGCCAGGGGTGAGCGCCCCCCACCGAGCCCCCTAGCACCCGGCATGGACTGCCAGGGGAGAGCGCCCCCCACCGAGCCCCCTGCCCCACAGCACTGTGCCCCCTAGGGCCAGCGCTTAGTCTGACCTAAGGCCTCCCCCCACACACACCTGAGAGCAGCATGGGATCTTTCTCCACCGATTTCCGCACATGGTCCGATTCCCCGGTCAGGGAGCTCTCGTCAATCTTCAGGTCGTTCCCCTGGATCAGAACCCCGTCAGCCGGGAGCAGGTCGCCTGGCGAAGGGGAGAAAATGGCCCACATGAGACCTGTGTGCCCGTGTCGGGCGTCCTTGGATCTGCCCCCCCATCCCTCCACATGGGACCTGCATTGCCCAGATGGCACCCACATGCCCCGCAACCCCTTCCCAGATCACACCAATGTGCCCATCTGCCCCGGCGTCGGGCTGCCCCAAGATCAGACCCCCCTGTCCCCTCGGCCCAGTCATCGTGGATCTTGACCCATGAGTCCCTCTGGCCCCCAAATGGGACCTGGATATCCTTCTGCCTCTGCCCCAGATGGTACACACATGCCCCACCACCTCTTCCCAGACTAGACCCAAGTGCCCATGTAACCCAGCATCAGAGCACCTGGGATCAAATCCACACGCAAATCTATCCCTTCCCAGGTCAGTCCCACGAGCCCCTCTGCCCTGGCGTCGGTGCTGCCCTGGATCGCCCTCCCCCCGCTAAGCCCCTCTGCCCTGGCGTCGGGGCTGCCCGGATCCCCCCAGCCCGGCGGCGGGGCTCACTCACCGTATTTGATCTGGGCGATGTCTCCCACCACCAGCTCGGCCACGGGGATCTGGATCTGCTGCCCTTTGCGGATGACCGCGAATTTCTGCTCCTGCTCGATGCGGCTTTGGAGCCCCCGGAACTGCTTCTCCTTGCTCCAGTCGTTGAAGGCCGTGACCAGCACCACGCAGACGACGGAGAGCAGGATGGCCGCCCCCTCGATCCAGCCGGCCTCTGCCTCGCCCTCGTCCTCCGCCCCCGCTGCCAGGTTCCCGCAGGCTGCACCGCGCCACGGGGCAGGGACCAGGGCGGAGCAGAGGGGGGAGAGGGAGAGGGATGGGACAGGAAGGAGGAGTTGGAGGGCAGGCCGGTGCCAAGCAAAGGTAACCGTGCATTGGGGCTGACAGACAGGGGCTGATAGACAGACAAGTTCCCCTCCCCCCGCATGGTCCTGCTCCCCTCCCCCCGGAGGCTAGGTGGCATTAGGGTGGGGAGCCCCCGGCCAGGGGTGGGAAGGGTCTGCGTGGGGCAAAGGGTGCGACACCTGCTCCATCCATCCTCCATGGGAGTCGGGGGATGGGTGGGCAGATGGGTGAGCACAGGGACGGGGCAGGGGATGGGTGAGTGGGCCAGTGGCCAGACGGATGGGTCAGTGGATGGGCGGACAGATGGATGGGTGTATGGATCAGCGGACGGACGGGTGGGTCAGCGGACGGACGGGTGGGTGGGTCAGCAGACGGGTGAATGGGTGGGTCAGTGGTTGTATGGACAGATGGATCAGCGGATGGATGGGTGGGTCAGTGGATGGGCGGACAGATGGATGGGTGGGTCAGTGGATGGATGGGTGGATGGATGGATCAGCGAACGGACGGGTGGGTCAGTGGATGGACGGGTGGGTGGGTCAGCAGACGGGTGAATGGGTGGGTCAGTGGTTGTATGGACAGATGGATCAGCGGATGGATGGGTGGGTCAGTGGATGGGCGGACAGATGGATGGGTGGGTCAGTGGATGGATGGGTGGACGGACGGATCAGCGGACGGACAGGTGGGTCAGTGGACAGACAGATGGGTGGGTCAGTGGATGGATGGATGGATGGATGGATGGATCAGCAGATGGACGGGTGGATAAGTGGACGGACGGATGGGTGGGTGGGTCAGTGGTGGACAGATGGATGGATGGGTCAGTGGTTGGATGGACGGATGGGTCAGTGGATGGGTGGGTCAGTGGACGGAGAGATGGATGGATGGAGCAGATGGTGGAGCGGTTGGTGAACAGGTCAGAGGTTGGATGGACAGGCGGATCAGCAGATGGACGGATGGACTAATGGATGGAGTAGCAGACAGATAGAGGAATGGGTCAGCAGACGGACGGATGGATGGATCAGTGGCCGGCCAGATGGCTGGAGGAGTAGCAGATGGACCGACGGGTCAGGGGTTGGACTGATGGGTCAGCAGATGGGCAGATGGTTGGAGGAGTAGCAGAAAGATGGACGGATGGATCAGCGGATGGATCGACGGATGGATCAGCGGATGGATGGAGTAGCAGATGGATGGATGGACAGATCAGAGGGTGGATGGGTAGGTCAGTGGATGGATGGATGGACGAATGGAGTAGCAGATAGATGGACGGACAGATGATGGAGGAATAGCAGACAGATGGATGGATCGATCAGCAGATGGATGGATGGATGGATGGATGGGTCAGTGGCCACACGGATGGATGGGTGAGTCAGCGGATGGATGGATGGACAGACGGATCAGTGGATGAATGGATGGAGAAGCAGCAGACAGACAGAAGGATGGGTCAGTGGATGGATGGAAGGACGGACGGAGCAGTGGGTGGACAGACGGACGGCCCAGCGGGTGGATGGGTAGGTCAGTGTGTCACAGAGTGTGGGGGGAGTCCGGGCCCTGCACCCCTCTTCCTGGGATTCACCGGGACTCTCAGCCAGCCAGGAAAACGGGAGGTTTATTGGACAACAGGAACACAGTCCAAAACAGAGCTTGTGGGTACAACCAGGACCCCTCAGTCAAGTCCTTCTGGGGGAGCAGGGAGCTCAGACCCCAGCCCTGGGGTTCCCTGCGTTCCTCCCCCCAGCCCCAAACTGAAACTAAACCCCCCCAGCAGGCTCCCTCCTGCAGCCTCTGTCCACATTCCCGGGCAGAGGTGTCACCTCCCCCCCCCCCCCGGCTCAGGGGACAGGCTCTCAGGTCTCCCATTGAAAACCCCCCCCCGCCACAGTCCCAGCTCAGCGCTCCCCCCGCCCTGCTGCCTCACACAGTGGATGGACAGATGGAGGAGTAGCAGATGGATGGATGGATGGGTCAGCGGGTAGATGGACGGAGCAGCGGGTGGATGAGTAGGTCAGTGGACGGATGGATGGATGGACCAATGGGTAGAAGGACGGACAGACCGGCAGGTGGATGGATGGGCGGAGCAGCAGGTGGACGGATGGACAGAGGGGTAGCAGACGGACAGATGGATGGCTCAGCGGTTGGATGGGTGGACGGACGGACGGACCAGCAGATGGATGGACGGGTGGAGCAGCGGCTGGACGGACGGATGGACGGAGGGGTAGCAGACAGACAGATGGATGGCTCAGCAGTTGGACAGATGGACCAGCAGGTGGATGGATGGGTAGAGCAGCAGGTGGACGGACGGACGGAGGGGTAGCAGACGGACAGATGGATGGCTCAGCGATTAGACGGGCGGACGGACGGACCAGCAGATGGATGGATGGGCGGAGCAGCGGGTGGATGGACGGACGGACGGACGGAGGGGTAGCAGACGGACAGATGGATGGCTCAGCAGGTGGACGGGCGGACGGACGGACCAGCAGATGGATGGATGGGTAGAGCAGTGGGTGGACGGATGGACGGACGGACGGAGGGGTAGCAGACAGACAGATGGATGGCTCAGCAGTTGGTCAGATGGACCAGCAGGTGGATGGATGGGTAGAGCAGCAGGTGGACGGACGGACGGACGGACGGAGGGGTAGCAGACGGACAGATGGATGGCTCAGCAGGTGGACGGGCGGACGGACGGACCAGCAGGTGGATGGATGGGTAGAGCAGCGGGTGGATGGACGGATGGACGGACGGAGGGGTAGCAGACGGACAGATGGATGGCTCAGCGGTTGGACGGACGGACCAGCAGATGGATGGATGGGTAGAGCAGCGGGTGGACGGACGGACGGACGGACGGACGGACAGAGGGGTAGCAGACAGACAGATGGATGGCTGAGCGGTTGGACGGGCGGACGGACCAGCAGATGGATGGATGGGCGGAGCAGCGGGTGGATGGACGGACGGACGGAGGGGTAGCAGACGGACAGATGGATGGCTCAGCAGGTGGACGGGCGGACGGACGGACCAGCAGATGGATGGATGGGTAGAGCAGCGGGTGGATGGACGGATGGACGGACGGAGGGGTAGCAGACGGACAGATGGATGGCTCAGCGGTTGGACGGACGGACCAGCAGATGGATGGATGGGTAGAGCAGCGGGTGGACGGACGGACGGACGGAGGAGTAGCAGACGGACAGATGGATGGCTCAGCGGTTGGACGGACGGACCAGCAGATGGATGGATGGGTAGAGCAGCGGGTGGACGGACGGACGGACGGACGGACAGAGGGGTAGCAGACAGACAGATGGATGGCTGAGCGGTTGGACGGGCGGACGGACCAGCAGATGGATGGATGGGCGGAGCAGCGGGTGGATGGACGGACGGACGGAGGGGTAGCAGACGGACAGATGGATGGCTCAGCAGGTGGACGGGCGGACGGACGGACCAGCAGATGGATGGATGGGTAGAGCAGCGGGTGGATGGACGGATGGACGGACGGAGGGGTAGCAGACGGACAGATGGATGGCTCAGCGGTTGGACGGACGGACCAGCAGATGGATGGATGGGTAGAGCAGCGGGTGGACGGACGGACGGACGGACGGAGGAGTAGCAGACGGACAGATGGATGGCTCAGCGGTTGGACGGACGGACCAGCAGATGGATGGATGGGTAGAGCAGCGGGTGGACGGACGGACGGAGGGGTAGCAGACAGATGGATGGATGGCTCAGCGGTTGGACAGATGGACCAGCAGATGGATGGATGGAGCAGCGGGTGGACGGACGGACGGAGGGGTAGCAGACAGACAGACGGATTGCTCAGCGGTTGGATGGGCGGACGGACGGACGGAGCAGTGGAGGGACCTTTGTTTCTCCCTCATCCCGCCTCGCAGCCCCGTGACCCAACCACACCCGAGCTACCCCCCAGGGGTGGAAAACGCCCCCCCGCGCCCGCCTCCCCCCTTCCCCCCACCAAGCTGCTGACCCCGGGCTCTGGCCCCGCCCCATCTCGCGGGGAGCCCCCGGGCCAGGACTGACCTTCGCTCCCCTCTCCTGGCGGGGCGTAGAAGGACAGCCCCAGGGAGATGATGGCCGCGATCTCCAGGATGATCAGGGTCACGTCCTGCAGAGCCTCCCACACCAGCTGCAGGAAGGTCTTGGGCTGCTTGGGCGGGATGAAGTTCTGGCCGTAGATCTGCCGTCGCTTCTCCAGGTCGGCCGCGTTGTCCGACAGGCCTGAGCAGGGGCACAGAGATGGGGGATGAAGGCAGAGCCCGGACGCCTGGGTTCTCTCCCTGGCTCTGGGAGGGGAGGGGGGCTGGTGGTTAGAGCGGGGGGGCTGGGAGCCAGGACTCCTGGGTTCTCTCCCTGGCTCTGGGAGGGGAGTGGGGGCTGGTGGTTAGAGCGGGGGGGGGCTGGGAGCCAGGACTCCTGGGTTCTCTCCCCAGCTCTGGGAGGGGAGTGGGGGCTGGTGGTTAGAGCAGGGGGGCTGGGAGCCAGGACTCTCATGTATTTCGCTGCGGGTCCCAGAGCCAGGTCAGCGTGGCAGAGAATTTGTGGATGGTCCCTGGGCTGCGGCTGCTCCCTGGGTCTGGTGACATTTTAAATATTTAACGAGCTGGCAGGTGAGAGCCAGGGAGGGGGGGCAGGGCCACCCGGGGGGCCTTTGATCGCCCAGGGGTTCGGATCCTGTCCTGGGCAGCTGGGCCTCCTGCCCTCTCCTGGCCACCCAGGGAAACCCTTTGAAATGAATGAATGACACGGGGTGGGGGGGGGCAGCGCTCCCTCTCTGCAGAGCAAGGCACAGATGTCACTGAACCCAGGAGTCCAGGCCCCCAGCCCCTCCGAGCCGAGCAGAGAACCCAGGAGTCCAGGCTCCCGGCCCCCCTCCCCGAGCCAGGCAGAGAACCCAGGCGTCCTGTCTCGCGTCCCTCCCTGCTCTGGGGACATTCACCCTGAACCTCAGACCAGCAGCAGGTTGGTTCTGCTCATTCCCCAGGAGCCCCCGGCCGCTTTAGAGCTTCGCGGTTGTGTCCTGTAGGGGGCGCTCTCCCCGGGCAGGCAGGGCGGGGCATTGGGGGGGTTGGCAGGCAGGGTTGGGCACTAGGCAGTACTGGGGGCTGGGCGGGGGACGCTCGCAGGGGGGGCTGGTGGAGGTCTCTCTGCTCCGTGCTGGGGAGGTCCCTGGGGGGGTGGCTGCCCCCCCACCTGGAGCGGCTCCGTCCCCAGCCCCGGCAAGTCTCTGCCGCAGCCTGAAGGACGATTCAAGGGGAACCCGGCACAGGAGCCAATGCTGCAGCCCC